>NC_139628.1:180400-502900 GCF_964638095.1 Poromitra crassiceps
ATTAATCAGCCAGAAATAAGCCAGACATTACAAACAAACGTCAACTTCTGAGTTTAATGTCGATACAAAGGACTCAGGATGTTCTGGCTGTGTGGAATTCGTTTCTTGATGAATCACACACACACACACACACACACACACAGACACAGACACACACACACTCACACACACACACACACCCCCACACACACACACACACACACACACACACACACACTGTATTATAGGCTACTTGAATATTGGGGGGATGTATCCTTTATCTCACCCTGGGCTGTTGTATCTTTGCTTTCGTCATGACACTATATAGGAAGTAACACAAATTACATGGAATAACAATTGCCACGATTTTGCGTCACTCCATCCGTGGCTGTACGCCATATAGCCATAACCCAGGGATGCCTGCCCCCGTGGTTGCCACACACCGCACGTGATCTGGGGCCGAATTTGCCCTTGTTTAATTCAACAAACGTATTCCACATACAGATAGGGTGCGATGTGTGATGTGTTTTTGAAACTTATTTTTCCCCCTTTTTTTTATTCATGGGAGTCTCACTGAGAGCCATGCTCTCTTTTTCACACACACATTCACACCTGGAAGATGACCAACCACAGTCTGATCTGCTGCCACTGAGCAGCTCCACTGGAGGTTTGCCTTGCTCTAGGGCATCACGGTAGGGAGGGATTCATCAAAATAAATCAGATGCACAGCCTTATATGGAGCCTATAGGCTATTTCTCACCACCTCAAGCTCAATCTTGGTAAAACAGCTACTCTTCCTCCCAGGGAAAGATTGCCCTCTCGCAGATCTCTCCATCTCCATTGACAATACCACTGTGCTTCCCTCCCAAACAGCTAAGAACCTTGGGGTAATCCTTGACAACCAGCTGTCTTGCTCGGCCAACATAGCTGTGACAGCACGCTCCTGTAGGTTGTCCCTCTACAACATCCGCAAAATCCGTCCCTTTCTCACAAGGGAAGCGGCTCAACTCCTGGTCCAGTCACTTATCATCTCTCTCTCTCGTAACTCTCGTAACGGGACAAGCCCGTCTTTTATTGTCACACGAACACCACAATACATGCATGCGGCCAGACTCATGCTGACAGTGGCCGGTGAAAAGTGTCCTCTGCATTTAACCCATCCAGGCATGTCCTTTCCTCCGGGGGGCAGGCCAGGAGCAGTGGTCGCTTTCTCGTACAGCGCCCGGGGACCAACTTCGGATGTTGTCGTCACTGGTCGGATGACGATGACGATCTGATCTTTTGCATGTTTTTAGTGGGGGGGTTATATACGGAGGAACCCCCTGGGGGAGCACGGGGAGAACATGCAAACTCCACACAGAGAGAAAGGCCCTTACGACGAGATACCCCACCTGGGCAGTAGGCACTGAAGATATGGGGGGGGGACACAACCACAGCGCCCACAGTGTCCCAGGCGAGAATCGAACTCAGGACCTTCTGACTGTGAGGCGACAGCTCTACCACTGAGCCACCGTTCCCCCGCCTGGACTACTGCAACGTGCTCCTGGCCGGCCTACCTGCCGCCGACATCCGACCGCTTCAGCTCATTCAGAACGCTGCAGCCCGTCTGGTATTCAACCAACCCAAATGCTCTCATGTCACTCCCCTCTTCCGGGACCTTCTCCTACTTCTTAAAAATTGCAGCCAATTTTATAGCTCAACCCTTAACTAGCATTTTTAACCTCACGCTCACTCAAAATGTCATCCCTAGGATTTGGAAGTCTGCCCATGTCCTCCCTGTTAAAAGGGGGAGACCCTACATCATTAAACAATTACAGGCCTATTTCAATTTTAAGTGTTTTGTCGAAGGTCCTCGAGGAACTGGTCAATGATCAACTGAAAGAGTTCCTGTGTGCTAATAACATCCTCTCATTGTACCAGTCTGGCTTCAGGAAACAACATAGTACCATCATGGCATCCTTAAAGGTTGTTAACGATATAATAGAGTCACTGGACTACAAAAAAACATGTGCTGCTCTTTTTATCGATCTCTCGAAGGCCTTCGATACAGTTGACCACCTCATCTTGAAGCAGCGGTTGCTCGATATTGGGCTCTCCGAGCAGGCTGTTGGCTGGTTCGTAAATTACCTTTCAGATAGGACACAGTGTGTTAAATTTGATGGTACCTCCTCCAGTGTACTACATGTTGTGTCTGGGGTGCCCCAGGGCTCAGTTTTAGGTCCACTTTTGTTCACTATCTATGTCAATAACCTGGGTCAAAATGTCCCAAATGCATTTATGCCGACGATACTGTCATTTATTGCTGTGGTGCCACCCTTGCTCAATCACTTGAGTATTTGCAGTCCACTTTTGGTATTGTTGAGTCACGATTGTTTAATCTGAAACTTGTGTTAAACGTGACCAAAACTAAATTGATGTTGTTCACTAATGCTAGAAAGACATTAGATTATCTTCCAAAAATCGTAACCTTGCAGGGCAGTCTGATCGAACTAGTGTCTCAATACAAATATCTAGGTATTTTAATTGATGAACGTTTAACTTTTAAAACCCACATTGAAAACCTAGTTAAGAAATGGAAGCTTAAGCTAGGTTTCTATTTTAGAAATAAATCCTGTTTTTCCTATTTTGCCAGGAAAAAACTGATAGAAGTTACTTTTCTTCCCCTGCTTGACTATGGCGATCTGCTGTACATGCATGCCTCTTTCCAATGCTTGCATCGCCTGGATACTGTCTACCACAGCGCTCTGAGGTTTGTTACAGGCTGCAAAGCTCTCACACACCATTGCACCCTGTACGCCAGAGTTCAGTGGCCCTCATTGGCCCTACGCAGACTTACTCACTGGTACACTTTTATCTACAAGTCCATCCTTGGTCTGCTTCCCTCTTACCTTTGTGGGTATATCACCACAAAATCTAGTAATTACTGTCTGCGCTCAAGTGACACCCTCCTACTGTCCATCCCCAAGGTTCGCACTGAGCTTGGCAAGCAGGCCTTATGTTCTCTGCCCCTGCAGCTTGGAACCACTTGCAGAGAGACTTGCAGCTAGCTGAGCTGGTCCCCATTACCACTTTTAAAAATCTAGTGAAGGGTTTGGTAGATTCAAATGGAGGTTGTGAGTGCTTCCAAAGGTAGGCCCGTCTCCTTCTAACTCTAGTCATAGGATTCTGCGAGCTGCTACTTTTTGCTACTTTTTGTTTTGTTTTATTGTGCTTTGTTTCATGTTTTGACTCATGTGTTTTAATGTTGCCTTATGTGCTGTTTGTGTGTTCCTGTCTGCCTTTTAGGCTTTTGAGTCTGCAGTTTGTCATTGTATGCCTATGTGCTTTTTAATATTTGATTGTGTGTGTTGTTGAAACTATATTGCTGCTATCTTGGCCAGGGCTCCCTTGAAAAAGAAATCTTGTCATCTCAACGGGACTCACCTGGTTAAATAAAGGTTTAATAATAATAATAATAAAAAAAGCTCCAAGGTTCTGAGACTCCAGAACGGAGCCGGAGCCAGAACCAGAACCGTGTCTGTCTGAAAGCGCTATGTGAGAGCTAGAAAGTGGAGGGATTGAGAAAGAGCATGAGCTGAGATGGTCTCAGTTTTCTTAACAGCCGACTGGCAGTTCCATAGTCCTCCGGCAATAGTAAAAGGACTACTTGTGCGCTTAGGGTAGGAAAGATGGGTTACTACACCTGAAAATGCCCTGTCTATGGCGCATATGGGCTGAGGTTACAACAGGGATGAGGAAACGACACATAGTTAGGTAGATGAGCAGGTAGTTAGTCAAAGAGAAGTAAAAGAAGCCGTATTCTCTGGCCTACCCTCGATGGACTCCCGCAGATAGACTCCCTTGTCTTCGTGCCCAGAGGCTGCCGCTTACAGCGACCGCTCTAGACTGACTATGCTACGAAATACTCCACCTACCCAATCAATTGGTCGTTCACAACGGCTGCTCACCTGAGGTCAGGTGAGAGCAATTAGCAAACTTCCTCTATCGTTTCTCTCTGATTTACAGACAGAGAAAAATCTAGCCTAAACAAACAATGATTTAGACAGAGAAAATCTAGCCTAAACAAACTCACCCACTGATTTCTGGAAGAAAGTGAGGATAACAGACAGCTAGCAGAGCAGAAAGCTCTTTGCAAACAGGAAAATGTGTACTGCAAAGTCCTCTCAACTGCAGACTAATATAGCACCGACCCGTGTGCGCGCCGCAGTGTTTGTTTTACTTCCTTCTACCGCCTTCTACTCATGATGCACTGCCTTTCCTATTTGCGCTTGTGTCTGGTTTTCAAACGGACCAGAGTTCACTTGTTTGTTCCGCAACAGAGTTCGTTTGCGCTTTCACACCACCCCAAACGAAGCACACTCTCAGAGGAAACAAACTCTGGCATGGTTAAAGCGGACCAAACAGCTTATATGTGAAAGCGACCTTAGAATACACTCCCTACCGCATCTCTCATCAACTTAGGCTGTTGAAAGTTGACAGGTGGGATAAGGATGCCCGGAGAGAGGGATCATAAAGCCAATGTAAGGCTTAATATTGCTCAGGGCTGGACCGTGTGCTATGGCCAGCCCGGACCCAACTCCTGCATGAATGGTTAACCTGCCAATTGGAGTGAGGGAGTCAAAGGCTTTAGCATTCCTCTTAGGCCCCTCTCTGCTCTCTATCATTAATCACTCACTGATTTCCGGTTGTGTCCCCTCCTATTTTAATCAGGTTGTAGTCCAGCCTCTTCTTAAAAAGCCTAACCTGGACCCATCTCTACTTTGCAACTATCGGCCAATTTCAAAGCTGCCTTTTATTTAAAAGATTTTAGAAAAAGTTGTTGCTAAGCAGCTCACGGTTGCGCTGAATATCTATAACATTTTTGATATTTTCCAGTCTGGTTTCCTTCAAAAACATTTACTGAGACAGCTCTCCTTTGAGTCTCAAATGACATTTTGATGGCCTCGGTGATGGCAAATGTTTTAGTGCTACTTGATCTCAGTGCAGCTTTTGATACTGTGGATCACAGCATCTTGATAGACAGGCTCAGAGAGTGGGTGGGCCTCTCTGGTGGGTTTCACTGTGGCTGTGGGCCCTCACATGTCTGAGTCCACTCCATTATCCTGTGGGGTGCCCCAGGGTTCGATAATGGGTCCAATTTGGTTCGCTCTTTACATGCTTCCTCTTGGACACATTATTTAGTCTCTTAAAACAGACTGTCACATCCGGCGAATGCAGCTATACAGTCTGTACGTTACACCCCCAGAACATGCACAAGGAAGTTGGGGAAAAAACCTTCAGACTGGAAGGAAGTTCGACAAAATCCGACCAATCACGACACGTGTGTCCATGGAAAAAAATTCTGATTGGACTAATGAGCGGAAGACCCGCCTTAAAAAAATTCTGATTGAAAGCTCAGACGGGGAAGGGTTTCCCGAACTCCTGGAAGACAAGCTGCCTCGGGCTTTGCATGTCCCAGGTCTCATTGGAACCCCCTCCAATGAGATCTGGGACATGCAAAGCCGTCTGAGCTTTCATGTGCCTGTTGGAATATATTCCCAACAAAATAAAAGAGCTCAGCCTGGGAGACTCGTCGCTCAAGGCGGCTTGGTCTATACCGGAGACAGAGGCCGTCGCCCTGCAGGCACATGTCCGATTAAGATGCACTGTCCAGGTCCGACGTGGCACAACAGTGACCGTCCACGCACGCACGCGCGAGCAATTCTGAGCTCTGGAGCGGTGATTCCAGGTGGCCAGCTGGCAGGAAAGTATCGCGGGACTTGACGAGACTTGGTGACCGAGATCATGTTTGAGGTAATTTGATCCCTGGGAGAGTCCAGGAAACAGCCTGGGGGGAAATATCACTCTGGTGGTTGTTGAGGGATCAGATTATGACGATATGTGGCGAAAACGGGAATAAAAATAGCTATTTAGATGCAGGAAAGACAGGCTCCCACTTGGCCCCCACTCAGCTCCATTTTACGACTCACTTGGATGCTATTGATCTCAAAACAACGCTAGGACGGCCAGGAACGCTGCGGAGATCGCTGGGTGAGTGGTCAAATCATAAATTTTGTGAGGAGAGGGGTCCAGGTTAAAAAAAAATGAAATTCTCCTTTAACTCTTGGAGGACAAGCCGCCCTCAGGCTTTGCTTGTGCCGGTTTGACACCGGTTGGTTATTGAGCTGCACCCTTCCACCCTCCCCAGGACAGTGAAGCAGGGCTGTGTGGGTCACGGTGCCCGTCAGGGCCCTGACAGTGCTCCATTGGACATATGCGCACAGGGCAACAGACTCCAGACAGATCGTTACAGATCAAGTTGCCTTGAGCAAGCCGGCGCCAAGACTGCGCTCTCTCATTGGGTTGTGGGTACAATCCGACAAGCTCATGGTGGAGCATGACTTTTTTCCGACTCAAGACAAAGAGGAAAAAGGGGAAGACAAGCCGCCCTCAGGCTTTGCTTGTCCCAGTTTAATTTGGAGCATGGTGCCTCTGCGTCTTGGGGTCGATGGCGTCCACAGCGCACTGGTGCCCAAGTTTTTTTGGAGGCAGACTCAGGGTGGCGTTGACTCCCAAGCTTGGATTTGCCCGCTGAGGGATCTGCAAGTATACGGGCTGCACTAGCTCTCTGTTGGTGGGAGCAATGCCATTGTATCGACAAGGGCAATGCCATTGTATCGACCAAAGAAGAAAAAAAGAGGAATGGGTGAGCTCCATGCCCTTCAGTGCATAGGACTGTTGCTGCTTACTGCTGGGTGATGCTGGGGTGGTGCTGCGCCCGTGTCCTACTTTTCCACCCTAAGGCCTGATCTGAGTCCCGTGTCAGTCAGTCTATGGAGCTGCAGCCTTTCACCCTCCTCAAAGTTTCCTTAGTGACAAATTACTTTGTCACTAATGCCTCTGGAGTCACGACTCTTACGAGAGTAGCCTATCCCGGGGTTCCGAGGGAGGTCTTTCTGTGAAGCTAGCCTTGTAACCTGTCTCTCCACCCAATTACAGACGACCTTAGCATTTGGCGAGGTCCGCTAAGCCTTGGCGGCACCTTGTGCCATTGTCTGTGCACAGAGGTGGCTCTGGTGGTGGTGCTTCTCATTCGAACACAATGGCCACTTCAGGCTCCCAGAGGAGCAGATACGTCTGCATGGTTTCCTCGCAGTGTGTCTTACAGAGGAATCTCATCATGAATGGAATTCATCAGGGAGAGAATTCGACTGATATGAAACCCAGGTTTCCTGAGGGCGACTTCTGTTCCTGCAAGAAGCCGCTCCGAAACAGGCTTCCAATCAGATTAAGCAAGCGCACCGCACCTGAGAATATATTATATAACATGCAGGCGCAATGACCACCCAGGTGGCGCTAGTTAGTGTCTTAAAGAGTAATCCACGACAGCTGTGCTGGATCAGGTAATCTCATCATGAATGGAATTCATGAGGGAGAGAAGTCTCCCTCAGGAAACCTGGGTTACATCGTAACCATCCGATCTCAGTGATGTAAGTTGTTTGTTGTGCCATGTGCGTCCTGCTCTCTGACACATGGCATGACGTATACGGTGTCCTTCTTAGGACATCCTCAGACCTTAGAGTAAAAGGCCTCAAGTCAACGTGTATGTATGATGGGTTCAATGTCTATTCAATAAAAGAAAGAGCATTGGTGAAGCGAAGGTATATAATGTTAGATGCGTTCAAATAAATCATGCAAACTTTAGTGTTGGGCAACACATTTGCAATGCATGCATGATAAATGTGTGTTTTCACAGCAATATAAAAGTGATATTAGAGAGGGAATTATGATCGATCATCAATTCGGCTAAGAATTTATTGTTGTCTTATCTTTCCAACAAATCTATTATAAAAGGGAGCATGTGGGCAATGTTCTCTGTTTGTTTCAATTTTTGTCCTGGGAGGGATGTCATCAGTGATGTCACTTGAGCAATTGTGCATTGTGACATCACTGATGATGTCATAGGCATTGTGATATCATTAGTGATGTCATAAGAGCAGTTGTGATGTCATTAGCGATGCGAAGTTGTGACATCATCAGTTTGTGACATCAACAGTGATGTCATAAGAGCAAGGTGCAGGGCAGGCGAGGGAGCAAGTGAGCCCGCACAGCAGGCGAGCTGCAGGGTGGGCAAGGCCGCGCAGCGGCCGAGCTGCGTATGCGAGCTGCAGCGTAGCGGGCGAGCATAAGCCCTTGTTCACACAGGACGCCGAACGTGAGCAGAACTGAAGCTTGAAGCAGGCGCAAGCTGAACGTACGTCTTACCGTTCACACAAAACACCTTGTCTTTTCCTCTCAACGCCTACTCTCGCGCCTTGAACCCGCCCACAACTCCCATTGACTTTCTGAAATTCTGCTTCAATCCTGAGTGATCGCTTCGGCGTGGCGTGAGCGTGGCTTCGGCGTGGCGTGAGCGTGGCTTTGGCAAGGCGTCAGCATGGCACGCATGCGGGTGGTGTGAATGGCTTCGCCTGTTAGCAAGGACGCCGAAATGAAAGTTGTGGGTTCAGCATGTAGAACTTCGGTTGAGCGTTGCTTCGGCGTACTGTGTGGACGGGGGCTAAGAATCGACCATGCATAGCCCGCGAGACAGAAAAGTATCGATAGTTGTATCGACAAGTAGTCCATGGGCCAAAGCCCAAAATTTCACTTATTGGTATCACTCAAGGTGGCAAAATCTAGTCACATTTTTTGAAAAGGCACATGTCCATAGATGATATTTTGGTATGATAACCTTTGCTAAGTGGTAGCTTTGTCACAGTTATCAGCACATGAAGTTAACCACCCCCTACAATAAATTGGTATTTAGGTGCTGGTGCATATCCTACTTTAGGCTCATTTTCAGGACCTTTACTCATGTTTTATGAAGACATGTTTGGTCTAATTTTAAAGGGTAGACTCATAGGTTCATTTAAGCACAGTTGTGAGTTTGTCTAATAAATATAGAGGTCACATGGGCTCTTCAAAGTGTCAACAACATTCGTTTTTCCACCATTTCCGCCTAAACTATAGTCTTTATTTGAGCATTGTGACATGTAGGAACATCACTGTCACAAATAACAAAACCTGAAATACTCACAGGACTGTAACAATTGAGGAAATGAATAATCTTCCCATATTATCCCACCATGAAGGCTGATTGTGGGCCTTAAAGTAGAATATGAACCCGGGCCAGAATTTTCACTAATTGGTACCACCCAAGTTGGCAAATTCTAGTTTTGTATTTTGAAAAGGTCTGTACCTTTAGATCAGTGGTGCCCAACCAGTCGATCGCGGTCTACTGGTCGACCGCGGACTGACCCCAGGTCGTTTGCGTCAAAAATCGATTATTTAAAAAAATAAAATAATAATAAAAAAAATCAAATAATAATAAAATAAAATATAATGGAAGTACATGCAGTTGTTTATTTTAATTATGGATCATAATACAATGCAATTCCAAATGCACTTTTATATTAAAAGTAGCCACACAGTGAGAAAAAATTAAGTGAGAAAAAATAAATCATGTATTGGGGAAAAAAAGTGATGCATCGATTTAAGATGCATCGAGATGCATCGAGATGCACCGATAATCGTAATCGAATTGAATCGTAGCCCTCTGAATCGTAATCTAATCGAATTGTGAGGCCAGTGAATATTCACAGCCCTAATGTCAAGTGGTTGTGGGACAACGAGAAAGTGTTGCGAGGTTAGTTACTGCAGGCTGGAAACGATGTGTGTGCGTTTGCGATGTTGAAACTGGACTGGTAGATCTTGGGAGGCTGGCTACTTGAAGTACTTCGGTCAAAAAAGGTTGGGCACCCCTGCTTTAGATGATATTTCAACTTGATAAACCTTCCCAAGTGGTATCTTAGTCACAGTTAACCCTCAATGACACCAAACGTTGATCCAAAGAAAGAGACAATCTTGTCACTTTATTTGAACAGAACACCACTATCACAAATATAATATTAAAAAGTCTATTTTTTTTTCTATCTAAGTCTATCTATTTCTTTTTTCCCAACATTTTTATCCCCCATTAGTGCTAATTTTTTATTTATTTATCCTGGTTGCTGCTCCACCCTCTGCCGATCTGGGGAGAGCTGAAACTGGCTCCATGCTTCCTCAGAGACATGGGCAGTGTAGCAAGTCGCTTCTTTTCACCTGACAGGGGAAGCTTCACCGGTAGGACATAGCACGTGGGATGATCACGCTATTCCAATGAGTTCCCCTCCCTCCGAACGACCAGAGGAGGCACCACTTCAGTGACCAGGATATTGCATGTTTTGGTGAAGGGGTTCCTATATGAAGGAAACTCCCAGGGGGCACGGAGAGAACATGCAAACTCCACACAGAAAGGCCCTTTTGACGACCCCACCCAGGCGGTGGGCACTCGAGGACATTTGGTGCAGAACAGCAGGTAGCAAAGATTGTTGGCATCACATACACTGGATGACGGTGCATACGTCCTGCAGACAAATTATTCCATATTGGAAAGATTATGGTAGACCAGACAATTGAGGAGACCATAAACAAGGACAATCAGACTGCTGGAGGAACCAAGGGTTTCAGCCTGAAAGCTGGTGCAGTCACTTCAGACAGAAGTCAGTATCTGAGGCAGCTCAGGAACATGAGAGGCAACAAGTCCACAGACTGTTTCAGTCATCACAATCTACAGAAGCCCAGAATAGAGAAGGATAGGGCAGATGTGAATGCCTTTGTAGAGCTTATGGAGAAAAGCTGGGTAAACCCTCTAGGTCCAGATCAGTCTAATATCATCAGCCTTTCCACAGGAATTGCTGTGTCACCAAGTCAAGTCAGTCAAGTCAAGTGTATTTGTATAGCCCTAATTCACAAGCATGTCTCAGGACTTCACATAAAATATGTCTAGCTAATTCTAGCTACCACAACAGTAGCAATTACAGTAGTAATAATAACACATTGAACAATCATATGATAGAGAAAGAGTAACCAGCAACCAAGTTCCATGACAAAGTGGGGGAAAAAAATCTGAAGACATTCTCAGGCATCACAAAAAGAGATAGAGGAAACCAAACACAAAACAAGGAGCTGGTCTTGAAAGCAGATAGAAATATTTTTGGGCATATGATCATTGCTTCACAAAGTAAAGATCTGCACATTGAAGATGTCCTGGCTCATGGTCCACTGCCTTGGTCACTTTCAAGCCAGATGTCTCATTGCGGAAAACCAACAAAGCCACTGCACTCGCTAGCGAGTTAGAGAAATCAACATTAGCAGTTGAGGATATTGGAGACACTCATGCTGAAAGATGATGGCAAGACTTTTGGAGAGATTGCTGGTTCTGTGTTGAACCTAGCGTTGCATGAAGGAGAAAGAGTAACAGTTACTCTTTCTCTCTCTTTCAGTTACTCAGTAACTGAATAGATGTGGTGTTTGATGTGTACTGGAAAACATCAATCAAGAATGCCGAGAGATGCAGTTGTGGTTCAGCAAGTAGTAGCACTCAATGGAAGAACATTGCCCCAGGACACAATGTCATGCAGTGGAGAAAGCTTTTTAGTAATCCAGACAGCAAAACTGCCTTGATAACATTCATCGTGGACCAGTGAAAGCTACCACAGAACTGGGCAAAGCTTCAGGACAAGCAGCTATTTGCAACCTGTGGAGAGACATGCTATTGTCTCAACAAAAAAGATTGTAATGTTGAAGAGCTAAAGTCAGAAGGAGCTGATGCACACCTTCAATCTCTTAAAGGCAGGTGCGTCGGAGATGCAGTACATACAGTATGAGAGAAATAAAGAGGAGTCCCGCACACTGTCAATTGCTTGCAAAAAAAACTTTAATTAACAACGTTTCGGTCTATCGACCTTCATCAGGTTAAAATGTTGAAGAGCTAAAGTCTTCCCATGAGGAGGCCGTGACCCTGGATGACTATGATGATAATGATGATGATGAATAAAACAGAATATGAATACTGTTTAATATTATATTTGTGATAGTGGTGATGATAAAGATCATTGGTTAAATAAATGATAAGTTAGAATTCTTGATTTTTTTCTATCACATGTTCTGTTCAAATAAAGGGACACGATTGTCTCTTTCTTTGGATCAAGGTTTGGTGTAATTGAGGGTTAACTGTGACTAAGATACCTCTTGGGAAGGTTTATAGGGTTGAAATATCATCTAAAGGTACAGACCTTTTCAAAATACAAAACTAGAATTTGTCAACTTGGATGGTACCAATTAGTGAAAATTCTGGCCCGGGTTCATATTCTACTTTAAGGCCCACAATCAGCCTTCATGGTGGGATAATATGGGAAGATTATACATTTCCTCAATTGTTACAGTCCTGTGAGTATTTCAGGTTTTGTTATTTGTGTCAGTGATGTTCCTACATGTCATAATGCTCAAATAAAGACTATAGTTTAGGCGGAAATGGTGCAAAAACGAATGTTGTTGACACTTTGAAGAGCCCATGTGACCTCTATGTTTATTAGACAAACTCACAACTGTGCTTAAATGAACGTATGAGTCTACCCTTTAACATTAGACCAAACATGCCTTCATAAAACATGAGTAAAGGTCCTGAAAATGAGCCTAAAGTAGGATATGCACCAGCGCCTAAGATACCAATTTATTGTAGGGGGTGGTTAACTTCATGTGCTGATAACTGTGACAAAGCTACCACTTAGCAAAGGTTATCATACCAAAATATCATCTATGGACATGTACCTTTTCAAAAAATGTGACTAGATTTTGCCACCTTGAGTGATACCGATATCTGGTCTGGCCCATGGACTAAAGGAACTGGATCGTTAAGCAGACTCGAAAATGGTATCAATATCAATCAAAATCAATGATCCATCCATCCATCCACCCACTAAACTAGATTTGAAGGCCTCAGCAGCCTGATAATCTACTACAGTATTACAAAATGGCCTCCAATTTGGATGAGTTTGTGGAAAACTGGGGATTTGGGAATGTGCTTTGTAGTGTAATCCAATATTCAGTACTTGGCTTTCTGCGGGAATATTGACACAAATGTAATGTTGTTAAGGTGTTGATGCATGTCTTCCACAATGTCTTGTGGAAGAAATGTGGGTGTATTTTAGGCATGTGTGTAGGTTTTACCTACTTTTATTCTTTGACATGTCTCTTTGATCTCTAAGTGGAGATGCTTGTGCGAATAAAGGGCTGCGCTCTCCCCTCTCTCTGTCTCTCTCTCTCCCTTGTCTGTCTCTCTCTCTCCATCTCTCTCTCTCTCCCTCTGTCTCTCCCTCTCTCCCTCCCTCTCGCTCTCCTCTCTCTGACCCCCCCCCCCCCTCGCTCTGTCCCTGGCTCAGTTTAGCTTTAAGAGCATTAGCATTGTTTCCATTATTAGCATGCTTACTGCTGCTAAGTATTAGCTAACGTGTCACCCGGCATTACCATGCGAAGCTTTAAAGGTCAAAGGTCATACCAGTCAGCAGGGCTGCACAGTTAGATTTTAAAGGGGTCCTATTATGCTAGTATATTATGCTCATAGATTACAGTATGTCCAAGATAATAGCCATAGTGAGTAATCATATTACAAATGAGGAATTTGACTTAGTATGCAGCACAGTGATCACATCAATAGCAGAAGATTGAGCAAACAGAAAACAATCTCAAATTATAAATTATGAAGTGCAAAGTAAAAGTCCTTAAACTGACATATAACAGGGTTGCCAACTTTGGCTACCTGGCTGGAGTGATATTTTGATAGCATGGGCTTAATCATGCGTAAGTGCACTTAATCACGACTACATTAGTATTACGACTACAAAGTATGCAGCTTGAGCTTACACATGTGGTGGGACAGACAGACAGACAGACACACACACACACACACACACACACACACACACACACACACACAAAGGAAAAGGTTTATGTATATCACATGCAGCATGTCAGTGATGCCACTTATCCTTATGGAATGAATGTATGAATGAATGAAAATTGATATCTCCTCACCCTTTTCTCTTTTGGCATGACTATATTTAAGTACAGTATTGCCAAAACATGTACAAGGTTTAAAATCTAAGTCGCCTATAGGCTATTAGCCTATAATTCAGAAGGAACGAAGAGTTCATTTGCAAAAACAGGTAAATGCCATTCTTAAAATGAATGAACAACACCTGTTTGATACTCCCTGGAGTGCACATAAATAAACATTACTGAGGTGAGTTATGTGAAAATGATCAGGTGAATATGTCTTAATTATGATGTATAATAAAACATAAAAAGACAAATGTGTCAATTTATAATATAAACAGATACAAAATACAAACATGGTTTGCAGTTTGCACAGTATATATATAGCCTATATAATCTGTTCCACAACAGTGACTGATGGAAAGGATTTCTCTGTACCTCGTTCAACCTAGCTAAAAAGTGCCCACTCCAATCAGAAGGTGTGACATATGTTAATACCTTTCCAGTGTGTCCAATCATTCCAGATATATGAAAAATCAATACAACAAGCAATTCTGATATTTAGAACATTATTTTATATAGAGGATTTAGCATATTCAGTACAAAGACAGATCAAGTATTTATATTACCCATTCAGAGATCTCTGAGGTGGATTTTCCAGTGGTCTTTCCCTCACAGCAAAATATGTAGCAGGTCAAAAGAAGACCCCTGCAAACCGACCCCTCCCTTATCTTTTGCGTGTCCTTTTAAACTACATTTCCTTTGGGGGCGTCTGTCTTCCGGTATGGTTCCTCCTCCATCTAGTGTCATCCTTCACTGCTGTGCTGGTATTGGTTGGTCATATGATCTCTCCCTTCTGTCACTCCTATTTGGCCGGCGTGTTTTTTCTCCCCCTCTTGTCCACATCCTGTGACCTGGCTTCCACTGGAGGTCACAGCACTAACCTTCTCCTTGAAATAGTTATCTATTGGTTCCTATCTACCAAAGCAACTGTTAATATATTTACTTTAAATTCCTATTTTGATTCTTATAATTTGGGTCAGCTAATTTAGCTATTTCTCTATTAAAGTCCTAGTTTAGAACATTATGTAAGGTTATTGTTAGACTTGATAAACTTAAACTATATTCTGGATATGAATCAAATTCAGCTATATTTGGGCTAATCCCAGTCTAAACTGGATTTAAACATCTTACAGTTCAGACTTACTATCTCTTTAGTCTAAAACCACTCTATGAGTGTAAAAAGAGAAGAGATAGTTTCAAAAGTTAATTCAACAAAACAAAGAAAAACTCACCCTGTTTAACCTGGATGAGAAACTCTTATCAATTACCACTTATCCACTAATTCGACTATACCTTTATTTTCCATTTGCTTACAATAATAACCATAGGCTATTATTTATCTAAATATGATAGCACTCTCCTATCGTGCAGCAAGTGGGACAAATTGAAGTTATTCAAAACACAGAAATACAACATCAGACTGATCTAAACACACTCTATTCTCATATGATAACCAATATATATTCTGCTGAGCATCCAATATTCCCAAAGACCAACGCCGAGCCGTCTGAGATTCGAATCATGGTTCCTCTCATTGGTGCTGTGAACTTGAGCATGTCTTCTTTTCTCTGTGGAAAAATCAGCGCATCTAATGTATGCTCTTAAACTTTATTTCATATCAGATATCCAATCATCTCAGTCAATCAGTAAGATATATATACACAATATGCATCAATATACATACAACAAAAACCCCTCATGCTCTGGGGGCTTTGTGGAATGTGTCTCCCACCTCCTCTGTTGATGCTCTGCAGCCATTTGTCTTAAAGAAAGCCATAAACTCTGTGTTGTTTTCCAGTCCCTATCCCAAAGTGACTAAGTGACTGAGCAGAGACATTAAAATGTCCTTTTGTCGGCTGATCTCCGTGACCTCTGCCCCGACCATATCCTAAATGACCGTCCTTGTGCAGCTTATCCGTTTCCCAGACCTGCCATAAACAGCACTAAACCTTCTAATGGTTAATTCCCATGGTCAGCACGTCTCCTAATGGAAATTAAGAAAGTTCATCATTACACAAACTCAGCCGCTCCTCCAATGACCTAGAACAGAACATTTAAACATAATTAAAGATATATTTGAATTAACAAATGACAAGATCATCTCTGTAATTGCATATTTTCATATCAGCATGTAGGGCCGCCATGCTGAAGTATCTGCCTCTTGTTGAGTCCAACCTGGGCCTATGGAGAAATGTTTGATCAAAATACCATAGATTGGGGAGAGACATCTATCAATCCCCCTTTTCACATCTCCAATAGAGATGTGAAACCACCTGCTCGTCTCATTACTCCAGTTCCATTCCTCCCTGCAACATTAACACTGTGATTTGAGTTATTTTAAACATATTCTTCAACTTACTCTTCATCTTGGCTCCTTATTGAATCTAACATAACCCCCTATTGACCAACATTCAGTCTGACCTTGATGGTCACAAGTTCATTCAGTAACATATCTGTTCCCATATCTTTCCTGGAACCCACTTAGACAGCATTAAACCTCAGCACAAACACAACTTAACCCCATTAATGCATGTATTCATTTCCAAATTCGTCATATTTTGGTTGCCCCCTTGTCCCAATTTGCACCCATATAAGTGCATAAGACTATTTGCTTAGATCGCACTATGCAAAAATGAAACCCACATACTCAAGATTGGACCTGTGCTGCAAACATTTGATTTCACAATGTGCCTGTATTTTAGACAAAATAATTTCTTGTATTCTTATTAGTACAACAAGTCGCTTGTATGGCAGATAATATTTGAGATACTCTGTGAGTACATATCCAATTGTTTACTTTTATAATTTGATTGCAATGCATCCTCATAAACAAGATGACTCCTGAGTGAACATTCATAGCTTACAGAGTGACAATGCACTGACCTTGTAGACTTGTGGCAATAAACAATGAGGCGGAGGGTAACCCCAGAAGGTGCTGTGAGTGGGGGAGGGGCGGGCTAGACCCCTGGCAGTTCACTTGAGTAATTTTGGGGATGGCATAACCCCACTAGGTAAAACAGTGAGGGCCAACATTGTTCACAAATACTCCAAACGCAAACTCAAGACTGTCTGTCCTCAGAGGGCATTGACTTATTTATAAATACTTTTAAAAACCTCTCCAGCGTACTTTAAGTATAAATTTAACTATGTGTAGCTTTTCTCAAACGGAAAAATGATAGTGTATCTTACCTGGGTTTGAGCTAGTTCTTCTATAGAGACGACAGAGAGAATTTTCAAGTTAATCAACAAACCCTTCATTTATGCAAAGTTGTCAACTAAACAAACTCATCATATAACTATTGTTCTTTTATGTGTCACTGCAAACTTCCTATTCAGTGAGTATTACTATATAATGATGTGCAGTATTCAGTGTTCCCCACTGCTGTACTTTCCCATTCCAATCTATTTTTCATAACTCATTATATCTGACACGTCGTCAGTGTGTTTTGCTGAGATTTAACCCTCCATCTGGGTCCATTCTATATTCTATGCATTCATTCACCATGCATTCCACAATGTATGGGGACCCCCCTTTGGTCTAAATTAATCAAACAACTATCAATAATCATTAGATCAATTGACACCTCAAACGAGTAACAGACATCACTTCCCATATCACAGCCACACCGACAAAACACAGCACCATTTCGCCAATCTAAATATTATAACCAGTGCTTTCATTCTCCATAGAAACAATGAACGTTCACGCCCCATACTATCAGCATTGTATTCCCAATCCACATAAAATCCCACATTACACAAACTTCATCACTCATACCAACCCACTTAAATCCTATCTGTCTCCTTACACCACTAAATGCATTCACAACATCAAATTTTACTACCGGCATCTACCCATCACTCATGCAGTAACATAAAATCCTATCTATCTCAAATTATCACACTCAAATCAACTCAAACATGGAACTTATAGCCTACATAATCAGCCACTTACAGCAACGCTGCCCTGATGTAATGCCTTGCTCAAGAGCCTACCCCACTCGTGCAGCCCCACCCTTAGGAAAGGGCTGCCCTCTTTGACCTTCTCAAGGGACAACATTCTTGGACATGGTGTGTTTTTAGACACGCCCAGTCTTTGCGCATGGTCACTTCACTTATCATATAGACCTTGAACAGAACGGAGCTCGCACGGAGCAGCCCCCCTCCACCTCTCAACAGATCCAGGAAACAAGGTCCTGGACTAAACAAGCAGCAAAACAGACAGTTTGGTGTTACAAGTTCCCCCTTGGATCAAACTGTACATTACCAACTTCATCTTAACAGACAAAAGTAGCGTGAAACACCCTCCTATTCATTCTGGTAGCTGCTGGCTCGCCACCGCCCGGTGCAAGTCGCGTCTGGTGCTCTGCTCGCTGTCAGACCCTCCTTGGCCCGTACTGTACCAGCCCTGAAAGAAAACCACGTCTACCTGTTGTACAGCTGCTTAGCCCCCCCGAGCCGGACCTGCCAGCGGCGTTTTTCTCAGAGTTTCGCAACGTCCGCAATCCTCTCCCTCCGCTGGAAACTGCCGGAAACTCCGCTTCCTCAAACAGCAGCCCACACACACAAACACACACACACACACACACACACACACACACACACACACATTCTCTGCCCAACGACATGCGAAGTTTGCACTGCGAGCGACCAACAGATAAAAAGACAAACAAACAGACAGACAGACTAACAGACTAAAACTAAATAAAGGTTGTCGATGTCTGTTTTGATTTAACAGTCAATCGTTTACTATAATTACTACAATACTGCGGTGATGATATTCAGACTCGCTTTTGTGCATAGCGTGACTTATTTCATGCAATATTAATCCCGGCTTCATGGTTGTTTTACTGTGAGCTGACTTCACGATGGCCCGTGTTGCAGGACGGCCTAGCCGCAAATTTAGGGTGCAGGGCGTAGGCCAGACCGAGGGAAAAGATCCCACGTTTTGGCCAAAAAACATGTTATTCACGCAGTTTGATCAAATATCGATTCCTCAGAATTTGCTTGCCAAAGGCTCTTATTTTAAAATAACATTACCTCAGTGATCCCGCGCATGCAGCCAAATATAATCAATAATCTAATAGGCTATTTGGTAACGGCAAGCCTAATGCTCAGTGAAATAGCCAAACATCGCTTAATACTCGAATTGTTCTCCAATAAATTAAATAATTTGGAGGTCACATTCCATGACCAAATTTGCCATTTATTAACAATATTAGGCTATCTACCATTCTCCGCCTGCCAGACGGGGCGGCGTTTCCTCACAGACTTCTCCTGCCACATTCCAGAGCCCACTCAGACAGTAAAAGTGCCAGCACCATCACAGCCGTGGCCATTTGCCTGCACCCGGACCCTTGGTTAGAAGCTGCGCGCATCAACTTGTGGTGTATTTTTCCACAAACAGTTTTTTCATAAGCGTCAAAATACTGTTGATTCTATTTATATACTATACTCTTACATATTACCGTTCCACTGTGACAGGCGTCCCTGCACAGTGAATTTAAAAATCATTTACATTCATTCTCTTCTTCTCAAACTTACAGCAAAGTTATGGATCATAAAGCAGTATAACACAAAAATACAAAGGAATACTAACCCAACGTGACCTAATCTTGCATTAAATTCACCTTGTTGTTTGAATTTATAGCATAAACCTTTGTGTCTAATTTACATAGCAACATAAATTGGAAGAATCTAAAATTCAACTCAAAATATGGATATTATTACTATTATTAGACAATTCAGTGTTATTTCTTCCCCATTTTAAATAATCTTTTATGATCTTAGTTAGCTGATTTTTTCACAATTCATATTATACCAAAACCTTCAAGATATATTACAATAAAATGCAAAAACCTGAGCATTAATGCTCTCTGTACAAAACGGACTCCCCCAGAACACGCCGGTTCTGTATAAATAACACATTTTGCTATGGTCTTGGAAAATTAGTATTATCATAATAATAATGTACTATTCGCCTCACATGCATTCGGTCTGACAATGGTCTTGAGATTAATCACTTCTCTCACACGTGCTCGGTCATGGGCAATGGTCTTGGGGTTAATTACGACCCTCACACGCGCTCGGTCACTTTACAAATCTTTCCAAAATATCAAAACACGTGTTAGACCAGCTTTGTACAGGTTCCTAAATTTGATTGATAAATTACAGCATTTGTGGAATCCAGTTAGTGTAACAATAATTTAGAATAGCCAATGCAGATATTTTTATGAAAAAGGTAATCCGTAAACCCTATATTGATATTTTCCCGGGATGTTAAGCCACTGTTTTCCTGAAATGCTTGATCAGAATGCTTGCTTTTTCAAAATATGGATCATAATCACGTCGGGGTCACCATTTGATGGAAAGGATTTCTCTGTACCTCGTTCAACCTAGCTAAAAAGTGCCCACTCCAATCAGAAGGTGTGACATATGTTAATACCTTTCCAGTGTGTCCAATCATTCCAGATATATGAAAAATCAATACAACAAGCAATTCTGATATTTAGAACATTATTTTATATAGAGGATTTAGCATATTCAGTACAAAGACAGATCAAGTATTTATATTACCCATTCAGAGATCTCTGAGGTGGATTTTCCAGTGGTCTTTCCCTCACAGCAAAATATGTAGCAGGTCAAAAGAAGACCCCTGCAAACCGACCCCTCCCTTATCTTTTGCGTGTCCTTTTAAACTACATTTCCTTTGGGGGCGTCTGTCTTCCGGTATGGTTCCTCCTCCATCTAGTGTCATCCTTCACTGCTGTGCTGGTATTGGTTGGTCATATGATCTCTCCCTTCTGTCACTCCTATTTGGCCGGCGTGTTTTTTCTCCCCCTCTTGTCCACATCCTGTGACCTGGCTTCCACTGGAGGTCACAGCACTAACCTTCTCCTTGAAATAGTTATCTATTGGTTCCTATCTACCAAAGCAACTGTTAATATATTTACTTTAAATTCCTATTTTGATTCTTATAATTTGGGTCAGCTAATTTAGCTATTTCT
The DNA here is from genome assembly GCF_964638095.1 of Poromitra crassiceps. Taxonomy (NCBI): domain Eukaryota; kingdom Metazoa; phylum Chordata; class Actinopteri; order Beryciformes; family Melamphaidae; genus Poromitra; species Poromitra crassiceps. The sequence goes on from NC_139628.1 coordinate 201,346, forward strand.
CTATTAAAGTCCTAGTTTAGAACATTATGTAAGGTTATTGTTAGACTTGATAAACTTAAACTATATTCTGGATATGAATCAAATTCAGCTATATTTGGGCTAATCCCAGTCTAAACTGGATTTAAACATCTTACAGTTCAGACTTACTATCTCTTTAGTCTAAAACCACTCTATGAGTGTAAAAAGAGAAGAGATAGTTTCAAAAGTTAATTCAACAAAACAGAGAAAAACTCACCCTGTTTAACCTGGATGAGAAACTCTTATCAATTACCACTTATCCACTAATTCGACTATACCTTTATTTTCCATTTGCTTACAATAATAACCATAGGCTATTATTTATCTAAATATGATAGCACTCTCCTATCGTGCAGCAAGTGGGACAAATTGAAGTTATTCAAAACACAGAAATACAACATCAGACTGATCTAAACACACTCTATTCTCATATGATAACCAATATATATTCTGCTGAGCATCCAATATTCCCAAAGACCAACGCCGAGCCGTCTGAGATTCGAATCATGGTTCCTCTCATTGGTGCTGTGAACTTGAGCATGTCTTCTTTTCTCTGTGGAAAAATCAGCGCATCTAATGTATGCTCTTAAACTTTATTTCATATCAGATATCCAATCATCTCAGTCAATCAGTAAGATATATATACACAATATGCATCAATATACATACAACAAAAACCCCTCATGCTCTGGGGGCTTTGTGGAATGTGTCTCCCACCTCCTCTGTTGATGCTCTGCAGCCATTTGTCTTAAAGAAAGCCATAAACTCTGTGTTGTTTTCCAGTCCCTATCCCAAAGTGACTAAGTGACTGAGCAGAGACATTAAAATGTCCTTTTGTCGGCTGATCTCCGTGACCTCTGCCCCGACCATATCCTAAATGACCGTCCTTGTGCAGCTTATCCGTTTCCCAGACCTGCCATAAACAGCACTAAACCTTCTAATGGTTAATTCCCATGGTCAGCACGTCTCCTAATGGAAATTAAGAAAGTTCATCATTACACAAACTCAGCCGCTCCTCCAATGACCTAGAACAGAACATTTAAACATAATTAAAGATATATTTGAATTAACAAATGACAAGATCATCTCTGTAATTGCATATTTTCATATCAGCATGTAGGGCCGCCATGCTGAAGTATCTGCCTCTTGTTGAGTCCAACCTGGGCCTATGGAGAAATGTTTGATCAAAATACCATAGATTGGGGAGAGACATCTATCATGACACACATGAGCCAGGAGTGCAGTGGCAGGTCTGGTGAGAGAATGAGTTCCTCCACCATAGGCTAAGTGTTATTATTTAATAATTACTCACCTTTAAGTTAGTTAAGTAGGCTACATAATACTGTAAGTGCCTGGGTGGCGAGCAGACGTCCATATTTGACAATTTAGATGGAGCTCAGTCAATCTTTATTTAGCATTAGTTTTAATTGTGAATTAGAAAATGGTCGGGGGGCCACTCTTCACCCTATCGCGGGCCGCATCTGGCCCCCGGACTGCAAGTTGAGTATCATTGGGTTAGGGTATGGATCGAGCTAGGTGACTGACAAGGTGAGCAGGTAACGGCCACGGGTCAGGCTGGCCAATGAAAGAAGAGGCAGAGACAGGGATTGAGTTTAACCACTGTGTGGTAGCCTACTGAAAGATTTTGTGTGATGTAAAAATAAACAATAATCAGCTCAGATTTATAGATTAAATCAATTAATTAAATCAAAAGAGAATATAATGCAGGTCAACAAACAACTCAGGGCGGGTTCACACCAGCCTTCTTTAGTCCGGTCTATCGGACCTTTCCCCTTTAGTACGGTCCGTAGGGTCGGTGTGAACGCTCCTACTCGAACTCTGGTGCGGACTAAAAACTGCGCTCTGGTTGCCTGTGAGAGGTGGTCTCGGTCCGCTCTCAAGCGAACTCTGGAGCGGCTCATTTCTGGTGTGAACCCCACCCGGATTAGTCAGAGGAAGCACATGATTTTTTGTGTTGATTCTTTTGGTTATTTCCTGTTTTGGAAGCTACCGCGGAAGAAGAAGCTGCTAGCTGTAGCAGTTAGCTAGCTTATCTCGTCTCGTTACCAGCGGCATCACAAACAGACAAAAATGACTAGTGGCAGGGGACAAACAAGGAGTCTGTAATGTTTACTGTTCTATTGACATATAATTGTCTCAATAAACAGACATAAGTTGACTGGTTAAATGACGTGCGTCCATTTTTTTTTCTGACATGGAGTAACTGGGTGTCGCATAGTGACATGTCATCAACAATGGCCGATGGCCTCAACGTAAACTGGATATTACAGAGTTGGGAGGAAGTCAGTATGGCCAATAACAGAACGAGATTTCTGCCCACGTGACTTTGGTTCATGTGGGCAGGACTAGTGGATTTTGGCCTTGTGAACGCAAACCCAACCAGCTGAAAAACGAAACAATGTATCATTCTCTTCTCTGGCCCGAACCAAGGACCCAGACTTTCTGGTGTGAACCCGCCCTCAGACTTCATAATTATAGCCTACGCATATCCATATTTATAGTTCACATTTCATACTTCCATAGGCATACTTGATAACTATTATGAGCATACAGCTCAGCATTCAACACCATAGTACCCTCCAGGCTGATAAGCAAACTCAAGGATCTGGAACTAAGCACAGCAATGTGTGACTGGATCCTGGATTTTCTAACAGACTGCCGCCAGGTGGTGAGAGTGGGCAACCTCACCTCCTCCCCACTGACCATCAGCATAGGAGCGCCACAGGGGTGCGTCTCCAGCCCCTTCTGGTATGACCTCTACACCCACGACTGCGTGGCGACTCAAACTTCGAACACCATCGTGAAGTTTGCAGACGACACAGCGGTCGTGGGGCTGATCTCCAGGAGCGACGAGGCGGCCTGCAGAAAGGAGGTGGAGGCCCTGGAACAATGGTGCCAGGACAACCACCTCTCTCTGAACGTCTCCAAGACAAAGGAGATCATTGTAGAATACAGAAGGGGGGGGGGGGGGTTCACCACCAGTTGATGGTGAACTGTGCCGTTCACCATCAACGGCACAGTGGTGGAAAGGGTGGACAGCTTCAAGTACCTGGGAGTCAATATCCACCAGGACCTGACATGGGCCAACCACACCGCCACTGTTGTCAAAAAGGCCCAACAGCGACTACACGGACTCAGGCGCCTGAAGAAATCCGGGCTAAGGCCAAAAATCCTCAGGGACTTCTAGAGAGGCACCATTGAAAGCCTGCTGACTGGTTGCTTCACCACCTAGTACGGGAACTGCACCACCATGGACCGCAGGGCGCTAAGAAGGGTGAGGCGCACGGCCCAGCACGTAACAGGATGTGAGCTGCCAGAACTGCAAGATCTGTACAACCAGCGGTGCCTCAGGAGGTCCCTGAAGATCATCAAAGACACAAACCACCCCCACAACAGTCTGTTCTCCCTGCTACCCTCAGGGAGGAGATACAGGGTCCCAAGAGCACGCACAAATCGCTTGAGGGACAGTTTCTTCTCGCAGGCCACGAGACTCCTTAACACGTTCAGTGCCAGCGACGCCATATGGCGTCATTAGAAATTTACCGTACAGTGCCAGCGACGCCAAATGGCGTCATAACTCCAAATTGTTTTTTTGACGGGGGGGTGTCGATCTAAGCTTCTTACGTCGCCTCTAACAATATTGTAGCTATTGGAGGTCGATAACCTATTTTACAAACCCATTAGGTGGCGACAGCACTCTCCTGATCAGAGAAAAAGGAGCCAAACACACAGAAATAGTCACTGTGGAAAATGAGGAAATCGCATCGCATCCGTCCGTATGCATCGACGTGCCTCCATAAACGAGCACAACGCCAGCTGTGCCCCCAGCAGCAGCATCCGCTGTCACAACTGAGCACTTCCATGTACGCTGCAACAGCACATTCACATAATCAGCATTATTATTCCGAACTGGAAGCATGCCAGCCCGTGACAAACACACGCGGAACCAAAAAGCTGAATGTCGCGCACCATTCACTGTGTGTGCGCAGCAAACTCAGCAGAGACTGAGAGCCACCAGACACATAAGACACACCCAGGAGGCGTGTGCAGTTGAGGGGGGGGGGGGGGGGGAGCACGGAGAGCAGCAGAGCAGCATACACTTCACCCAGACAGACCCAGACATCAGAAAATTAGCTTCAGAGTCAGAGATGTGCTTGAAATGTTTAATTTCACAAAAGGCTCATTATCTCAGCTCGTAGAAAAAAAGGTATGTTTTTCGTTCAATCAGGCTATCTTCTCCGGCTCATAACTAAAGAACGGAAAATGGGATCAATAAACTTTTTTTTGCAGGTGATAGAAGAGAGTCTCATCGTTATTTGTGCGTGTTCAGTGTTATAAATTATATGACTGTTTTAAAATGCATTGCGGCCTATGTGGCACAGCAAGCAACCTTTTGCCCAAGGGCCGTGGCACTGAAAGTGTTAACATATACAAATAGTGTAGTAGCTGTACTGTACCGCAGTCATGTATGACTAATGTTCAACAGTATGTTTAATTACGTATATGCTACTTGCACCTAACAGAATGTTATTATGTTTAATTATGTTTAAAGTATGTTCATGCCATTTGCACTATGGGCAGTGAATACGCCACTGTCTGTGGCGTGTCTTACTGCTTTATTGCTTGTTGCCTCTTGTTTCTATTTTTCTTTTCTTTTTTCTTTTTGCACTATGTTGTAACGGAGTCTACAGCACAAGAATTTCACATGTGATACTTGTACTACGGAGTGACAATAAAAATCTTGAATCTTGAATCTTGAATCATAACCATGAATTAAATTCTGCTCCTAATTACAATGGCAAATATAAACAATATTCAGATGTGTAGTATGTAAATCCATGTGCATTTGCATAACATCTCGTGCAGTTTATACCTAAATGGTGAATGGAAATATCGATTGCTTTGGGTGGGCGTGCACCTATCACAAGATAAGATAAGATGATAAGATGAGATGAGATGAGATTTATTGTCATTGTAATTAAATACAACGAAATTCAAGGCAGAAGGTAAAATGGCGCTCATTATAAAAAAAGAGAGGTCATAGATAAAAAAAACAAATAAAAATGGGATAAGGTAAACACACTGATCACGCACGCGTACACACACACACACACACACACACACACACACACACATACACACACACATACACATGCAGTGCTAATGTATTCTGTAAACATAAAATAAGTTAAAAATGATTGCACCCAATAACACTAGCACATACTATTGCACATGATATAGTCACTTGCTGTATAATTACAGTGCAGCGTTCAATGTGGTGATAGCTCTCGGATAAAAGCTGTTCTTGTGGTTCTTGGTTTTACTGCCTGGTAACGCCTGCCTGAGGGCAGAAGTTCAAACAGATGGTGGGCAGGGTGGGAAGAGTCCTTCAGGATGCTATTTGTTTTCTGGAGGCATGCGGGAGGTGAAAATGTCTTCCAGGGCAGGTATGTGTTGGTTATTTTCTGTGCAGCTTTGATCACTCTCTGCAGGAGCATCTTATCACCTGCAGAGGTGCTGCCATACCACACAAGGATGCCATAGGTCAGGACACTTTCTACAGTGCAGTTGTAGAAGGACAGCAGCAAATGTTGCGACAGATTGATCTTCCTGAGAATTCTCACAAAGTATAGTCGCTGCTGTGCTTTCCGATCAGGCGGTTCATGTCATATGACCATGTGAGGTCCTCTGAGATTTGTATGCCCAGGAACTTGAATGTTGACACTCTGTCCACACTTTCCCCATTTATGTCCAGGGGCTGGTGATTGTTCTTCTTCCTCCTGAAATCAATGATGATCTCCTTTGTCTTCTTGGTGTTTAAGGCCAGGTTATTTACTGCACACCAATCGGTCAGCCTCTGAACCTCCTCCCTGTATGCTGCCTCGTCGCCTCCGTTGATCAGGCCCATCACTGTTGTGTCATCTGCAAATTTGATGATGACATTGGTGTTATGGGCAAGCATGCAGTCATATGTGTACAGCAAGTACAGGAAAGAGCTCAGGACACAGCCTTGTGGTGCTCCTGTACTGAGAGACACGTTTCTGGACCAACGTTGCCATGTTACAATTTCGGCTCAGAAATTGTAAAATGGTAACGTACGTTTCTACAGGGGTGGGCATGGTTTGGGCGTGGTTTACGGAGATTTTCTGTTTCTAACCCCTTCCCCTACCCTAACCCTAACCCTAAAATCTCAGAACGTTACCATTTTACAATTTTCAAGCCGAAATTGTAACATAGCAATGTTGGTCCAAAACGTTGCTATTTTACAATTTTCTGTGAGACTGTGTTGCGAGGAGAGGTATTGGCCCAACTTAACGGATTGTGGCCGGTTGGTTAAAAAGTCTCGTATCCATATGCAGATGTTGCAGTCGAAGCCTAGGTCGGACATCTTCTGAAACAGTCTGCTTGGCAGGATGTATTAAAGGCAGAACTGTAGTCCACAAATAGCAACCTTGCATATGTTCCCAGTTTTTCCAGATGGAGCAGAACGGTGTGGATGGCAGTGGAGGTGGCGTCATCTGTTGATCTGTTGGATATGCATATTGGTGGGGATCCAGAGTGGTTGGGAGAGCAGCCTTCATATGTTTCAGCACCAGTCCCTCACTTCATTATTATGGGTGTTAAAGCCAGTAGTCATTGAGGCCTGTTATTGTTATTGCAGTCTGTTTGGGTAGTGGCACTATTCTAGATGTTTTGAGGCAGGTGGGGACAGAGCACTGTGACAGAGATCTGTTGAATATGTCTGTGAAGACCTGCAGCCAACTCCACGGCCCAGTCTCTGAGGACCCGTCCCGTGACACCATCTGGGCCAGCTGCTTTCCGTATGTTAATATGACGGAGTGTGCGCCGTATCTCATCAGTCTGCAGAATAAGTGCCTGGTTGCTTGTAACTGATGCTGGGGCCATCTCTATGGTTTCCCTCTCATGGCAGCCGAAGAAATGGTTGAGCTCTTCAGCCAGTGCAGCGCTGTTGTTGGTGGGTTGATGTTATTGTTTTGATTTGTGATATATTGTTACAGCAGTTCAATGTAGGACCCAAATGCAAACAGACCACGAGGCAGAAGAAAAGTCAATTGTCAATTTATTGTAGTTGAAGCTGGTGCTGGCAGAGTGCTGGGCGAAGAGCAAGGAGAGGCTTCAGACGAGGCAACAGATCCAACCTGGCAACAGCAGATGAGACTTGGCTGGATGACGAGAAACAGCAGGCAAGATGATCCTGAGACAGGTAGAGAGCAGGATTAGGATAAAGTTCAAAAACGGTCTGGATTCCAACTAGCAGGTAACAAAAACTACTATAAGCCCTGTACCACATTGGTGACTGAACGATCTGGGAGAGTCTGGAAGAATGAACCGGGTATTTATGCTGCAGGTGGCTTGTTGGGTTGATTGGTGGATCTGCTGCAGCTGCTCAGGATGAACCATGGAAGAGGGAATCCAGGAGGCCAAGCCCAGCACACATAAGCACAGACAGACAGACTGGGAACAAACATGAAACAACAGGAAGGGGGAAACTGGGAAAACATGGGGAGCACAACACACAGCCTAACATATATATAGCCCACCCGACGCCTGCATTGTTCAATAATGCAAACCTTGTGAGTTCCAAACCATGCAACCAATATTACAACGTTAACGCGAGTTATAAATAAATTGTATTTGAAACTGCATTGTTTCTCTGTCGCCTTGATCGGATTTGTGCAGTGATCAACACCACACCCGTAATCAAATGTGTGGAATTAATGCGCTGGCATTTGATGGCAAACTCCGAGATATTAGGCTACTCTTCTTGGGGGTGATGCACCTCGTCTCTTTCTTCTCACGGGGCTTTTGTTTGAGTCTTGCAATCAAGTCCGATTTTATGAAGAGAAAGATCATATATTTTAGACCATATACGCTATTCATAGCGTTATTCCATTGCAGATATCTGCATCTGCATAGGCAAACTTGAGAAGATGCATGCTATTCAGGGAAAAATACATGGCCAGAACGCAGGGCAGTAAGTTTAAAACCTGAATAACGCTGGTTACCTAGGCTGTTCCAGTTTTTCTCACGAGGCTTGAGTCTCACACTCAAGTCAAATTGTCTGAGGATAAACATAATGTTTTAGACAATAATGCGAACAGGCATGAAAATAACAGGTAACTTAACGTTATATGACATGACACGTCCACAACCTTGCCTCAAATAGGCTATCAGATTGAGGTGAGATGAAAATACCTGCGCTACTCAGAAAAGTTTGCATGGGCGCCTGTCTGGCCAGTCCTGGCACTTGAATGCATGCGTAGTGCAGTGGTAATGAGGTTTGATAGGAGGGTAGTAGTGGGAGATACCAAGTCCAGTCACCATACATGTTAAACATAAATACAGATAGGGGAGTATATTGAAAAGTATTTTGAAAAGAAAAAACGTATTTATAATATATACAAAATACAACAAATTACAATTGTATGACCCTCCCTAAAGCCAAAATAAAAAACACCCTCCCCAGTGCTAATTTGTTTTGACACCCCTCCCCCGTTTTGTACCATACCCCCCACACTGAAACTCTCACTGGCACAATATTCAAAAGCAGACAATAAAACCTGAACGTCTTCTTCATCACTGCCAGTGGCTCCCTCTGGCTCTGCCATCTTTCAATGTTTGTTGCTGATGTGACTTCACCAGCACATGACATATTTTGCCCTACCCTTAACCAATCGTCAGTCTTCATTGCCTAAACCCAACCCAATCAGAGGCAGAGTAGTGCCGGGTCTTGCTGCAAGAGAGGCAAGGATGCTAAAAAGCAAGGATGAGATGACAAGACTTGTTGTCCGTCATAATGGAACTGGAAGTGCTTTATTGGCTACACAGGCACACTTGACATATGCAATGTCTCCTCCTGTTTAATCCAAACCACAGCAGAAATCTCCACTGCGTGCTTTGCTCATGGATTTCCTCTGGCGAGTAGCTTGTAGCTTTTGCGGGAAGCTACAAGTTACTTGGGTCTATAAATAGCTTAGCTACTGAAAAAGCTACTTGGTTCAAAAGTAGTGAAGCTACCACCAAGCTACTGAGAAATGTAGTTAAGCTATGTAGCTATGTAGCTTAGCTTCGCAACATTGGTCTGAAGCCTCCTCTGATCTCACTGCTTCTCAGGTAGCTCAACTAGAGATCACAACTTGCCATTGGTGGCAAATGTTGTGAGTTCCATCCTAGGTGGTGCAGAATAAACATGAGGATTCTACTCAGCATTGTGCTGTGTGGGTTAGAAACACTTTATGTCAAATAGATAAGGTTTAATGATGTTTTGGGTCCAGAAAATTCTGCTGATGGACACTCATGTAATTCTCATTTGTCTTCCTCCTCCTCCTCCTCCTCCTCCTCCTCCTCCTCCTCCTCCTCCTCCTCCTCCTCATCTTCTTGTTCTTCTTCCACTTGCTAATCAAAATGTGTGCCCCTGACTCTAGAATTCTGTTGTCTGATATTCTGTAATCCTGATATTAATGTTTTACATAAAGAAGCTGCTAGTCAGGAAGAATTGGCACAATTGTACAAATCTTCACTTAGAGATTGTTTTACCTATTGTTAGGGAATGGAATTTTAACCAGGAGTGGTTAAAATTCCAACACCTATTATGTAATATTTTCAGGCAGTGGTGGTCAGGTATATTGAGGAGGCCCCTGGGGAGCTTGGGGAGAACATGCAAACTCTACACAGAAAGGCCCTTTTCACGAGGTAGCCCACCTGGGCTCTAGGCACTGAGGGTATGGGGAGACGTACCCCCAGTTCCGACGGCATCCCAGGCGAGAATCAAACTAATGACCTTCTTGCTGTGATGCGAGAGCACTACCACTGCACCACCAGTGCAGTGGTGTTGACAGTGTGTTTTTGATGGCATTCACAGTGTGTTTTTCTTTGTTTTTTCACAGAGCTGTCAGGATGCTACTGCCCAGGTGGTTGCTTGGGACGTGTCTGTGGTTGCTATGCTTAGCAGAGGTGTGGGCGGTGACCTTCAAGCTGGCTGTGATTGGTCCATGGTCATGTGACCCCATGTTCTCCAGGGCGTTGCCCACGGCTGCAGCCAACCTGGCGTTGTCACGGTTACGGAGCGACAGTGGCTTGAGCAGAGGATTCTGGTATGACATATCCCTTCTGGAAGAAGACTGCTCTGCTTCTAAAGGTGACAGATCTATAGAGCTCATTACTTAGTAATATATTATTATTTGTTGAAGACTGCTCTACTTTAAAAGAGACACAGATCTATAGAGCTATAGAGCTAAATATGTCAGTACTTATCATTAAAGGAGCTAAATGTGACATTCAGCCCTACTAGATGCCTGCAAACCACTATTATACAATATAATTCTAGCGAGAGAGGCAAGTTATATTGTTGTGAGGAGTGAAGGAAGCCATGCCCCCTCAGTGTTGTGAAAACAGGCTTGTTGTTTCCAAGCCTGTCCAAAGACTGGAGCATCCGTCTGCTCCCCCGTGTTTAAAAATAGACTGACCCAGCGAGGCTTGGGAGCATAATGTGGATCACCCCGTGACTGTGATTGGAAAAATTGGTTATTTTACAGGTCCATAATTACATATGAACTACATATGAACACCAATGTAATTAACATTGCTGTTACAAATAGTTTGTAACATATGTAACTACATATGTAGTTACATATTAACTATTTGTAATTAGACATGAACACCAATGTAATTACACTGGTGTTCATATGTAATTCATTATGTAGTTACATGGTACCGAACCTGTGAAATGGAGTGAGTCTATTCAACTGTAGTTCATATTTAGTTAAATGGTACCGGACCTGTAAAGAAGCTACAGCCTGGGACAGAATTTGCTAAAACCCAGTGGTGGATTCGAACCAGTGAACATCTGATTGGAATGCACGCAGTTTTAACCACTCTCAAAAAATATGTAAAATAAGTTATTGGTTGAAAAATACAGACATTTTCCTTTAATACTAGAAATATTAATTGCACGCTTAGCATGCTCATTCATAGCATGTCTCGCATGCATTGCATGCTCGCGCAGACCAATCGTGAGCCACGCCGCGTGGAGCCCCTCGCCTTATTGTAGTAGTGAGATATTATGTATGTACTGAACGTGAACCACAAAGGCTCAGTCCTTCGCGTGGCCGCCCCGGTTAGAATCCGACCTGTCTGGCCCTTTGCAATCCCCCGTCTCTCTCCCCTTTCCTGTCTACATACTGTCCTGCCAAATAAAGGCACAAAATCCCCCCCCCCCCCCCCGCCCCCAGCCATTTTGTTTGTTTTTGCAAAATGAAGCTTTACAGTCATGTGACGTGGTCACAGGCCAATACAAAATAATATGCAAAAAAAAAGTACAGTAGGCATCTCACATTTGGAGCCGTTATCGTGAAGATACAACATTTTGCACCTAACATTACTATGCAAGTTGATGCGACTGAGACTGGGTTGTCTAATGCCAAGATCAGACTACACAATATTTCTTGTCTTTCACAATGTCATCATGTCAGACGAGACAATCGTGTCTTGGCCGTGAGACTGGCAAAACTATGGGCCCTATCTTCGTACGGCGCTATCGTTTGCGCTGCCGTTTGCGTGCCTCTTATTGCTATCTTCCCTGCATCTTAATGGCAAGTGCAGCTTCAAGTAGGGTGAGCAGATGTCATGAGTAGAAGACGGTAGAAGGGAGCAAAACAAACACTGCGGTGCGCACACGTGTACTACAGTACCTGCACGTGTAGTGACGTACTGTATGTCGTCATAACAACAACACTCAAAGGCTGGCTTGGCTATCCTTCGGTACGTAGGCTACTCATCTCATCTGCAGAATGAAATGTTCAACAGCTTTCTGCCTCATCTGCTGCTCATATTGGGCACATTCTTGTCAAATATGTATTTGATAGTAACACCAAAGTAAAACCAGAAATCCCAATATCGCAGGTGGTGTTGCTCCATGGTTTGTGTTTTGCAGATTCACTTGTGTTGTTCAGTCAGCCCTCAGCCAGGCAAGAAGCCTGCTGGAGAGAGGAGAGATTTCCCTTCTCTATTCTGTCCAATAGACCAGACTAGTGTCCTCTAGAGAGAGAGTGGCATCAGCGGAGGACCAAAATGAGAGACTCATTAGCCAATGAACAGCCAGGAATGGGTCTCGCGCTACTTTTGCATGCTAAAATAAAGCTGATAATGTACAATTTGATTCAAGGGGGAAAAAACCCTTTCAGAGTACAACACAAACTGTCTATTTTGCTGCAACTCGACAGTGCTGCTTAATCCAGGACCTTACTTCCTGGAACTCTTGAGAGTAAAAAACTGGTCCATTGGAGTGAATGGAGATGTCGGAACTCTACTATTATACGGCTCTGGACCAGACCAGACCAAATGAAAATCGCAACAATGTTGCAACTTCACCCCCCCCCCGAGTCCGCCAGCTTATATGTGAAAGGGACCTTAGGCCATGTCCACACGGAGACGTGTCACACGGAGACGAGTTTAGGTGTATCCGCTAAAAAAAATTCTCGTATAGACATTTCGTCCAGACCGAACCAGCGTTCTGGGAGTATACGTTCTGGGAGTATACGCTAATTTTTGAAACCGGGTCCCAGAGTGAATAAATCTGAAGACGCCACCCTTGCATTTCCGTGTTTACAGCCCATGTGCATCTTTCCTGAACCGATGACGCCATAGCCCCACCTCTCTCCGCCAGCAACAATTTAGGCTTACAGTGCACTAGCGTTCGTGCTACAGCAGCTACTGAGCCTGTTAGGGCTCTTGCAGCAAAATATAATGCTCCTCTATTACCACTGTCAGCAACAAGTGGACACGGAGAACACCATGTACAACATCCTCAGGGCTCCACAGCTGACTCTTCCCATCCACCCCTCCCCAGTCCCCTCCCTTCATCGGATATTTCCCAGAAGGCTTAGCGGCGGCTATGTTTTTACAATAACACAAACAAAATCAGGCTAAACGTGTTAGATAGAAATAATATTTATTTGTAATACAACATGCAATTCTGGAATATTTTAATATTGGACAAAATGAAATGAAATGAAATGTAAACCCTGAGTGTAACAGACATACTCGGGGTGGTCTATATAGCCCTCGCAAATACAACGTGAATAGTGAAGTGAGACGTTTGACGACCACACGGTTGTGATGTCCACTCGTGTCCATTCCAACAAGACTTTAGCTTACTTGACACCACTTTTTCAATAAAAACACATTTATGCCATGAGTTTATATAATGTATATTTATGTTGCATCATTTAGCCTGTGTTGTGATGTGCAGGAGCGGCCAATATGCTGGGATGTGATTGCAACATAAGTCTAAAGATCATGGAAGTGGATGATATCAGGAAGCTTACCGATTGTTAACATTCTATATTGTAGGCTACAGGGATACCATCATATCAGCCCTGCTGAACAGCTCTGCATTTGCCTGTATAGGTTTAATCATTTCATCGACATGGCAAACCTCCCCGCAAAGCCAAGGGTTTAAGCTGCTCGCTACAGTGAGATACACGTCACATTATAGACTGTCCGCCCCTAGTGGTTGAATGCCATTATTGACGAGATTGTCTTGTTCTCTGTTTTTGGTGTACTTTGTGGCAGCGTTACAGCACCACTTACCGGCCTGGCATATATACTACAGCGGTTTCCGTGGTATTCAGTGGTTTCATGTGGATATACACATTTCTTGAAATGATTCCGTGTTTATGGAAAACTTTTCTTAAACGAAAAAAAAAAAAAATTGCTTCCGTCTCCGTGTGGACATGGCCTTAGTCTTCATTTGCCGATATTTACTGTAGTCTTCACTAGCCTACTACACTGCTGCTATAACAAAATACATTTATAAATGCAATTCTACTGTGCTTAGTTTGTTTTGTTCAGATGAACCAGTAGGCTAATTATGCAGCCTACTACAGTAGCCTATATGCTTCTACTTCACTAGACAGTATGGTTCAGCATGCACACCGTTGAGGTTATTCTGAAGAATATTCTGGACAGTATTTGTCATTGTTCCAATAATAATAAACATATCCGCATAAAGCAAGCATATTCGTCTACTCCCATGTTGATAAGAGTATTAATCGATTAATCGCGATTAACTATGGACTATGGGTTAAATATTTTAATCGATTGACAGCCCTAATTATAACATGTCACGCTTACCAAAACTAACACAAAAAATAGAAGTGCACACGGAGAGCGCAGACCTCTGCAAAGGCCAATACTCCAGCTATGATGTGCAAATATTGCAAATACCCTGACACACCCACATCCCCCCAGCCACTTGTAACAGTCACAAATGCCTAGATCCTCTGTTTTGGGAACATTATTTGGTTGCAATTACATGTTGGTCCACTGTGTGGCGCTCCTTGTTATTGTATTGGCTTTATTCACTTCCTTCTCAGTCTGCCTCCAATGCAAGACGCAAGTCAGACCCTTCTCTGTAACAACTTGGTGTGTGCGACGTTAGCTGGCTATCCAGGAGGCTAACAGAAGCTACACAACACCACCAAACGTGTTACACACTCCCCTACCCACCCCTCAAATCCCGACTCTCTCTGACCTTCTTATCCCTACCTACAGCTGATTTTCGCTAGCTCTGCCCCCTTTCCTGACCATGCCCCCCCTCAAATCACCCAGATACACCTAGCCACCCCCAATACCCACCCCTCAAACCCAGAATCTCTATGACCTTCCTATCTCTATCTCACAGCCCCTTTCCTTACCATGCCCCCTCCCACCACCCAGATACACCCAGCCACTCCCCTTACCCACCCCTCGAACCCCGACTCACTACAACCTTCCTGACCTTCATATCCCTAGCTACAGCCCGTTTCCCCTGGCCCTCCCGCTTTCCTAACCACACCCCCTCCCACCACCCAGATACACCCAGCCACTCCCCTTACCCACCCCTCGAACCCCGACTCACTACAACCTTCCTGACCTTCATATCCCTAGCTACAGCCCGTTTCCCCTGGCCCTCCCGCTTTCCTAACCACACCCCCTCCAACCACTCGAACCCTGACTCTCTATGACCTTCCTATCGCTAGCTACAGCCCCCTTTCCCTGGCCCTGCCGACCATTTCATTCAGCAGCGGAATAAAATCTCTTTCTGCTCCCTGCAAGCTCTGCCATAGGCTCCGACCAGCTTTGATCGACCAGCTCCAACCATTTATGGAGTTCCTTTCCGCTCCCTGCGTGTCGCTCTATGGTCACTCTCAAATGCCTCCGCCGCTGTGAAACAACAATGCTAGCTCGTTGCTACACACTGAAAATGGCGAAGATTTGATTGTGTAATAAAGCAGGCCTGCTTGGTACTTTCGGTGGATGGCTATAAAGATAACATAGCCATTTTTCCCCCGCTAGCCCAGAGTGGAGGTATGACCAGCCAAACTCTCTCCCGGTGCAGAGAGATACTTGATGAATGTGTCCTATTGATATTATGTTTCCTATTGATTTGTGTGTTTTTATCTGTTATCAACAGCGTAGGCCTAACTCTGACCTGTGACCATTGTATTGTTTCAGGTCTAACCCAGCTGACCTTTGTAGTGTTTCAGCTCTAACCCAGCTGACCTTTGTATTGTAAACTTTAAGCTCTAACCAAGCTGACCTGTGATCTTTTTATTGTTTCAGCTTTAACCCAGCTGAGCTGTGACCTTTATATTGTTTCAGCTCTAACCCAGCTGACCTTTTACCTTTGTAGTGTTTCAGCTCTAACCCAGCTGGCCTTTGACCTTTGTATTGTTTCAGCCATAGATGTTTTATTACTATAGATCAGGGGTTCCCAAACATTTCCTCCAAGTACCACAAATTTCCCAGGGACCACTTCCACTGCGTATACCAAGACCCCCCCAAAAATGTTGCTGATTGTTGCTGTTTTTTTTCCTTGCCAAAATGTAGCCTAACTTTGGAGTGTTATTTAGCTACCTTCCTGACAAACTAGAATGACATGGTTGATAGAAATTGATTCCTTAGGTCTTCTAGTTTCATATGATACCAGACACTTCACTCTTCCATTAGGCTGTTGAACTTTTGACTTTGCTGCGCCCACCCCATATCAGTACTGCACTATAGCACACTTTTAATTTATGTGTGGATACTCTGTGTCTTGTGTGATTGATTGCTGTGCAATTGGGGTTTTGTTTTGTTTTCACCTACTTGTTTTTACTAAGTATGTTTTATACCTGATTTTAATTACTCTGCTTGAAACTTGCTTCTTATAGAGGGTATGCATGTGATGTCACAGAGGCAGAAGTCACTGTGGGGTCACGCCCACGGAGTCACAGCAAGACTGAGCTTGAATGCAGTAATCAGCCTAGATAACTGACACCTGCTGCTCAGGGAGGAACTTGACACTCATTTTGACACTCATTCCCGATTGAGGGGAACCCAGCTGACCTTTGACCTTTGTATTGTTTCAGCTCTAACCCAGCTGACCTGTGACCTTTGTATTGTTTCAGCTCTAACCCAACTGACCTTTGACCTTTATATTGTTTCAGCTCTAACCCAACTGACCTGTGACCTTTGTATTGTTTCAGCTCTAACCCAGCTGACCTTTGGCCTTTGTATTATTTCAGCTCTAACCCAGCTGACCTTTGGTTTTTCTTTTTGTTCACATATGAGGATACATTACACATCAAATAACACAAACATGATGGGGTAGTATAGCATACATACATCAATATACAGTAGGCGTTTAACATAGTGCAAATACTTCAGAGATGGGGTGACATACAAACCCAGCTGACCTTTGACCTTTGTATTGTTTCAGATCTAGCCCAGCTGACCTTTGGCCTTTGTATTGTTTTAGCTCTAACCCAGCTGACCTGTGAACTTTGTATTGTTTCAGCTTTAACCCAGCTGACCTGTGAACTTTGTATTGTTTCAGCTCTAACCCAGCTGACCTGTGAACTTTGTATTGTTTCAGCTCTAACCCAGCTAACCTTTGTATTGTTTCACTTTCAGCTCTAACCCAGTTGACCTTTGACATTTGTATTGTTTCAGCTCTAACCCAGCTAAGTGACATGGAAGGATATGGTCACGCCTACATTGGACCTTTTAATCCTATTCTTTGCCACGCTGCCTCCTTATTGACTCAACACTGGGAGGCGGGGCTGGCCTCGCCTGGCTGTCTGGATGCTGATTGGCCCAGCCTGCCACCCATCACCCCTCCAAGCAGGGTCCTGTTCACAGTCCTAAGGTTCTTCCGCTGGGCCCATGTGGGTGTGGTCTCCTGTAAGTAGGCATGGTCTCTTATATGTACGGGTGGTCTATTATAACTTTATTTGTTTATTAAAAGGATCCCCATTAGGTGACGCCTAGACGACAGCTATTCTTGCTGGGGTCTAAGACAACAATAGACATTACATGACAAGCAACAAAGCAAAATATAAAAACAAAAAGGAAAGAACAAAAATAACAAATAAAAAGCAAATCTAAACCAAGACAGACAAAAGCCTGGTCAGCTAGCCCTCTAGCTGGCCAATGGACCCAAATATTAAAATATGGTCAGTACATCTCTCTATACACTAGAAATCAAACATAGAAAGTGATGTGACAAACATAATTGTGAGTGTGATAGTGTGTGTGACTGTAGGTGGGATCTGAGCATCCTTTTAAAACCTACCTTCCGTTTCATGGAACGAATATTGCTTGGTAAACAATTCCAAGACGCAATAGTCCTGTATATGACAGCTTTCTTCATGTAGTTGGATTTTGGTCGGGCTAAAGTCATCTGTCCACAACTCGCCCCTCTGGTGGAGTCTGCATGAATACTTGAACTATAAATTATGTTGTTGGAAAGAAATTTAGGAGTCTGAGTTTGAATAACACTATTAAAATATACAAGTAAGTTGGCCGCTCAACACTAAGCCATGTGTGACGTGTATGGCTATCAGCTACGCTCGACATAGGGGAGCAGCCCAGGACCAGTCTGGCTGCCTTGTTTTGTGCTACTTGTAACTTTCTGAGTAGACCTTTAGAAGCAGATGACCATACCACCGAACAATAATCCAGATGACACAGA
Source organism: Poromitra crassiceps (assembly GCF_964638095.1). Classification (NCBI taxonomy): domain Eukaryota; kingdom Metazoa; phylum Chordata; class Actinopteri; order Beryciformes; family Melamphaidae; genus Poromitra; species Poromitra crassiceps. Next base: position 219,401 of record NC_139628.1, read on the forward strand.
ACCAATGAACACAAAATTTGGTGAAACAATTATGGTGTAAGAACCGGTGCACGCTTTCTTGTAATGGCAACTGCTCTGCTCATCTTGGCAACTATTTTGTTGATGTGATCAGACCAAGACAGTCAAGCCAGAGTCCTAGAAGCTTTGTTGTTTTTACTTGTTGTATAGTTTGACCCTCTATATGTGAATTTATTTTAGGATTGTGTGATAATCTATAATTAGAACCAACTATTATGCAAACTGTTTTTGATATGTTAAGTATAAGTTTATTCATTTTGATGCAGTTATATATTATGTTAAGCTCACTAGACAGGACCTGATTAAACTCTGAACATGTGGGTGCCGCGTAATGACTAGACTTATCAGCATACATAGTCAAGCTAGCCTGTCTTATTGCATATGGCATATCATTAGGAAATATTGAAAATAGGAGGGGTCCTAGGCAACTCCCCTGCGGGACACCACAGTCCAGCCCCCGACTGCTTGAATAGAGATCCATTAAAATATACTCGCTGTGACCTAGAGGACACATAGCTCCTGAACCACAGAATAGCTGAGGATTTAAAACCATAACTAATAAGATTGGGAATCAAAATGTCATGATCGATCACATCAAAAGCAGCACTGAAGTCAAGCATCACTGTACGCACAATCATAGAGTTGTCAACCAGCTATCTGACATTGGTGTCATAACAGTGCAAGTGGAATGACCAGCCCTATAACGCCAGGATTGCACTGGTTGCATTTGCGTTGCGTTGCGGCTGTTCTCCGGTTTTGCTCCGTGCTCTGTGCTCCACCAACACTAACCGGCTGCGTGCAGAGCACGTCACGGCTCCGCTCCGCCAGACAGCTAGAGTGACGAGACCGACAGGTTCTCACGGTGAAATTGCGCAAGACAATTTGTATGTGGGATAAATACAACAACAAACAGGCAGAAGATCATTGTTCCCAACTGGAGAAGCAGAGGAGGGGTGGACTTGCTTGGTGTTGTCCTTGTAAAAAGGATGGGTTGTGTCATATATTATTTTGTGGTTTTCCACTTCAATTATGAACTTTTCCTCATACATGTTTGTCCTCTGGCTTGATATTTAATGCTGTAAACACCTCTGCCCGGTTGACTCCATGCCTGGCTCCGCCCAACTTGCTGCAGCTTTGCTCCGTCATCCGTGAAAAATAGAAGCCTTGCGTATCTTTTTCGGAGAGCTCCGGATCGTCGGAGCTGGGACGGAGTAGACACGCAACGCAGCGGAGTAGGTGGGAGTTGACACAATGATTAGAGTGGAAACGTATCGGCTCCGAAGCCATACCGCAGCGCAGACGGACCGAACACGGACCCAGTGGAATGTGGCCGTAAGCATGCTGGTGCATAGTTGTTAAACCGTTTGCAGAAAAATTTACTTATTTGCTCAAACACAATCTTAAGCTAAGTACATGCAGAATGCTGATAGGCCTGCTGTTGGGACCGCATAAAGTTGATTTTGTGTATTTGGGAAGTGGAATAATTCTTCCATCCTTCGATAATTTTGGACACACACCATTAATCAGACATCTATCAAAAATGTGACAAATTGGTTTGGAAACATGTACGGCAGATATTCTTAACAATTTGCTATCAAGGTGGTGCCAAGGTGGTGTCAGCAGACTTATCATCTGGCAGAGAGCTTAACAACCTTTTTACCATCCCAACATCGACCATGGTGAAATTCAAAAGTGCACATTTTATCATTCGTAATGCATTTTTTATAAGCACCTCAGAGTTGGAATTCACAGTTTTGACCATGTACTCTCTGAGTTTGGAAACCTTGTTGACAAAATAATCATTAAAATAATTTGAAATCTGAAAAGGCTTAGTCAGGTAAACACCATCCGATTCAACAAACGAACTGCAGGCCCTCTTTTTACCCATGATTCCATTCAATACATTCCATATTGTCTTACTGTCATTACCACTGTCAGAAAATCTCTGTTGATAATAGGTTATCTTATTTGCTCTGTTAATTTTAGTCACGTGGTTTCTTAACTTACAGTAGCCTAATACTTTCTGTCATCAGGGGAACCACAAATAACAGCGTGTAGCATCTTGTAAGTAGGGATGGGGATCATTATTGATATTGATACTGTTCGGAGACTTCAATCCGAATCTTTATCAATTCCAATATCAATACTTTTCTCTTATTTGGTGGAAAGATGAGACATCTATACATTTTTAACATAACTGGTATTGCTTTTATTGCTTAACAGTAAGGGACTGTTTGATTTCTGAACAGAATGACATTTGGCTAGCCTGGGACAGTCGGCAGGCAATTACATTTAATTAAAAAACTTTATTAGACAATCAATGTATTTGTGCACCAGTGATTTGAGGTAAATGACATGACTCTCATCTCTCGAGAGTCAATTAACATTACTTTATAGGACCCGCTAGACTAAATAGCAGTATCAATAAGCTCGGACCTTGTTGACCTTTGGGTTTTGAGAAATGATCGATCAATACCGTTTGATACCGGGTCCCGATCCCCATCCCTACTTGTAAGTTGGCGTGGTCTCTTATAATATGTACTATTATAAGTAGGCAGCTAACCCGGTAGTGTTGGTATGTGGATGATACTGGCTAGCTAACCTGCTAATGTTTCTCTGTGGATAATGCTAGCACAGTGAACTGAAATATGATTGGATGTGTTTCTTTTTCTCCTTGTGTGGGTGTGATCTTTAGCTCCGACTGACCTATGGGAGAGCACTGGACAGGAAGTGGCCTCTGCCCTCAGAGCTCTGGGCCTGCCGGTTGGTCCAGTGGTTACCATGGAAACCAACAAGGGGGAAGGACCTCGACAGGCGCTGAGAGCCATCAGAGAGGCTGACAAGGTCAAAGGTCAGAGAGTGTGTGTGTGTGTGTGTGTGTGTGTGTGTGTGTGTGTGTGTGTGTGTGTGTGTGTGTGTGTGTGTGTGTGTGTGCCTGCGTGCCTGCGTGCGTGCGTGCGTGTCTGTGTGTGTATATATACAGACGACTTTTTCTGACTCCTGGCTCCATCATTTCATTTCAACTGGTTTCCTTCAAGTGGTTCACTGTTTACCTTTTGGCTGTGAAATTTAATTCTCTATCAGCCGCTTTCAGACATGCCTAGGAACTTGGGAGTTATCTAGAGGGGATCTGGGTGGCGGTGTATGTATGAACACATTTTGGTGAGCTATGCGTGCTCCCACGACCCTCCTACTCTCCGGCTATAAGACAACCTCCTACCCTAGTATCAGGGGCGGATTGTTCCCCCTCCCCTCCAGAGCTCCGTGAAGTAGCCAGCTCAGTGAGTGGGATGAGGTGAGGGAGAGAGACAGAAAGCCAGCGTGACAGATTATTATTATTATATAAATAGTCGATGTGAATGAGCGAGCGGACAAAAACATGCAGTTTCAGTTTTTCCAAATGAAGCTCGAACCTGCTCCGTGTACGTCAGCCAACAGGCTACGCATTGCTGGATTGAAACGCTCATGGCTTTAATCTTATTTCATTTCTGCATAGCTTCGCAGAGCACACACATTTAAAATAGAGCATTTTTGGACGTGAGGGTCATCCTGCTTCCCAGTATTGGACATCGCTAGGTAGGGTATCTGGATCTGGTTGCGTTCATGCCTTTGATTTAACGTTTACACAGCGTTTGTGAAGATTCACGTGCAGAACCGCAAATTCCAAGTAGCGTCAAGTCAGGCAGTATAAAACGGAAACTTCCAGGTATAACCTTTGCAATAATGGCAATTAAATAAAGTAAATGCACGTGTAATGTTTTTTTGTCAAGTCAAGTCAAGTCATTTATTTATAAAGCACATTTAAAAACTCAAGAGCCAACCAAAGTGCTGTACAGTCAAAGGCATAAAATACAGGATACTGCAACACAGAGGACAATGCAGGACAGAGGACAGTACAACACAAACACAATACATCACATAGGACCGAGGGGACAGAACAGTGGGGAAGGGGCAGGATAAATTACAAGGGAGTGTGTGAGTTAGGGGGTGGGAGAGTCAGGGTTTATTGAAGGCTAGGGAATAAAAGTGAGTTTTTAATCTAGACTTAAATGTTTCCAGCGAGGGAGCAGATCTGATCTCCTGGGGTAGCTGGTTCCACAGCTTGGGGGCCACAGCCGAGAAAGAGCGATCGCCCCTCGTTTTGAGTCTGGTGCGGGGGGGGACCAGCCGAGCCTGGGAGGAGGATCTTAGAGACCTGGGTGCTGAGTGGGGGGTTAGCAGCTCTGTAATGTAGGGGGGTGCTGCACCTGATAAAGCCTTAAAGGCCAGGAGGAGGATTTTAAAGTTGATCCTAAATGGGACTGGGAGCCAGTGTAGGGATGCTAGAACTGGGGTGATGTGCTCTCTTTTTCTGGTGCCAGTAAGAAATCTAGCTGCAGAGTGTTGGACCATTTGGAGACGGGACATGGCTGCTTGACTAATGTGTGTGTGATCCGAAAGATACAGAACAGAGATAAGCTGGAAGAATATCTGCTCCCTTCGAAAAGTCAATTTTAACCCGTAGTGAGCAGTGTTGGGGGTAACTCATTACAAAAGTAACATATTACATGTAATATGTAACTTTTAGCAGTAACTCAGTAATATAACTTATTACTTATAGGATTTCAGTAATATTATACCAGTTACTTTGTCAAGTAACTCAAGGTACAAATTGAGTTTTTTTTTTTTTTTAAATCAAAGCACATATTTAAATTGTTTCCTAATCAAACTGTGTTTTTATGCAAATAACCACTATATATGACAATAACAAAGGAAAATAATAACATTTAGAATTTTGGATTGTTTACACTGATTTTAAGACTGTTGAAATTATTTTTCGGGATGGTTCCGGGGCGGCGAGGTCGTTCTGCTACTGTTATTACAGTGAAAGTAATGCAAAAGTAGTGTAATAAGTAACAAGTTACTCTACACAGACAGTAATATTGTAAAGTAACTTATTACTTTCAAATGAAAATAACTAATAATATGTAGTATATTACATTTTGAAAGTAACTTGCCCAACACTGGTAGTGAGTCGACCGTTCTGATTTTTTGTTACTAAGTAATACAACATTGATTTTATTTTGAAGGTAAAAACGTCTAGCTTCCTGTATTCTGTATAATTCTAGTAGGGTTGATGCATTTTAGGACTGAACATAGCAAAGACCTGTTTTCTTTGTAGTGCTTGAGACTCGAGGAAATCGATGCATCTGGCCGTGAGTTGTAGGGTTGTTTAATTAATTACTACTAACGTTATGCGCAAACAATTATATGCCGTGAATGTTAGGCAGTTATCGCCCATTATGTATTTTTAGCAACTTGTTTTTTTGACTCTGCATGTCGTGATAGTTTGTTGAATGTCAATGCGATTCACTTAAAGCCCCATTCAGTAAGTTTTCCAACTGCGCCCTCTGCGTGCATTAGTATCGATAACGATATCGCCGTTCAAAGTCAACAAAACACAGCGCCAGAAAGCTCTATGTACATGTTGTGACATCGGGTACTCACCACGTGATGAAATAATAATCCATAGTTCCGTGAAACATCATTTTCGTAGCAAATCCGAATCGAGTTACTTCCTTGCTTTCATGCAGACAGCGCTTACGCTGTACAGCGCATGCGCACATCCTTTTCTTTTTTTCTATTTTATTGACACGGGACGCTGACAGCAAACTGCTTAGTCCCAGTGCTGGCCAATGGAGGGCGGTGTGGGATAAATAAAGCCGAGAGTCTCCCTATTACATGTCAATCTACCATGTCCTAAGACTAAAAATATCTTATATTACAGTAAAAAATGTCAAAAATCTTACTGATTGGGGCTTTAAGGCTATGCTCAGACAGTGAAGTGCAGCTGTGTGGTGAGTTTTCACAACTCCCCATTGTGTGATCAGGCCCAAATTCCCCCCACCCCCGCCCCCTCTCTACTTTACACCCGGAGGTGCTCCACATGTTGAAAGCAACATGCCTCATCAAGTGTACCCTGAAAGGGTACACTTCACGTATCCCCCGGGTCAGGCTCAGGGCAAGCAATCCTGACCTGACCCGGAGTTCATGTCTGAAAGTGGCTATGATAACATGAGGAGCACCTTGACACATGTCTGGGCTGGAAGTCTGATGTGTTTAATCTGAGTTTAAAACGTACGATGAAAATGTACATGTGCACGCGCTGTATCAGCAAGAGCCGGTCTGCCCTATATGCTCACTACGCAGCTAGCATAAGGCTCCCAACACTGTAAAAGGCCCCACAAATTGTGCAAATCAGAAATGAAACTAATAAATGGATCTATTGCAACTGCAGCGCACAGCAAACCTGCCATTTTGGCCTGGAGGAGACACCTCTGATTGGCTGTCACGGTTCTGTGCTGTTGTCCCATTGGCCAAAGCAGCGCTGCCAAAAAGGAAATGTTGTCAAGTCTTGCCTCAACACTCTTTGGCGGCAAGAGTGAGTTCACTCGCCCGTCACGTGAACTCACATTTAATTTGGTTCTGCGTGACGAGCATGGGCGGGCATAGTTGCCTTGACAGACAACTCCTTCAGCCAATCAGCGTCGGATCCAGTCAAACCCAAATCCACTCGGGAGAATGGCAAAAACATATTTTCCGCCGAGAAACTCTGCGGTTGCGGCGATACTCCTGTAATTGTTTAATTGTTGTTATTGAGTCTATTTCTGCAATATCTGCACTTTATGGCTGTTTAAACTAGACAAACGCTGACATTACCCCTCGAGACAATCAGGCAAGGAGGTGGCCATTATTGTTTTGTTAGTGCAGTGCTAGTGGCGTTCCTGATTGGCCAACGTGCGCTGTCAATCACAGTGCAGTCGCTGATTGGCTCTTCCGCTCTGCAGCTTCTGCTAAACCCCCCCACTGGCTTTGGGGCCAGACCGTCACGCAGAACCAAATGAAAATGAATGTGAGTTCACGTGACGGGCTGGTTTACCAGGCTAAGTACATGCACAAACTCAGTTGATCCACAGTCAAGCTCGTCCAGTACTACTAACACAGACCCAGTACAGTCGGCTTCAGCAAGTACTAACAAAGACCCAATACAGCTTAAGCAAATAATGGCAGGTGATTTACAGGAGGATTGTAGTGGGAGCACTGAGGTGACAGGTGCAGAGTAGTCTCTACCCAGACTCAAATATTACGTTGAATCGCTGTGCTCCGCATACTACATCTTCTGTGCCAGTTAACAGCCACTGCTGGTTTTGAAGGCGGATTGAAATTGAATGAGTGACAGGTTGTAGCACCGATGAGAGAGCAGTTCGAAAAATGGGCTGCGCCTCCCATGTTGTCTGATAGCAAAGTCGTTACTGATTGGAGAGGACTGAAGCCATCACTGGCATATGACTGGCCAAGTGAACGGTTCCCTCCCATAACCAGCCCTCTGAGGGAAAGTGTCCCAGACCCAGAGAGAGCGCTGCAGCATGCAGTAACGTAGTGTATCAGCGTAAGAACTCTCATGGGTCTGGCGTTGAGACTAGGTGCAGAGGCATCATGCCCATTTAAACTGAGGGGAAAAAAAGCAAAATTTGTGACCGTCATTAGTAGTAGAGCATCAATCCCCTTTTCAAACATGAAAATTAAATGCTGTTAGTTATTATAGGCATAGTCTGCATAGCAAGTTAGTTGGCTACTTGTACCAGGCAGCTAAAGTTAGCATTGTAATGTTAGCCATCCCTCAATCACGTTCTTTACATGTCATGTAGAGCTGTTATGGCAGTGAGCTGTTCGTTTTTACCACCACTATCACAGGTTATAGTTAGCAAAACATTGAATTCCATTTGATGTCTCCAGGTCAAGATGCAGTTCTCTAAAATAATTAGCATTGCGGATATAGTCTTTTTGTTGTAATGTGAATGTTCAGGTTTGGGGATTTTCAATCAGGCAGGCAGAGGGCCACTAAGGGGTCTGGGCGGGGTCCTACCAGCTACCTAGATGTTCAGCAGGAAAGGAAAGGTGCAAGAGTAGGAAGCAGCCTGACAATGAATGACTGCAGTGACATTGCTGAGTCAACTGAGATCTCAGTCTGTCTACATTTATTGACGTTATTACATTGGCGACGAGGATACTTCGGGTCTTGCCCAGCAAACACCATGATTCGTGAACTGTGCTCCACCCCTTGTTTCGCGCAACACGGAAGTAGGGGAGACCAGGGACAGTTGTAACAAGGACGTGTGTGTATGCATGCATGCGTGTGAAGGCTTAAAAAGAAGCAGCAAGCATTAGTGCATTACTGAGTCTATGTTCTGGGCTATAGCCTTTTATTTAAGGAATAAATATTGTTCCACAGATTGAACATGCTGTTTGGGGAGGTGAGAGTGAGACAGCATGTGTTCTGGGCTCCTGACTCTCCAACCTTTTTAAACCATTATTCTATGTTTTTAATTTTTGCAAGTATTAACTTGTTGCATTACCTGACTTTTATTGCAACAGCAACTGACAAACAACCAAAAGCTATGGATGGTGTTTGTAATCCTTGATATTTTGGTAGATTCTCTCTACCCGGCCTACTCTTTCTGCTGCATTGGATCCAGCCTAAGCCTGTAGCAGGCTGCAGACCATCATCTGCTAGCTTCAGCCTGGGCCTGGGCTTTTAAAATCTACCATCCAGCTCTGCTAGCTGTGGCCTGGGGCTTTTCACCATCCACCATCCAGCTCTGATAGCTGTGACCTGGGGCTTTCACCATCCACAAACCCTGCTCTGCTAGCTGTTGGCCTGGGGCTTCCACCATCCAGCTCTGCTAGCTGTTGGCCTGGGGCTTCCACCATCCAGCTCTGCTAGCTGTTGGCCTGGGGCTTCCACCATCCAGCTCTGCTAGCTGTTGGCCTGGGGCTTCCACCATCCTGCTCTGCTAGCTGTCACCTGGGGCTTCCACCATCCTGCTCTGCTAGCTGTTGCCTGGGGCTTTTACCATCCTGCTCTGCTAGCTGTGGCCTGGGGCTTCCACCATCCTGCTCTGCTAGCTGTGGCCTGGGCTTTCACCATCCTGCTCTGCTAGCTGTTGGCCTGGGGCTTCCACCATCCTGCTCTGCTAGCTCTGGCCTGGGGCTTTCACCATCCTGCTCTGCTAGCTGTGGCCTGGGGCTGGGGCCCACTCCATCCACCCTGCTCTGCAGCCTGAGGCCCACTCCATCCACCCTGCTCTATATAACTCTTTATGACTATAACTATAACTCCAATGACTCTTGGGCCCACATACATGGACATGCATGCACAGTCCTACCCTCTCCTTCCTTTCTTTTTGTTGTTTGTCTGTGTTTTATGTCTGTCTCTGTTGTGTTTTATGTTCGGAGGTTGGCCCTGCTCCGGTTGAGTGAACGCTGGCGCGTTTGGCTGCCGCTGCTCTCTGGTTCCTATGGCCATTATTATTATTATTATTATTATTATTAGATGGCTGGGTTAAGCAAAGTGCATTGGTACATTTATTATTAACAGCTTAGTTGTATAAGCGAGGGAAAAAGATTGGATCGGATTGATATCGGTATCGGCAGATACTCAAGATTGTGGTATCGGATATCGGATTGGATATGGAAAAAGTATTATCGTGCCATCCCTACTTCAAACCCTGCCTCAGCAAACAATGACAACAGGGAAATGGTGATATTTAGGATTTGGGTTGAAACTAATGTCTCAAACTTTTTGAGGCTTACAATTAGTCACATAAGACCCTAAATTACATAGTTAGAAGGTTTTTGTGGATTTCAGTTTCCAGGGTCTTTAACTTAACTTCTTTATCTCTATCTACATGTCTAGGCTGGTGGTCTGTTGTGTTTAATCTACTCTCTCTCCAGACTCAAATATTAGGTTGAATCGCTGTGCTCCAAATACTAAATAATAGAGTCTGTGCCACTTCACAGCCCCAGCTGCTGTTTTGAGGGCGGGTCTAGGGGGGGTCAAAATTGAATGACTGCCAGGTAGCACCAATGAGATGGGCAGAATCAGGCACCATAGGCACCTTACGCAGCTGGTAGTACCACGTTGTAATATTTGAATATTGATCATATATGTATGCCTTTTCTTTCTTTTCTTTTCCTGTGTCTTAGCTTGTTCGTTTTTGTTTTTCTGTGTTGTTCTAAAAGAAAATAAGGAAATAAAATATTGGTGGAAAAACTTGATAAAAAAACTCACACAAACTTCACAAAATCAACAGAGTAAACTGGCCAGACAAGCAAGTGTCAGCAGACGTGTCTCCTTGTGCGGGGTTTCTCAACTGGTGACTCAGGACCCAAATGTGGGTTGTGGGGCCGTTTTGGGTGGGTTGCGGATGCACGTGGCGAAACATTTTAAATAAAAAAATTGCTCCAAATACCCCCAAATGTTGTTGTCTCAATTTGTTTTTAGTGAAAGACTTCAGATTCTTGAAACTTGATGAGCATTAGCAATTTAACTTGTATAAAAACATATAGGTCTGTAATTCAAGATAAGTCTACCTTTTATTTCATTGGGTTTTTAGCCCTAGTTGCACTTTTGTTGCAACTTTTTATTTCATTTATTCAACAGTGCATGAAGGCATTGTGTATTTTTTGTGAAATAAATTTGAGTGGTATGAAAAAAATCGGAAATTTGGGTCATGACTTTATGACTAAGGGGAAATGTGGATCCTGAGGCTAGACCAATTGAGGACCACTGTCCTAGTGTAATGAGACATTGCTCATGAACTCATTTACAAAGGGTCACAGTCAGAGGTCAGGTCAGGCTAAACATCACAGAAAACATTGATTCAAATGCATTTAAAATGTGGATTTTTCTCCCCAGTGGTTATCATGTGTATGAGTTCGGTCTTGATTGGTGGAGAGGACCAGATGGAGCTCCTCTTGGCTGCTTTGGACATGGGGATGGTTTCAGATGGTTATGTGTTCATTCCCTACGATGCACTGCTGTACGCCATGCCTTACCAGGTACTGTATCTACCCCTACCCCTTACCAGGTACTGTACCTAACCCTGCCCATTACCAGGTACTGCACCTAACCCTACCCCTTACCAGGTACCCTAACCCCCTTACCATTCATGATTCAATACTTTATTGCCATGTCAACATAGTTGATTGGAATTTGTTTCAGTGCAGCTCTTAAAAACAGACATAAAACAAACTGGACTGTACCCTAACACTACAGGTACCCCTTTCCACACCTAATCCTAGCCTTAACAGGTACTGTATCTAACCAGAATGGAACGGAAGTTGGCAACCCGGCAGATTCGTTGTCCACCCACTATGCCGACCACCCGCAATGCCGACCTTAGGTTTAGGCGTGGGGGGTGGGAGAGGTTAGGTTTAGGGTTAGGGTCTGGGGGAGGTTAGGTTTAGGCATGGGGGTGGGAGAGGTTAGGTTTGGGGTTAGGGTCTGGGGGAAGTTAGGTTTAGGTGTGGGGGGAGGTTAGGTTTAGGCATGGGGGCTGGGAGAGCTTAGCTCCAGCCGGTCCACCGACACGCCTCGCTCAGCTGGTTCTGCTTGTGGGCTATCGGCATTGCAGCCTGTCGGCACTGCGGCCTGTCGGCACATAGACGCAGCACCGCAGATTCCCCCGGGATGGTAGTTACGTTTACAGTCCGGCAAGGAAACACGTTCGGGAACACCATGAAGAGAGAAGTGATAAAAGGAGCGACCAAAAAGTAGCGATAGGCTGTCTTGCAGGAAGAATGAGTGGGCAAGATAATTGAATTGCTGCGTTACAGAAAGTGTGCCAAGTCCGCGGCATAGATGCCCTCAAGGACGTGTTTGTTGCAGTTGTGCCGGAGTCGATTTAGCTGAAACACACATTCCGAATGCACCGCCCACGTGGTCCCTGGTTGGTCAATTCATATCTGTCACGGATCCTTTTTTTTGGCTTGGGGGCGGGCGTTTTGAGACTTGTGCTCCAGACGTTATGTAGATATCACCTACGGCTGGCACTGCGAGACGAATCTAACCCTAAACCTCACTCTAAGCAGGAATACTCCATTTACTCAAATTCTATTTGTTCAAACTACATGGAACTAAGTCAAGACTATGTTCATCAGGGGACATTCCTAAAGCTTACATTTCAATTGGGAAGCTCATGACTTAATGATTGAAGTAAAATGTAATCTAAATTGCTAGCAAGCCAGACAAATAATGTGCCATGAAGCTGTCAGCAAAGCCAGGTGTGCTAGGTTGTGCTAATTATAGGGCTAATGTTTGTGCTAACTCGGGTGGGCTGCTGGAGCTGTATGACACATCTCCTGGCATAAAGAGCGCTAACAAAAAGGAGAGGGCTTGGAGAAAAGTCAATGAGGAAGTTGGACTAGCTGATAAGTGCCGCTGATTGTGTCGTGCGAAAAATTCGCTTTGTGTTTGGTGTTGTCACACCGTAACAGTCTTGGCCTTGGATGTATGTATTATCAATACTATTTGTAATACTGTACATCATAGATGACTGGAAGCTGCTGTCTCTGTCCAGGGTGCAGCACTTTGGACCTAATCAACTTCAATTTAATATATTAATTTTAGAGGTAACTTCCCAATTCAACACACAAGGTATAATGAGAATGTTTGGCCCTTAATTGAATCAGGTGTTGAAACAGGACTAGAACGAAAGCTTGCAGGTCATTGGCTAATTCAGCTGTTTGGTTTCCTAATGAGCTTCTCCCTTCTGTCTGTCCAATCAGGACACAGTGTTCCCTCAGCTGACCAATAACACGCGGCTTCGCCACGCCTACAGTTCTGTGTTGACTGTTACCATGGAGTCAGACCAGAGCTTCTACGAGGCATTCCGCCAAGCTCAACTCAACAGGGAGATTCGCTCAGCTGTAGCTGCAACTGAGGTACACACATACAAGAGATGCTCACAAGTCCAAGTCAAATATCATTAGTAGACATTTCCTTAATGATGTTAATGTGCAAATAAATAAATACAGTCCAAGTCGCAAGTCACTATCTCTGACACACGCACATGCACGCGCGCACGCACGCACACACGCAGGCACGCAGGCACGCACGCACGCACGCACGCACGCACGCACGCACGCGCACACACACACACACACACACACACACACACACACACACACACACACACACACAGCAAAAAATGCTAAAGACAGCATAAATAATACAATGTGACATTGTTTGTGTTTGATGTTTCCACAAGTCTCTCCACTCTTTGGAACCATCTTTAACATGGTGTACTTTGTTACAGGTCTCCCCTCTCTTTGGAACCATCTTTAACACGGTGTACTGTGTTACTTTGTTACAGCCTTGCAGGCCTATCCTCTCTTTGGAACCCTCTTCAACATGGTGTACTTTGTTGCAGGTCTCCCTTTGGAACCATCTTTAACATGGTGTACTTTGTTACTTTGTTAGAGGTCTCTCCTCTATTTGGAACCATCTTTAACATGGTGTACTTTGTTACTTTGTTACAGGTCTCCCCTCTCTTTGGAACCATCTTTAACATGGTGTACTTTGTTACAGGTCTCCCTTTGGAACCATCTTTAACATGGTGTACTTGTTGCAGGTCTCTCCTCTCTTTGGAACCATGTTTAACGTGGTGTACTTTTTTACTTTTCTGGAGGTCTCTCCTCTGTTTGGAACCATCTTTAAATGGTGTACTTTATTATTTTGTTGCAGGTCTCTCCTCTCTTTGGAACCATCTTTAACATGGTGTACCTTATTATTTTGTTGCGGGTCTCTCCTCTCTTTGGAACCATCTTTAAGTGTACTTTATTATTTTGTTGCAGGTCTCTCCTCTATTTGGAACCATCTTTAAATGGTGTACTTTGTTACTTTGTTAGAGGTCTCTCATCTCTTTGGAACCATCTTTAACATGTTGTACATGGTTACTTTGTTACAGGTCTCTCTTTGGAACCATCTTTAAAGCTGCATTCAGCTATAAAATTAAGTATTAAAATAAGTGTTAAATTGGTCTATATTCTGACAGCAATCACTGAAATGAAGTGTTTGGTCAGTAACTTGTAACTCCCAACCCCCCACTGTACTCTATTGGCCCATTTCCACCGCTGGTATCAGCGCGGCCCCGCCCAGCTCGTCTCGCTTTTTTGTCTCATTCCACCGATCAAAAACGTGGACAGCCGGAGGCGGGGGTTTAGTGAAGACGCGGTCTTGCCTGGTGAGTTGCCGCCAGGGTAGAGGCTTCCCTTCTGCCCGTAGCACAACTCCCGTCCCCCGCGCAGTGCATGCATGTGAGTTTGAGTAACAACAAAGTGATATCCATTCTCCTGGCCGATTCTCACATTTGCCCATGTAGGTAATTTACAGGCACCAGTATTTCATGACCAGTTTAAAAGTTCCGTGTATGGATTTAATTTTAACATTATACGTTATAGCCTACCTCAGCTATGGGCGGAGGACAGATATGCGGTTGCTATGACGACCAGGTGTGGGCGGAGGCGAGTAAACTTGCTATGGAAACAGAGTCTATATCAAGTAGACCAGGTCGAGTAGAGCTGTACTGTGCAACAAATGAGCCATATCTGTCTGGTGGAAATGAGCCATGTCTCCTGTAGTCCTGCATGCAGGGCGGACCTATCTCTGCAACCGTAACTCTTAGAGACTAAGGGGTGGTGGCGTTGGATTTGGGGTGAAAAAATACATATGGTCATTTAAAAGCATCGCCATCTGACCTTCCCTTTCCCAGAAAGTGTCAACATTTCTCTGATTGGATAAAAATTGGCGTCGACCTCCCACTATCCAATCTGAGAAATGTTGACATTTTCTGGGAAACCGAAGGTCAGATCGCGATGCCTTTAAAGGACTTCATATACTGTATACAGCTGTCAACATTCAAGCTAAAAAGCCGTCATTGACAGACACAGAGCTGTGCAAAAGCCGCCGCTGTCAGGACTGCTCTGTGCCCATCTGCGACACACAGTTAGATTTTAGTTCAAGTTCAAGTTCAAGTTCAAGTTTATTGTCATATACCGGCAACAGTGCAAACATCTGTCACCTGCAATGAAAATCTTATACTCAGCACTCATATCAACTTCACTGTAAAAACGTATTAAAAGATTAAAAGAGGTATAAAGATAAAAACATACTTAGAAGTAAGTAAAAAAACAAGAAGCCCAATTTCACAGCAATTCACAACGACAGAGAGTTTACGCAAAAAAATTAAGTGAGCTATAGTGCTATAGTGCTATAGTGCAATAGTGAATACGGAATGGGGGGGGGACAGCAGCTTAACAGCCCAATGGCTGGGGGGGGGGGGGGCAGTCAACAGTTCAACAGCCCGATGGCTGGGGGGAGGGGGGGGGCAGACAACAGTTCAAAAGGTGTGTGCTGAGAGGGGGGGGGGGCAGACACTATTTAGAGGCCGAGTTGAGCATCCTGATGGCTTGGGGATACAGGCTGTCTCTGAACCTATTGGTTCGGGTCCGTATGCTCCTGTAGCGTCTGCCAGACGGCAGGAGCGTGAACAGTCCGTGGCTTGGGTGGCTGGGGTCAGAAAGGATCCTCTTGGCCTTCCTCCTGCAACGCTGGCTGTAGATGTCCTGGATGGCTGGCAGCTCAGACCTGGTGATGCGTGGGGCTGACTTGACCACCCTCTGCAGAGCTTTACGGTCAAGGGCGGTGCAGTTGCCATACCAGGCCATGATGCCGCCAGTCAGGATACTCTCGATGGTGCATTTATAAAAGTTGGTGAGTACCCTGGAGTCCAAACCGAACCTCCTCAGTCGACGGAGGAAGAAGAGCCGCTGTCTTGCTGCCTTCACCACCACACCTGTATAATGTGACCAGCTCAGATCCTGGCTGACGTTGATGCCCAGAAATCTGAAGTGGCTGACCCTTTCCACCACCGCTTCCTCGATGTAAATGGGGGCGTGCCCCTCCCCCTGGTCTCTCCTGAAGTCAATGACCAACTCCTTAGTTTTGCTCAAATTGAGCAGGAGGTTATTGTCTTGACCCCACGATGTCATGGTTCTCACCTCTGCTCTGTAGGCCGACTCATCTCCGTTGGTAATACGGCCAATGATGGTGGTGTCGTCAGCAAAGTTTATGACTGTATTGGAGCTGTGAGTGGCCGTACAGTCATGGGTGAATAGGGAGTACAGTAAAGGGCTGAGCACACCCCTGGGTGGCACCAGTGCTGAGTGACAGTGTGGAGGAGGTGACATCACCAATCCGCACTGCCTGTGGTCTATTAGACAAAAAGTCCAGGATCCAGCTGCACAGGGAGGTGCTGACGTGCAGGCCTCGGAGCTTTGTGATGAGCCTGGATGGCACTATGGTGTTAAAGGCCGAGCTATTTTAGTTTTAAAATGCAGTTCTCAGCTTACTACAACAGCTTATCACCTAGTGATAAGCAATGTTATGCATCGAAATTAACGTTGGTTAATGGGATACGTCTTACAGACCCATACGCACTGGCGCTGTGTCAATGGATAAAAGACAAGTAATGGCCAAGCCTAGAGTGGCCAGCAAAACATAGCGTAGATAGTTATTCTGTAACTTGCAAAGATATATTGTTATGTTGATAATGCACACAACTCAATAATGACATTATGTAACGTTACTTGTTAACTAACCGAGCGATGCGATGTGGCTGTTAGCAGCCTACAGCTACAGGCAGCTTACCTGATATGAAATAAGCACTGCAAAGTCGGGCATTTTTAATGATGTCCTCCTTCCAATCAGTTCAACTCAATAATTACATTATTTAAAGTTACTTGGCTGTTAACTAACCGAGCGATGTGGCTGTTAGCAGCCTACAGCTACAGCTTACCTGATATGAAATGAGCACTGCAAAGTCGGGCATTTTTAATGATTTCCTCTTTCGGCTTGCAACCAAAGACGAACATGGTGTACTTTGTTATCTTGTTGCAGGTCTCTCCTCTCTTTGGAACCATCTTTAACTCATTGAGTGCCATGGACGAGTATGTTCGTCATTTCGTTTAGTAACGTAGAGTGCCAAGGACGAGTATGTTCGTCAATTGCGTTTTTTGACGGTGGGACGTGGATCAAAGCATCAGGCATCTCCTGTACAAATATGGGAGCTATTGAAGGTGTATAACCTATTTTACGGACTCATTAGGTGGCGACAGTGCTCTCCAGATTATAGAAAGGTCCGGAAAACTGCAGCAAAAAGCCGTGATCAAAGAGAAGCCGATGCATGCTGCAGCCAGAGCCATATAGATTGCTCTGTCTGCAGCTGACGTCGGGCTGCGAACATCAGTCAATCCGCGCACACAACTGAGCTCCTCTGCCTCTGTCTGTCTGTCTGCATATAGTTTCTCCACACGATTACCCGCCAGAAAGGCAGCACCCGACGCCGAAGGGCCAAACCTATCCCTGCAGGGGATAGGTTGCCCGGGAGCCGCCCGGCGCAAAAACGGAGGCTCCGAAAATAGACTGGGTGCGTGTGGGGAGGAGTTTGCAGCTGAGGCGGGGAGAGGGGGGTGGGGCACGCAGGCTCCACAGAACTACACCACGTCACTACATCAGAAAATATTAGCTAGCGTCAGTGAATGTGCTTGAAATGCTGCATTTCACAAAAGGCTGAATATCTCAGCTTATAATTTGAAACCTGTCTTTTTGCTCAAAACAGCCTATCTTCTCCGGCTCATAACTAAAGAACGGAAAATGGGATCAATAAACTTTTTTTTGCAGATGATAGAAGAGACTCTCCTCGTTCTTTGTGCGTGTTCGGTGTTTACATAGTAATATCACACAATATTCTGTGGGCCTCGAGAAATCACTGAAAACGCTCTGAAACTCTGGCACTGGGAGCTTCCATTCTCCAAAAGTGGCTGGCACTCAATGAGTTAACATGGTGTACTTTATTATCTTGTTGCAGGTCTCTCCTCTCTTTGGAACCATCTTTAACATGGTGTACTTTATTATTTTGTTGCAGGTCTCTCCTCTCTTTGGAACCATCTTTAACATGGTGTACTTTGTTATCTTGTTGCACGTCTCTCCTCTCTTTGGAACCATCTTTAACATGGTGTACTTTATTATTTTGTTGCAGGTCTCTCCTCTCTTTGGAACCATCTTTAACATGGTGTACTTTGTTGCCAAGGCGGTGGAGGAGCGTCGCCAGGCAGGGGGCGGGCGCTGGGTTACAGGTGATCAGCTGGTCCAATCAGAAGGAGGCTTTGAGTTCCGTGGCTTCAACCAGGTCAGCCACATACATTTAAACGAAATGTTTTTCAGAGGGGATAATGCTCTTGTCTTTCTGCTGTTCGCCAAGCGGTCTGTCAACAACACATTTCAGCTATCTTGAATTCCTAGTAGAGTGACCACAATAAAGCTTAATTTATACTTATTAGAAAGTGTCGCTCAGCACATGGTCGCAGACGAAAAAGAAAGTGTCGCTCATGGTGTTGCATTTATACTTCAGTGAATGTTTGCCTCGGTTCAACGGTCATGTGACACTCGAACGCTATAAGTGCAGACAGCCAAGGCAAGAGAGGGAATGGAATGCACAGTGAAACCACCTCGGAGGCTAGATGTAACGTACTTGGCTGCAGCCACATATAAACGACACACAACCACACAACTCACCTCCTCTCTCTCTGGGAAATTGGTCACGATGTTCTTTGTGATTTTCACGAAGTCATACATCAAGGACAGGCTGATAAAAATAGCGGGGACACGTTCATTCATTTCAATCGAGCGAAAACCAAAACAAGGAAGTCAAGCGCGTGCCGTCTATATAGCCAATCAGACATGCGCGACACTATATGACGTAGTCAGCGACACTAGAAATTTCACTAGGTAGCAGACACTGCTCGCCGACACTTGAAAGTGTCGACTCAAGTCCTCATTTATGTCGGCGACCGTTTCAAAAGTGTCGACAGACAAAGCATAAATTGAGCTTAAAGGAGAAATTCGTTTTTTTACACCACGGTCCTTATTTCCAGCTTAAACTATTATGTTTTACTCACCCAAATAACTTTGGTTTCATTCGGATGCCTACAGAAGATATTGAGCTAGGAATAGTATCCTCAAACAGGCTATAACGGGCGCAAACGGGGCCAGCTGCTTTATCTCCCGCTGCTGTTTGTAATCGATATGTGGCCTTATTCCACTCGAGCGGCAATTGAATTGAATCGTCCATAATCTTGAAATCAGATCATATCTATATGCCAGGTTGCTAAGCTAACAACAACACAACAGAGACCGAGTCAACTCTGACCTGCCCCGGATGTGCTTTAGAAGAAGCAGTGAGAAGCGCTTCTGTTTGGTAACAGAAGAAGAAGATAAACCACAGAAGAAGAACATAAACACTGTAAGCCCATCCGGGGCAGGTCAGAGTTGACTCGGTCTCTGTTGTGTTGTTATATTGTAATATTATGGAAAATATTGCCCTAGAGCAGTGGTTCTCAACCTTTTTACACCAAGTACCACCTGAGAAATTAGTTGGCTCTCCAAGTACCACCATATGACCGACGTTCAAATACAGTCTATTCAGCTGCACAGTTTACGCAGGAGGCACATTTATTCCTAATAACATTATTATTGTTAACTTTTGTCAGCCACAGCCACAATGTACAAAGGGGTAGCACTAGAACTAGCAAACTCTTCCACACAATTCTCATAAAAAGCACCTCAGTAAATGAGAACATAACCTTATCATTCTCACACAGCAAGTGAGAAAATTCGAGAACTTTATTTCAGCAAATGTACTTGTACAAATGTAAAATCACACTCTCTCAGTCACACACACACACACACACACACACACACACACACACACACACACAGCAAACAATTGTACTTCAAACATTCAAACACATACAGACCATGTTCATGTCCATTGACAACTCACATAAGCCCAATGTGACGGTTGTGCCTGTGCCTGTTAATTTGGATTGATTGATTGATTGATTGATTGATTGATTTATTCCAGCCTGCTTCTGTATTTGGTTTTGATGGCAGCAAGTGAACAGAATACTTTCTCGCACAGATATGTTCGCAATAGGAAGGAGAAAGCACACAGCTTCGTCAGACAGGCCAGGGTATTCTCTGTGTTGCTTTATCCAAAAGTCCAACAACTTTCTGAAAGCAGGCTTCAGTGTTTCGTCACAAGACAACTCTATTAAACACTCCTGCTCAGCCCGCACTGTTGCCTGGGCAGCTGAATCCTAACCGTATGTAACTGGAGTTGTATTTGCGCACTGTTTGCGTCGTTTGTTTGTGGATTCCCCACTTGCGCTGCTGACGGAGCCACTAGCAGCATAGTGGCAATCGGTTCAGCGCTGCTAGCGCTATTAGCGTTATCACTGGAAGGCAGAGCAAACCGCTCTTGCGCTTCTGGCTTGTGCTCGTTTCACTGACCTGTCCTCCTCGTTCACTTGTTGAAATTAATTGCTGCGGGACTCCTCCACACGTCTCTTTCCAGTTTGTTTTCAGCCAATTTTGCAACATGCCTGCTTTCTTGTAATCAATAGCTTCTTGCTTGTAACGTTAGCAGCTAATTGTGTATGCGCAACAGGTAGTGTCCGTCAGATTTTTATTTTTATTTTGTTCCTAAATCTAAAAAACAACAATGTGGAAGTTATTTTAATGCCCATTTAAATTCTCAAGCTTATTTTCATTAATAGTAGCCTAGTATTTTGATAGTATTACTGTAGGCGACATGTTTTAAAGTTGGGTTTATTTCACATAAAAAACATTGAGATTTCAGGGATCCCTCCCAAGTACCACCAGCAGGGGGCGCAAGTACCACCGGTGGTACGCGTACCATAGGTTGAGAATGACTGCCCTAGAGGCATTCACCTTTACTTATAGAATGTTCTTAGTTGTTAGCTGAAATGTTGTTAGGTGGTCAATCCAGAATTTGATATTTAATTGATATTAAATAATTGATATTAAATTGCTAGGGGTCACTCTATACATAAGGCTGACCGAAAGGGTTTTAGGGCTGAAGCTAGCTAGCTTATTAAATGCCCTTACCCTTCTTCCTATACGTTATATGTAAACATATGCAGTACATATGCATTAGGGGTGGGGGAAAAAATCGATTCACCTAAGTATCGCGATTTTTAATGTCACGATTTTTTGGATCGATCTTTTATTCCAGAATCGATAATCGCAAAAAAAAAAAAATTTTTTTTTTTTTTTTTTTTTTTTTTTTTTTTTGGGTGCTTGCAGTCAGGCCACTCACTGAACAGCAGGCCAGGCGCCGCCTACTGGTTTACTAGTGGTTTTATTACCTTATTAGTTAGTCTGAAGTAATAATTACACTTCAGGGTTAAAGTGGGTGCATCTCATTGTAAAATTGGACTTCAAACGGCCCAAATCTGGCTTCAAACGGCCCAAATTTCACGCGCGTTGGCCCATATCGGCCTGGCCTGCTTGGTATCTAATGCCCGGCCTGAATTATGATCCCAGTCTGCCCCTGTTTTTAACTATATCGCCCAGCCCTACTCATGATATATAATATACAGTCTCTAGTGTATGATTCAACTTTTCCCATGTTCTAATCTAGTGTAAAAAAGCAAACAAACTGAAAAAAGAAAAGAAAAAAATAAACAAAAATCGCAATAAATCGTAATATCGAATCGCAATAATCGTAGAATCGCAATACTTAAGAATCGCAATATAAATCGAATCGGCACCCAAGAATCGTGATAGTATCGAATCGGGAGATAAGTGAATCGCCACAGCCCTAATATGCATACACATGAATACATACATGCATTGATTTACACACACAAATAGCACATAATTATTCATACATGCCTATACACACATAGGCTACCTACCACATATAGATATAATTACACATACATAGCTAATATCAAACATACTACAGAAAATACAAGTGACCCATAAGTCCTGATTATGTACCATCACATCTATACTTCTCCAGAATAATGTTTCTGTACTTTTTTTTGAATTGCATAAGATTTTTACTTTCTTTGATCTCGTCAGGTAATTTATTCCACAGTTTCACACCACAGACAGATACGCACATGCTCTTCAGAGTGCTATGAACAATTGGTTGTTTGAAATTCAATCTCCCTCTCAGCTCATAACCACCTTCTCTATCACTGAACTGTTTTTGTATATTACCAGGAAGTAAATTATGTCGCGCTTTATACAGAGTTTGGGCGGTTTTGAACTCCACCAGATCCCAAAACTTCAGCGTCTTTGATTTATGAAACAGTACATTTGTGTGTTCATGATAACCTACCTTATTCACTATCCTTATTGCTCTCTTTTGCATGTTGCATATTGTCTGTAAGTTGCTTCTATAGGTGTTTCCCCATACTTCAACACAATAATTCAAGTATGGTAAGAAGAGTGTACAGTACAGTGTTTGCAATGAATTGATGTTCAAAAAGTGCCTTGTTTTGCATAGAATCCCCACAGTGCTTGCTAACTTGGACCTGATATATCTGATATGTGGTTTCCAGCTAAAGTTGTGGTCGATTATTACTCCTAAAAATGTGTTCTCATGTACTCTTTCTAGTTTAACACTGTCAATCATTAATTCTACGGGAATATTCAGATGTTTATTAGTTTTGCCAAAGATCATAAATTTAGTTTTTTTTTGTGTTTAATGATAGTTTATTTGCATCAAACCACAACTTTAGCTCCCCCAATTCTACTGTGACAGCCTCTAACAGCTGCTGAAGATTTTCACCTACACAGAATATATTTGTGTCATCAGCAAAAATTACATATTTCAATATTTTTGAAACATTGCATATATCATTAATGTACAGTATAAACAGTTTTGGTCCTAAAATCGACCCTTGTGGTACACCGCAAGTAATCTCTAAGGGGGAAGATGTTGTAATGCCCACCTGCACAAACTGTTTTCTGTTTTCAATGTAACTTTTTAGCCAATTTAGCCCCACCCCTCTGATCCCATACCTCTCTAGTTTTTGTATTAGAATATCATGATTTATTGTGTCAAACGCTTTCTTCAGATCAATGAAAACACCCACTGCATATTTCTTATTGTCAATTGTACTTGTTAACTCTTCCACTAAGTCCGTTAGAGCCATGGCAGTTGACCTGTTTGTTCTAAAGCCATACTGACTGTCTGTAAGCAATTCATATTTTTCAATGAAGCTGTCCAACCGTGCAACGAAGAGTTTCTCCAGAATTTTAGAAAACTGGGAGAGTAATGAGATTGGCCTATAGTTAGTAAAAATATTTTTTTCTCCTGCTTTATATACTGGTGTCACTTTGGCAGTTTTCATTTTGCTAGGAAAGCAGCCCAAGTTGAATGACAGATTACTGATGTATGTTAAGGGGTCTACGATAGTATCAATTACTTGCTTTATTAAGGTCATGTCGAGACCATTCCAGTCCGTAGATGTTTTATTCTTAAATTTATTGACCACATCAATAATTTCATTTCTATTTGTCTCTCTCAAAAAGATGGTGGCTGGATTCCTCTCTCCATGGAACTTTTCAACACTTCCCCCTTGTGGAGGGTTTATTTCCATCGCCAGTCGGGGCCCCACATTTACAAAGAAGTTATTGAAGCCTTCCACCAAATCCTTTTTATTAGTGATTGTTTTACCATTTTCTATAAAATGGTCTGGGAAGTAGGAGCTAGTTTTTTTATTTCTAATAATTGAATTTAATATATTCCATGTACCCCTAATATTATCTTTGTTATTTTCTAACACTCTATTATAATAATCCTTCTTACATTTTCTAAGGATATCAGTTAATTTGTTTTTATATAATTTATATTTAGTTTCTTTTTCTCTAGTTCTGTGTTTTATAAATTCCTTGTACAAGGTGTTCTTTTTTTTACAGGCATTTAGTAGTCCCTTTGTGATCCATGGTTTTTCAGAGCTTTTAAATGTATGGTTGCTTTGTTGCATTGGACAGCTTCTATCATATATGGTCAAGAACGTTTCCAAGAAAGAGTCATAAGCAGGATCAACATCCACTGCTTCATATACTTTTCTCCAGTCCTGTCTCAGCAGTTCAGATCTCAATACTTCAAGGGTATTCTCCGTTCTTATTCTCCTCTGTCTTACTACATTTTCCTTTTTAAGCCTTTTATATTCACAATCATAAATAACAAACACTGGCAGATGGTCACTTATATCATTATCTCCTGAAACTCTCCTGAAACCTTTCTCAAAACAATGACAAAGGTTGTGTGTTTTTCGACCTTTGTCATTGTTTTGTGGGATGGCAGCATTAGCCGCATGCGCTTGCTATCTTGGAAAAAGCATCTTTCGTTCTTCCGCAACCAAGCAACGGATTTTGTCACAAATATTATTGAAAGGTGTGACTTGTAGAGAACCTTAATTTAGCCTACATGGGGGGGAAAGCAAGGGCCGTTTCTCAATACCAAGAATGCATTCTTGTTCTTGTGTTCTTGGGGAGAACGTTCTTGCTAGTCATTCTTGGAAGAATGAACTTGCTAGGTCACAAGCTCAGCTGATGTAGATGCAGCCAATTGTGCTCTGGAACTTTTTGCCATTTTTCACCATAAATGTTCGTAAAGTGGCAATTATTGAAACCTACTACCCTGCTTGTAGGCATCAAATGTCATCAGAAATTAATTTAGTGATGAAATAAAACTTTAAATTGTAAAAAACTTCCCGGAGCTTATGGCGTCTTCTCTGCTGCGTTCTGCCTCTGCTTATGCTGAAATGCATGCTGGGATATCTGCCTTGCCAAGTTGACACAAGTCACCAACCAGAGCATCCTCGGTAAAGTGGGCGTGTTGGTGAAATGTGAACTTTATATTGGAACAGTACTTGGGCTGCGACTGATGACGTTTCACAGGGACACAAGAACGCAAGAACACACAAGAACGCTTATTGAGAAACGGCCATGGTCCTGAGCGCGAGTTGTACGCTGGTGTTTTGTGTCCCTGCTCCTCCTTCAGTAGGAACGTTTCTCCTTGGTTCCTTTTATCAGCGTTTTCGGGAAAGAAGTGATGACGTCATCTACGTGCGATCATGTGATTCTTTGAATAGAATTGAGGATTTCTCTGGGTTGGGACATTGTTGAAAACATTTAAGATAATGTAAGTAGACAACAACAAAAAGTGTATGACATAGGTCTACTATTTTTTTTTATAATTTATTGTAATAATCTTACAGAAGTTTACATATTGCATCCTCAAGCCTTGCTCTTGCTCTGTGTAAACATACCCTTCCTGTTCCTCTAAATCTCTCTATATCGATATCCTACTGTAGCACATTCCAGACGACACATCTGACACATTTTATTCATGTTTTCTATGTGACTGTTGTCATGGCTCGTTAGCCAGCCAGCTAGCTAGCTACATGTACAGGCAGCACTGTGTGAGCTAGTGTCAAGGTATACGTCATTCAAATCTGGAAAAGTACAAGATCGTTGCATTTCCAATTACATGCGACCCGCAATGACAAGGAATATCTGATTGTCTGTTGAAAGTCACATTGGGAGATATCCCATTCATATCAGGTTTATTTCCACAGAGTAAGGCCCGAAACAGGTCTGAGAATACAAGTTGTGTTTCCCCGCCATTTTCCCTGTGAGCTTTTTTTTTTTTTTTGGTCACACCAAGCAGTGTAAATGTGGCTTAAATGTCAGCTACAGACTTTTTGCAGTGCACCACGGAAATATCGTATTTACTGTACCCTTTGGTTTGGTAATATCACGTGTTAGTTACACACTCTTTGGTTTGGTAATATCTCATGTCAGTTTACACTCTTTGGTTTGGTAATATCTCGTGTCAGTTACACACTCTTTAGTTTGGTAATATATCATGTCAGTTACACACTCTTTGGTTTGGTAATATCTCATGTCAGTTAAACCAGAGGTTCTCAAATGTTTTTCAGCCAAGGACCCCTTACAAGATAGAAAATATACCGGGGACCCCCTCATTCTGATTTCTGATTTTGGGCTAAGCTTAATTGTTTCCACGGTAACGTGCTTGACTTTTAATTTGATAGGTTTGTTATTAGAATGTAATCCATGAACCATTTTAGATTTAAAGCATAAACTGTTTTTGTTGAACTATGAAATTTGCAAAAAAAGAAATATATATATATATTTTATTACATTACATTTACATTACGTCATTTAGCAGACGCTTTTGTTTTGTCCAAAGCGACTTACAATATCACAATTTGTCAACAGTACAGAAAACCACTATGCAACACAATCAATGACAGCCAAGATATTTTGATAGACTAGCATCATGTAGGAAGTAGTTTGAGAAGGAATAAGTAACATGTAGCATTTTTTTTTTTTTTTTTTTTAACCCGAAAACTTTACGCGGACCCCCTGGCAAAGTGCCACGGACCCCTGGGGGTCCGCGGACCCCCATTTGAGAACCACTGAGTTAAACTCTTTGGTTTAGAGTGATCTCATCTCAGTAACACACTCTTAGGTTTCGAGTCATCTCGTGTCAGTTAAACATTCTTTCGTTTGGAGTCATCTCATGGCGTTTACACACTCTTTGTTCCTAGATGCTGTCTGGCGGTCAGAGGGGGCGGGGCTTGCAGGCCAGGTACGTGGTGTTGGACTGTGATGGAGACAGACTCGTACCGACACACACGCTCGCACCAACACACACACATGGTGCTGTTGGAGGACTGAGAGCTCTGGGCCGTTCCTTCATCTTCCCCGGAGGGAAACCCCCATCTGCCAGCTTCTGTTGGTTCAGCCCAGACCAGGCCTGCAGCGGAGGTAAGGCTAAGTTAGCCATGAGCTACGTTTGCTAACTAAGTGTTCGCCAGGCTCAAAACCCCACCGATAATAACTGTTAACCTGTTGGAGTCATGGTCTTTCCATAAGGCCCGTCAGCTTTGATATCTGTTGGCTAGTTGTTTTTACGGAGGTATAGGCAGCATACTGTTTCTGGTCATTTCCGTTTTATAGCAGACAAAGAGTTTAAACAAGACAAGACGCAAAGCTGTTCTGCTTTTATTTACAAGCAGTGCTGATGTCTCAGTCATTATGCTGCAGTAGTGGAGCAAGCTATTACCCTTCAGTTCTTATCAGCTCTTTGTTGCAAATTGTTACATGCATTGTTACAGCACGCATGCATGTTTTCATAGACCAACGGTTATAACTGGGACATTCTCAAGGCCAGATTAACACCCCCAGGGGCCCCTGGGCACTGAAGCTCCCAGGGCCCCCCCTACACCCTAAATATCGCAGTATAAAACATATAAAACACATTTTAATCATATATATATATATATATATATATATATATATATATATATATATATATATATATATATATATATATATAATTGTTTTAATTGACATTACAATTCCAATACAAAACAGCAGAGGGTGCTGCAACACCACAAGCACCCCCACTTCCGGCACCCCTGGTCACCACTTGCCCACAGGCATCCAATGACACTCAATCATGACTTAACACATTCACTGCCAGCAGTTTTTTTTTTACTGTAGGTAGCTTCTGCCAAGGTTTTTTTTTGAGGATTCTGGCTCATCTTTCAAGAGCCGAGGATTATTTTCTGCTAAGATTTTTCAGAACACAAAATATCTCAAAAGAACTAATAGAATGTGTGCTTTCTCTGTCTAAAAGAGTTAGTTTGTAGAGTTAGTAGTTATGTAGGCATTAGCAGTTGAATACAGCATGGTTTCAGCGTCTGAAAATTTAAGCTGAGATAAATGGCTTTTTGTGAAATTCGATAGAACAGTCACTTTAACCATTTATTTTTGGCGTAAGACGTCAGACATCTAAACAATAGTTTTGAACAGTAATTTCCTCCATAGCAGCAGGAAACCCCCCTCTCCTTCAAACTCCTCCCTCCGTGTGTGTTTTCCTCCTCCCTCCGTGGCTGCAGCGGTACAAGCGAGGCTCTGCCTGTCTGTGCTGCCTGGCTGCTGGCGGCCGCTCTTTGGGCGAGTCTGCATGGGGCTCGTTCATTTTGGTTGTGAGCTCAGCTGGAATGAAACTGCGTGCGATTGTGGGCTTTCTGCCTGTGTTTCAAAGTGTGTTGCACCCATAATCTATTATGCAAATTTGCAATCCCCCACCGCCAGCTCCCAGCGCGAAAGCGAAAGCGTTTTCGCCAATCCATTTTACAGTATGAGAATGGTTTCCTCGCGCGTTCCCCTGCAGTTTTGGCTCGGCTTTTTCTAGTCTGGAGAGCACTGTCGCCACTTAGTGGGTCGGTGGAATGGATTGTACACGTTCGGTGGCTCCCATATTTATATAGGAGATGTAAAAGGGTTAGATCAACGTCCCACCGTGCTCGGCTTCGCCTCGTGCCACAACCCTGTACCAGTGGTAAATGTGCCCACAACCCCTCCCTCTCGTGTTAAATTTGTTAAATGACCGCTCCACGCTCTACAGATGAATGGACTCTTCCTTCTATAGTGCAGGTGAGCCTGCATGTACTCAGTGCTTGAAGCCAGAGACTCTCCAGTGGCGAGAACGCCTGCGCACATGTTTATAGGGAAGCAGTAACTTCGCCAGGTAACGTGATGCAGTTCAACACAACATCAAACAGTTTAACAGAGTTGTCAGAGTGCATTTCAAATGATTTCACTGATGTTTTCCCATCTCATTGACTGTCTCTCCCCAAACCCTCATGAAAACAAAGAAGATGATGATTAGATAAGAAAAAACTGTGTGTCAAATAGTCAGTCAGCCAGACAGCACAGATGGCAGTGGCAGAGTAACACAGGTGGATGGACGGGAGGAAAATAGGTCAGAAACTGTCAGGTTTAATAACGGAATGTAAATTGCTCTGATACTTAATTAATTTGATTGGTTTGATTGGCTATTTTGTTAAATAATAAATATGTTAAGTAAATAAAAAGTATTTCCAGACTATTTTTGCATCAATATGTATACAAGTGTGCCTTGGAATTTTGGCTTTGGCCTTGGGCACTAACATTTTTTTTGAAAACCACTGGGCTAACGGTCAGAGGCTAACGCTAGCTATTTACCTTATCTGTCTATGTCCGTTCGCATGGTCAGTCTGATGTCATCACCTGTTTTTACCAACAGCTTATTTTTTGGACTTTTGTCAACAAATACAGTGGCGAACGGTGTGGCTAATGACATCATCAGTGATGTCATAAGAGCATGTGTGATGTCATCAGTAATGCGAAGTTGAGCAATATGCATGCCAATAGGGCATGAAATGCCAATAGGGCAAACGAGGCCACACAGCAGCCGAGTTTTGTCCCACTGATTATTGACCAAAATCATCTTATGACATCACTGATGATGCCATAGACACTGATGATGTCATAGGCGCTGTGACATCATCAGTGATGTCATAGGCATTGTGACATCATCATTGACAGTGATGTCATCAGCAGTGTTGGGCACGTTACTTTAAAAAAGTAATATATTACATATTACTCGTTACTATTTTCAAAAGTAATATTATTACTTTACTTATTACTCCATGCCAAAAGTAATTAGTTACATACTCGTTATATTACTTTTCCGTTACATTCCACACAAATGGCAATAGGCCTTTTTCACTGCAGCAATTTTGTGTCTAAAAGGCAGGAAGGGCTTCCAACTTCCAGTCCATGTAGGTGTTCCAGTGCCGGAGCCCTAATTAGTTAGTTGGTAGTAGCTCTCCTACCCAGCAGTGGCACCGTACAGTCTGTGTCGACCACCTGGAACTCCAACTGGTACAGTTTGTCGTTTCTGGGGTTTCTTAATTTTATTTTACATTTTCCCAGTGGTCTCAGTCTGCTTTTGTTGTACATCAGCAGTATGCTGAGATGTGAACCAAAGTGCCCTTCTGGGACATGTATTAAACTGATTGATTGATTGATTGATTGATTGATTGATTGATTGATCGCTCTGTGTGTGTTCAAGTTTCATGTCTGGATTTATCAGATTAATTGGGATGATATTGCAAGTGGCACCACAGTCAATTTGGAATTTTATAAGATCTTTGCCAAGCAGCATGCCAGCAAAGAGCTGTTTATTCTTATCATTCCCTATGTCAGTGTCACTGTCCACTACATCCACATTCTCCATCTGTACTTCAGTAACACAGAGAATTTCTTCATATTCATCACTTTCACATTCTACCTTGTGCACATATTTCTTTATCCTCTGTGCAGGATCTGCTCTACATTTCACTGCAAAGTGGTTTTCTTTGCCGCACTTTTTGCATGTCTTACCGTATGCGGGGCATTTCTGTTTGCTTCTTTCATGCGTTTTCCCGCAAAACTTGCACTCCACTGTGTTGCTGTTTTGTCTCTGGCGTGCTGCTGCTCCTTGCAACGCATGCACCTCCTCCACCATCGGTCTGGAGATGGCCTTAATATTCTCTCTTGACAGCTCCGCAGCTCTGCAAAGCTGTATGCATGTGTCAAGTGTCAATTTCTTCTCTCGGAGCAGTCTCACTCGCATGCCCGCATTGTTACTCCCACACACAATCCGATCACGAATGAGCGAGTCTCTCAAAGTCCCGAAGTTGCACGTCTTGGCCAACAGCTTCAGTTCTGTGACGTAACTGTCAATATTTTCAGTTGTGGCTTGGTTCCTTGTGAAAAAACGGTAACGTTCCACAGTCTCATTAACGCTGGGGTTACAATGGTCATCAAACTTTTTAATGATAGCATCTAACGTCCATGAACTCTTATCTGTATCTCCCATCAGCGTATCCAGTAGTTCTCTGCCACTCTCGCCGACAAGATAGCTGAAGAGCTTCAACTTCTGCTTCTCATCCTCGTCGGAGTCCATTGCTAAATCCACATACAGCACAAACTCGTCTCTCCAGGTCTTCCATGTCTTAGAAAGGTTCCTGGAGTCCAGGCACAATGTTTGTGGTGGTTTCAATCCCTCCATGACGCTTGGCAGGCTTCTCTCGGGTCAGGTCACGTTAGCTAGTTGACCATCTCTCCCTCCGGTTGCCGCAAAAATCACTCGTTACTTTGCGCTACTCAGGCTAAGTCTGCTGCCGCTGCCACCATGTTAAACTCTGTTCTTTTATATAGCCTCGGACTACAGAATTAATTATTTTGCCCAACTGGGTCACTGTTTATTTATAACTTCTTCGGCAGTCACTCTAGGTTACACCTTAGCCTGTTTACTTCCGGTGGGTAACAACAATACACGTCCGTGTGGGAAACATATTCAACAACAATAGTTCCTATTGTTACAACAGCATGCGTGCGAGCCAGGGGCGGTTCTAGGCCCAAAAATAGTCTCAGCCCACCCAAAAAAATAGAGGCAAAAAAAACATTTATTTTTTTCTCTCCAAATCCATGGTGGTCTTTAGTAGCAGTTTCTGACTACACTCAATGCGCTGTGTGCATGCCCCCCCCCCCCCCCCCTATGTTCTTAGGGTGGGCTGAGACAAAAATTTAGGGGGGTTCAGCCCACCCGAAAAGTTTCTAGAACCGCGGCTGCGCAGGCGCTCCCTCCTCCATCTATCTGCCTAATCCCACATCACTTCACACAGGTCACACACACAGTACAGCAGCGAAGTGGTCCTCCACAGTCCACACAATCGTTCTCCCCACTCATGATCAATGAAACTGTGAGGTGAGCATTGAGCAGTCAGAGTCGTTAGTAGTTACTTAATTAGCGCATATTGATATGCAAATTAGCGCGTAACGTTGTTTCGTAGGCTAAACAAAAGAACTTGTCGCTGTGCCTGCCAGACAAACAGGTGGACTGGAGGAAGGTAGGTAGGCTACCATGGCACCAGCCAGCCATGTCATGCTAGCTCGCAGTAAAGCGGGTGTAAATGGATGCAATGTTTTTTGAGAAACATATGAAGTGACAAACATATTTTCAAACGGGTCCCTTGTTATCTGAATGAAATTAAGCCCTTCAGAATCGAAACTCCTGCTTTAGTGCTTACAGTATATTATTATCTTGTCGGAATATTATTCCAGCCAATAAGTTAGGAAGTTCCCTTTTGATTTAATTTTACTTTTGTTTTGCCTACAAAGCAAAATGTTACTTTACTTGAAACTCCCCTGAAGTGATTTTGGTATTATTTATGCAAGCATAATTCTACCATATAGTAACCTGTATGCAGAATATATATAGTATATATAGGGAAACAATTATTTTTTCATCGCTGTAAAACCACAGAACGGTAAAGAAGATATTGATGTGTGTAGTTCTTCATAGATCTAGTCTCTTCATTTTGATCTCAAAGTGCGCCAGTTTGATCCATTTTTACTTGAAACTGTACAACTTTTTCTTCCGGGGGGGCATGCCCCCGGACCCCCCTAGGGGTTCAGTAGTCCATGACCTTTGGGTGGGCTGAGCCCACCCAAAGCTCTGATGCTAAAACCGCCCCTGGTGCGAGCGCTGTTACGCCCCTTTTGATGGAGCCTGCCAACAGAAATCTGTCTCGAGAGATTATAATAGAACTAACTGTGTGTGTGTGTGTGTGTGTGTGTGTGTGTGTGTGTGTGTGTGTGCGCAGGTTAATTATCTCATCATGAAACAGAATTATGATATTACAACTAATTGTGTTTCTACAGGTTTCGAGACAGTGACTCTGTTGTTCCTGTTCCTGCTGCTGTGTGTGCTGATTGGAGCTTCTCTCTACTGGGTCAGGTTAGAAGCCCCATATACACGCACACCCACACACAAACATACACGCACGCACGCACGCACGCACGCACGCACGCACGCACGCACGCACGCACGCACGCACACACACACACACACACACACACACACACACACACACACACTAGGGCTGGGATGATGTCATTTGTCCTCAGGGTTGGGAGTCAGCTTTCCCAGTGATGTCACTCAAGCAATTGTGATGTCATCAGGGATGTCATCACTGGGTCATCAGTGATCGCATCAGTGAGTGATGTCAACAGGGATGTCATGCAAGCATTTTGAGGGTTGTCAGTAAGTCAGTCAGCCTCGCTTCCGACCTTCAGACAGAGCCAGATATAGGCCGGCAGCTAGCTGCTTATTTGTATGGGTTTTTTTTTGCGGCCAGTTCTTGGATTTAATGTGACGTAGTGATCCACTACCACCAGAGATGGGAAGTAACGAGGTACAAATTTTCGTTACTGTACTTCTGTAGATTTTTCGTGTATCTGTACTTTATGTATCTGTATTTTTATGAAGACTTAACGTTTACTCTCTACATTTTAACACAAGTATCTGTACTTTCTACTCCTTACATTTTCAAAACAATTAGTTTTAATGCACGACAACAATGTTTAAAGAAAGACCGAGAAGAAATGGGGCAGAATTAATAGAGATAGCTTATTCCAGGCTCTGCCAATAGACCCTTCTCACGGGGGCCATTTTGTGTCAAATTGGCAGGGTAAACACAGGTGCAAGCAACCCTAATGAGGGTTTCCAAATTCCAATCATTGGAAGTTGGAAACCCTCATTAGTGTTTTGCTTGCACCTGTGTTTACCCTGTCTTTTCGACCCAAAATGGCCCCCGTGAGAAGGGTCTATACCGCCCCCTAAAGACTCAAGCCCTGAACCCTCAGTCCCTCTAATGGCCGCCATCTGAAAGTGGTTGAGTCATCAAGTGTGGAAGGGATCCACATTGGATAAATGGGAGGATTGGGACAGCAGAGCCCTTTGCACTTGACAAGATGATGTTGACTCTGGCACGTTTGGGGCTCGCTATATATTGTTTATTGTCAAGACGCTTTGAGGGATAGACTCCCTGATGAGTCTGTTCTCATCCAGGCTCTGGATCATCAGGTCATTTAAAAATAAATGTAGCCTACTGCAAAATCTGCAATCTGCAACATGTGTAATTTTAATTAAAATAAGCTTAATAATGACATGTCACCCAACATTATACACAATGTCAATACTGTACAATACAGATTCGGTAAAACTATTTCTCATTCATCAAAAAAGTTGTGGATTGCAATTGTAATAGAAATGATCGATGATTATTCTAGGATTGTGTAAAATAACTACTTTCATTCCTCTGATATAATATTTTTGTCTAATCTGAAATCCCTATTAATGTAATGTTTCATTGTCAATTAAGGCATTCCAGCGCACTCGCAAACACCGCGTTCGTTTCGCGCGTGTTCTTTTATTTTTTTGACAGATATTTGCAGCCTTCCCCGTTTTATACGTCACAACGCTATGCATTGTGGGCAATTCCCTTTCCGTAAGTGGCCATAGCTGCTCCCTTACGGTAAGGGGGCAGAAAGGGCTCACTCTGAGCCCTCATTCACTTTGCGATTTCACCATGGGACATCCCTAAACCCTCACTCCCTTCACGTGAACGCGCCTCTAAGGGCTTGAGGCAGTAAGGGGGCGGATTGGAATTGGGCCGTTGAGTCATCAAGTGTGGAAGGGATCCACATTGGATAAATAGGAGTATTGGGACAGCAGAGCCCTTTGCACTTGACAAGATGATGTTGACTCTGGCAGGTTTTGGGCTCGCTATTATATTGTTTATTGTCAAGACGCTTTAATAATAATAATAATAATCGGTTTTATATAGCGCTTTTCTTAGTACCGTAAATTCCGGACTATAAGCCGCACCTTTTTTCCCGTTTTTTGGCCTTTTTTGGCCCCTGCGGCTTATCTATGGATTTTTTCAAAAAAAAAAAAAAAAAAAATCTCTCTTTTTTAGCACTCTTTCTAACTATAAATCCACTTCTGTTTTAATTTCCTCTCTTGCCCTCTTTTCACCACACTGTATGACACTGTATGACACTGTATGACACTGTATGACACTGTGTGCACTGTAAATAACAACACAGGTGGTGTTGTGTTATGTTGTTTTGTTGAAATGTTAATAAATGGGAGCATTACATATGGTAATTAAACATTAAAACACAATAAAAAAAAAAAAAAAAAAAAAAAAAAAACATTAAAACACCCGCGGCTTATAGTCCGGTGCGGCTTATATAAGAAAAAAATTGTCAACTTTGCAGGTGCGGCTTATACACCGGTGCGCCTTATAGTCTGGAATTTTCGGTACTCAAAGACGCTTTGAGGGATAGACTCCCTGATGAGTCTGTTCTCATCCAGGCTCTGGCTCTACAGAGTGGACAACAGCTCATTTAAAAATAAATGTAGCCTACTGCAAAATCTGCAACATGTGTAATTATAATTAAAATAAGCATAATAATGACATATCACCCAACATTATACACACAATGTCAATACTGTACAATACAGATTCGGTAAAACTATTTCTCATTCATCAAAAAGGTTGTGGATTGCAATTGTAATAGAAATGATTAGGGGTGTCACGATACACTCAGTTCACGATACGATACGTATCACGATACTGGGTTCACGATAACGATACGATACGATACGATTTTAACAATATTTTTTTAAACTTGAATAATGACAATATATGACTGGAAAAGTAGTATTTTATTTGAAAACATGCTGTTGTGGGAAATTGTTATTACAATAACAACTAGAAAAAACATGAGATTGGAGATAAGGCTTATCTTGAAATAGAATGAGTTACACCGTCACTTAGATTTACTTTGAACTAAAAGGTTTCTCAGCAGTATAAATTCTCATGCATCTTCAGTTTTTCTTCAAACTCAAACAACAAGACTTTTCTTAATCTATTTTTTATGCATCTTCAGTTTTTCCTGTCAAGTAAACAGTTTTGCCAGAAACTCAATTGAATGGTTTCTCTCCTGTATAACTTCTCATGTGTCTCTTCAGAGACTTGTTCAACTGAACTACTTTCCACACATTGAACTTCAACAAACAAAGACGTTTCTTAGTCTATTTTTTGGAGAAAAAAAGAAAAAAAAAATAGTTTTTTTTTTCTTTTTTTTCCCCCCACGATATGAGATTTCATCTCAACGATACATATCGTGACGTTTTACTATCGCGAAATTTCGTGGGACGATATATTGTGACACCCCTAGAAATGATCGATGATTATTCTAGGATTGTGTAAAATAACTACTTGCATTCCTCTGATATAATATTTTTGTCTAATCTGACATCCCTATTAATGTAATGTTTCATTGTCAATTAAGGCATTCCAGCGCACTCGCAAACACCGCGTTCGTTTCGCGCGTGTGTTCTTTTATTTTTTTGACAGATATTTGCAGCCTTCCCCGTTTTATACGTCACAACGCTATGCATTGTGGGCAATTCCCTTTCCGTAAGTGGCCATAGCTGCTCCCTTACGGTAAGGGGGCAGAAAGGGCTCACTCCGAGCCCTCATTCACTTTGCGATTTCACTGTGGGACATCCCTAAACCCTCACTCCCTTCACATGAACGCGCCTCTAAGGGCTTGAGGCAGTAAGGGGGCGAATTGGAATTGGGCCATAATGAAATGGCACTCGTCCGGTCCCCTAAATGTCAGCTTGTGATTGGCTCTCTGTATCCCCTCCCCTGCCCAGAGCAGCTCACCAGAGATGTCCGACTCTGCAGTCTGCTGGGTAACTTTCGGTTTAGCCCTCAAGTTACTCTGAGTCTGCTAACTTGAATGGGCTAAAATAATTTAATTGTGTGGCACTTCTAGACTTTCTAAATGTTATTGGACCAAATGGATCAGAATCTGATAGTGAAATGGATCATTTCACTCATTTTAAAAGCATGTATCCAGCTCAGCTCAGCTCAGCTGACTCCAGACCAGTAGTCATACTCGCACCCGCTGAACTGATATGCAGAGCCCGGTCCGCTCACAGGCCCATACCACGAATGGAGGATAAACAGATCCAGGATCTGTCTTTTGATCTGGTTTGGCTTAACCAGATCAAAGCAATAAAGCTATTCGGTACCACGACATCAGCTGGGTCTGTTAATTCAGGATTTCCTTATCAGCTCTGAGCTCGTGCACCTGAAAATGCGTGTGAACAGGAGATCATGCCCACAAAACAGGTGTGGTCTGTAACAACTAGCCAATCAAAATGCAATATGGACAGCTCTGGATTTTACAGCGTCAGCGTCTATTTCCTCATTCATTGAAAGCCACATAAAAGTGTATTAATTAACTGAGCTTTACTGCATGTCAGCATCAAAGTCTGCGTTGGATATGAGTCTGTTACTGAAGGACTGTCTAAAGATACCGCTTTTATTCACACCAGTCATTTGATCTTTGCTGCCGTTTCTGCCTACAGCAGATTAATATAATGTACCGGTACTCAATAAAACCTGCATGTGTTTTTTGCGAGTAGAAGTGTAAACTCAGTCTAAATTTCCAAAATCCGCAGGCCTTTAGATCATAGATTTAACGTTAGAAATATAGGCTCTGAATCAATACAGTGCGGGCGTAGTTTTAATTTAATTTAAAAATAGCCTATAAAAATAGCAGCTCCGTTGCACACAGAGCAACTTAGTGCGCTTTGGAGACGTTTATGGTAACCTTTTTACACAGGTGATTTAATGATATTTCTCCACACAGCGTTCAGCTGCAATCGGCACGGTCAAACCTGCTTGGGAGCAAATAAAAATTAATACCTCACGCTGGAGGAACAAACCATAATCTTATTGAAATATGAAGAATTCAAAGATGTAATAAAAATCAAAGGCAACATCGCTGCACATAATAATCACAGAAAGGAGGGCTGGCAAATAAATTACAGATTGTCTCAATGTTATTCAGCTTGCCTTGCTTGATTTTGCCACCGAAGTTCAGCATCTCCGTTGCGCACACGCTTCTGGACCAGGTTAACTCTGAAGCATAAGTTGCTATGGAAATATATCTCGGTAAGGAGTTAACTAGTGTCGTAGCACGGCAACCGCAGGGTTAAACCTGAAGTTCCCTTGCTAAGCCACTAATCTTGCTTCGTGGTATAGGCCTCAGCTCTGCTCGAGCTAGACTCAGCTCTCAGGCTTAATCCGTTTCACTACTGTAAGACTGAGAATATTACTATTTAAATCTTTTCATAACGTTAGGTGGTGCTGTTGGAAGCCTTGCATTGGAGAGCCAATCATGAGTGTTGTGGGCGGGCCTGCTTTCTGGGAGCAGTGACGCTCATGCAGAACCGGTGCTGTCGCGTTTGCGGAGAAACATATTAATCACTTAGAAACAAACATAACCTGTTAATAGGACGTGTTTCATCCGGCCCCGGCGGCTAGAGGTCTTTCCCCCAGCGATATGCCCGACTCCCGAGGCTACGTTACAGAGCCTGCTGTCTGATGACTTCACAGCGCTTCACAGTAGCAAGCGGGCCACTTCAGGGTAGGACAAATTATTGTAAAATAAACAACAGGTATAAACTCTCTTTGCAGCACATCAGTGTCTTGCTCTATATTGGAACTATGAAACATTGCATTGCCGCTACCAAATAAAATTCTAATAATAAATGTAGGTGTGTCTGCTGCCGGCCGTTCTCGCCGGCTCAATGAACCAGATTAGGAACAGTAAATTCCCAGACGTTTGGTGGTTAGGTGGCGCCGCTCACCAAACGTCTGGAAACCGAGACTATGCTCGAGCTGACTCCAGACCAGTAGTTATACTCATTGAACCACTCAATTCATTATGCGCGGACTGTTGTTTTAAACTATGTTGTCATTTAGCAGTTAATCTCGGAAAGGCAGCGGCTGCAACTTGCAGGCATTTTTTTATTTCATTATTAAATAATTACCTTTGCTAGAGGAACGTTAAGTGAATAGCCTAGTTTCTAACGTGATGGGGAGCAAAAAACTAGCTTGTCAGCTTGAGCTCAGGAGTGGTGACAGGAGGAGAGTAGAGCGAGCAGGGAGGGGCTCCGGGCTGGGCTGACACGCCAAGCTGCGGAGCTGGGAGAGGGGCACGAGGAGTAATGAGTGAGCTCAAGGCAGCGAGGGGCTGTGGGCTCTGCTATGCTGGGCTCTGCTCTCTCCGCTCACCCTTCAGCTCAGGACAGGGAGGGGATTTTGCCTCCTGGAGAGCGAGTACTGAGTTGAAACAAGTGCCAAAGTGGTTGTTTTCTCACAGCAATTAACTTGATATGGATAAAGTTAAAAAAGCTTTATTAAAGGCTTAAAGTCCCTGGAAACCAAAATCCACAAAAACGTTCTAACTATGTTATTTAGGGTCTTATGTTAGTAATTGTGTCCCTCAGAAATTATTATACATTACTTTCAACCTAAAGCCTTAAAATCGACACTTTTCTACAAGATTGTACAAGGTACTTCCTCATTGAAGAGAGCAGTGCGCGAGGTGCTAAAATGCAGGAGCTTATGACGTCATAAGCTCTATATAACCTTTGTACACGCGCGCAATCCGCACCCACCATCCTTTTGTCCGTTCTTTGCCCCCAGTGACAGCGCTCCCTCGCTGTCCATCTCCCTCCCACTCTGTGTGCCGTCGTGCCAAGCGCTATGCTTCTCTCTCTCTCTCTCTCTCTCTCTCTCTCTCGGGACTAGTGAGAGAGAGAGCACAGAGAGAGACACACAGGCTGGTGACGTGAGGTTACTCTCTCTCACACACATTCACACACACACACAGACACAGTAGCGCTGTGCAGTCGCAGCAAGTCTCTCTCCCTCTCCGAGCAACGAACACACACACACACACACACACGCACTCATCTCTTTCTCCGTTTCCCTCCCCCCCCCCCCCCTCTGTCTCGCGCTCTCTCTCTCTCGGAAAACCTGCTGCAGACGGGACACGCCCACACAGTCCGCGGGAGAAAATACACTCTAAAAACGAATTGATTCTCATGACTTTTGCCATGACTGTCAAACCTAAATTTATATACTTTGCGACGTTCATCATCGTTCAAATTTGGCTGGTGGCTTATTAACATAGGGGCCTGTGATGTGATGATCTCAAAATGCTGAATAATAAAGAAATATTTCTGGTTTCCAGGGACTTTAAGTAAAGGATGTTGGTACTTTTCCCATCTCTGACTACCACAGCAGCTACAACCCATACAGTCTGTGGTGATTTAATGTGATGTAGTGATCCACTACCACAGCAGCTACAACCCATACAGTCTGGTGGTGAAGTAGAGCACAGTGTATGTGACAGAGGTGGCAGTGTATGACGGAGTTGACAGTGTATGTGATGGAGTTGATGTGTATGTGATGGAGATGACATGTATGTGACAGAATTTACGGTGTGTGACAAGTTGACGTGTATGTGACGGAGTTGACAGCTACTTATATAGCTGCTGGCCACAGCTAAAACGATGTATCGAATGAAATAGTCTATTGATATCGGTATCACTCTAAGGTCGGTACGGTATTGACACTGGTTTTACATTTTTACCAGGCAGCTGGCTGCAGGCCTACGTCTGAAGGACCGAAGACTGAATCACAACTCTCAAAATGGCTGACACACAAGCCTCAAAATGCTTGAGTGACATCACTGATGACATCACTCACTGATGACATCTTATCTATCTATCTATCTATCTATCTATCTATCTATCTATCTATCTATCTATCTATCTATCGATCAATGTTTGTTCCTTGTCTATTCTCTGTTCTCTGTTTAAATTTTTGTCCCACTGATGTCATAGTGATGTCATAAGAGAAAAATCATGTTATGACATCACTGATGATGTCATAGGCACTGATGATGTCATAAGAGCATATATCATCTTATGACATCACTGATTATGTCATAGGCATCAGTGAGCAGGCCAGGTCACACAGCAGCCGAGCTGCGGGCGAGGCCGCCCAGCAGCTGCGCAGTGTATGCAAGCTGCAGGGCCAGGTGGGCGAGGCCTCGCAGCAGGCGAGCTTAGGAGTCGAGCCTAATCACTGCTAACATCACAATTGCTCAAGTGACATCACTCACCAGTGCCATTCACAAATTGCTTTTTGCGCTTGGATTAATTGAACCCCGAACACACACATTATTATAACATCACAATCACTACTCACATATTTCACCCTGTCTGTCTGTCTCAACAGAAACCACAGAAGAAGAGGGAACAGCACAAAATTAATCCTAACTTTGGATGACATCGTCTTCATCGACACTCAGATCAGCAGAAAGGTTAGGACTGATGTAACGAGCTGCTGCTCAGATAGAGCCCAGGTGGTGCCCAAGCACCTGCCCTTTTAGCCTCTGACTGATATTATGTGCCCTTTTTACAAGACACATTACTGTGTTTCAGAGATAAATGGCTAAAGCAAGGCACCATGCAGGGTGAGGGTTCAATTCCCTGTGTGACCACATTCAAGTAAATGACTGCTGCTCTGCTGCTGCTGCTGCTGTTGTTGATGATGTTGGTGATGTTGTTGTTGTGTAGAAACTGAACGACGAGTCAATCATGAAAAGTCTTCTGGAAATTAAAACTCCATTCAATTCGATCGCACGAAGCTACATTATGACGACACCTGACAGCTCCAATATAGGAATACTGGAGGTACGTCTGTCTGTCTGTCTGTCTGTCTGTCTGTCTGTCTCAGGTCCAATCCCATTTGTATTTTTATGCCTCCGCCGACGATAGCCAGGCCGGAGGCATTATGGATCCGGGTTGTCCGTCCATACGTATGTCCGTCCGTCCGTACGATGTTTGTTAACGCGATATCTGAGGAACGCCTTGACGGAATTTCATCAAATTTGCCTCAAACATCGACTTAGACTCAAGGATGATCTGATTAGATTTTGGTGGTCAAAGGTCAAGGTCACTGTGACCTCTCGAACGCCATTTTAAGCTTGTTAACGCGATATCTCAGGAATGCCTTGACGGAATTTAATCAAACTTGTCTCAAACATCGAATTGGACTCAAGGATGAACTGATTAGATTTTGGTGGTCAAAGGTCAAAGGTCAAGGTCACTGTGACCTCTCAAACGCCATTTTCTAGCTTGTTAACGCGATATCTCAGGAATACCTTGACGGAATTTCATCAAATTTGCCTCAAACATCGACTTGGACTCGAGCATGAACTGATTAGATTTTGTTGGTCAAAGGTCAAAGGCCAAGGTCACTGTGAGCTCTCAGCTTGTTAGCGCAACATCTCAGAAATGCCTTGACAGAGTTTCATCAAATTTGCCTCAAACATCGACTTGGACTCAAGGATGAAAGGATTACATTTTGGTGATCAAAGGTCAGGGTCACTGTGACCTCTCCAACGCCATTTTCAAGCTTGTTAACGCCATATCTCAGGAATGCCTTGACGGAATTTCATCAAATTTGCCTCAAACATTAACTTTGACTCAAGGATGAACTAATTACATTTTGGTAGTCAAAGTTCAAGGTCACTGTGACCTCACACACCCAATTTCCAAGCTCTGTAACGCAACATCTCAGGAGCGCCTTGACGGACTTTCTTCCAATTTGCCTCAAATGGCGATTTGGACTCAAGAATGAACTAATGGCGGAGGCATAAGTCTGCGTTGCGGTCGTTCTAGTTTTACACCTACGCCTGGTTTTCTAGTGCCCCACTATTTGACTTTCCCCTCATAACAGAGTTACAATGGCTAGTGGTTGGAATCTTCCCCTATGAAATTAGGTCTGTCTGTCCTGCCTGCCTGCCTGCCTGTCTGTCTGTCTGTCTGTATGTGTGTCTGTCTGTCTGTGTGTCTGCCTGTCTGTCTGTCTGTCTGTCTGTCTCTCTGTCTGTCTGTCTGTCTGTCTGTCTGCCTGTCTGCCTGTCTGTCCACAGACAGTAAACCATTTACTCACACACGCTGTGTTGTTGCCAGGGCGACTGGGTGTGGCTGAAGAAGATTCCAGAAGGAAAGATGATGACAGCTGTCAATCAAAGCACTCAGAATCTGTTCAGCAATGTGAGATGGCCATTAAACACACAAACACACATTAAACCCTAACCCCCGCAGACATGCGCGCGCGCACACACACACACACACACACACACACACACACACACACACACACACACACACACACACACACACTAAAAACACACATTAGCCAAACAAAAAAGACAACACTAAGATTTACACAGACACTATACACATACGATCCACATGGTAATCCCACACTAAACACATGATAAACACATGATTACAATAAAGAAACGAAACACACAAACACGTACTAGGATCATGAAACACCACAAACACTAAACACAATAAACATACTAAACATAAAACACCAAAGAGCACATAAACTCCTCAAAAAAAAGTTGTGTTTGGTAGATCATATCTCAATAGCCTAAGGGGACATTCACACCAAAAGCGTTTTTGGAGCTGCCAGCACCTTTCTGCAATTCATTCTCTATGTAAGGACGCGCTAAACGTGCTCCTCTTTCAAGGAACGCACCTGTCATTTAAACGCTGGTGGCGTCTAATTTTTTGGCGGAGCGCTCTGGGTGTTTTAAAGCTGAAAAAGTTGAACATTTGGAGGAAAAGCGCGCTGCTCGTCTTTTCACTCCTCCTACATTTTCTCCTCCCAGAGGGATCCTCAACCTCTGCTGCTGCCAGAATTGGCAATCATTTGGCTTTCATGTTGTCAGTAAACAACATCAAACAGACAAAACCAGCTGGCTACCGTCCATGTATTCGTTGTGTCGTAATCTGTACTGCGCGCGATTGCAGGGGAAAACAAAACGAAGCTAAAAAAAAACGCTCTGTGCGCTGTGTTTTGTGCGCAATGGAAGCGCTCTCAACATGAATCCATAGCATGACTTTGGCTCTCTATAGCCACTTTTACACAGAGATTCCACAATATTGCCGTTACGAAGTCCCGCAAATGAGTCAATGTTGCCCTTTTACACAGAAAATTATTTTACACAGTGCGAGGAGGCATTCCAGCATGACGTTCTATCGTCGCCATGGAGATGTGAACAAGCCTACAGCCTACCTTACAGAGGGATGCACACAAAAAGAAAAGAGGAAAGAAAAAAAAAGAACGTGGGCCGCAGAGGGTGTATTGAGAGAAAAACAGCGATAAAGCGGTCCTCTGACAGATCAGGTTGTTAAGCTTATTATAACCATAGAGTCTATTTAACGAGCAGCGTCTTTATGGATCACAGAGGCAGCATCATAGGCTACAGGTAACACAAGGCTAATTATTACCTTTGGTTCCCGTTTTTTGTTCCGACGCCTGTGTGTCAAACAGCTGCAGTGTGCTTTTAATAATGTTATCGTCATCGTCGTCGTCAATATAGACCACTTGGTTTCTACGTAGACTACAACTGTTGCCCAGAAAGATGCCAGGCACTTCACCGAGAAGCAGAATTTTGTCACATTTTTAATGCTTATTTGGGATGAAGAAGATACAGGCAAAGGACCCATGGAAGAAACTGCGGTGTGGTTTGACATGGTCGGCTCAACTACAGTGAATGCGAGAAGTGCGTAATTACAGCGCGGCTGAGTGATGCGCTCTTTTAAGTGGAAATTAGTTTACCAGCAACACATTTTTCTTCTGAGCTTTTTCTTTCCGTTTCTGATGATTCTTTTTACACTAAATCCGATTTGGTTCAAAGGTTTTGTTCAATAATTCGTTTGAGAATTGTATAGATTTTTTTCCTGCCAGGATTTCCCCGTTCTCAGCTCCAGGCAGCATGCAACAATTAAGCTGCCTTCACATGATAAGCAATCTTTTCTTCTCTCACTGTGAGGTAGATAATTTTGCCTACTAATGTCAACATCGTTGAGCACAAATAGCCTAACCTACTTACTCATAAACTCTAGGCATGGAGCATTCCTCCTGGCACCCCTGTTGCAGTCATGGATATAGGCTACTTTTTTACTTTCACTTAAACCTTTCCCATTTTTATTGCTGTGTGAGGTGGTTTCCACTGTAAGTTTTTGTGTGAATGAGCTGAGCTTCGATCCGTCTTCCCACGGGTTACCCTGTAATACAGACATTGATTTGGGGCTGATACTACCTCCACTGCCAGAACGAAAGGCATAACAATATGTCACGCCATTTCTTCCTTGTGACTTTTAAACAGGAGGCAAGGTGTAATGATGCTGCAACGATCGCGGCTTTCACAGGCTGTGTAAAAAGGGCTTATTGTTACTGTATATCATCAACATTGTATCTTATCTCATTGGAAAGTCTGTT
The DNA here is from genome assembly GCF_964638095.1 of Poromitra crassiceps. Classification (NCBI taxonomy): domain Eukaryota; kingdom Metazoa; phylum Chordata; class Actinopteri; order Beryciformes; family Melamphaidae; genus Poromitra; species Poromitra crassiceps. The sequence continues at coordinate 264,131 of NC_139628.1, forward strand.
CATTTCCCTTTACAATGAGACCCCATTTGTATGAATCATGCATTTGTGGGATGAGCAGCACAGCTGATTATGTGGGCCGGTCCATGGACCAAGCGCAATTCCATATTGAGCATGCACATTTTTTTGCATAAATAAAATTTAAATGAAACTCAAACTCAGCCCCTGCTGCAGCTCCCAGCTGCCATGTTTCCAGGAGCTGATCTTTGAGCTCTTGTCCCGTTTCCTCCTGGTGGCGAACATTTTCGAGGAGGTGGTGATGCTCCGTCATGGACATCATGATGACTGTGAAGGAGGCAGCGGTCCAGTGGAGACACAACCTGTCCTGTACCAACCTGCACCTTCTGGGCGAAAACCTGTCCAGGGCCGGGAAGTACGGAGCCCAGGAGAAGGTGGACAGAGTCAGGGAGGAAGGCGAGGAGTCCCAGAGGAGGAGGATGAAGCAGGTGGTGTCCATGATCCAGATGGAGGGCTCTCCAGTTCTTCCTGGTGAGTCGTGGAGGAAGGGGGGGGAAGAGAACAGTCAAATGCACAAGCCAAAAAAGAGTGAGAACAGAACCAGCAGTCCCAAAACATTGGTCCCATCAGTGGGTGAATGTGCTACAAGAAGCACACTAGAGGAAGTAGATGAGGCCGTGCAGGGACAGGAAAGCCAGCGCCAGAGGAGGAACTCCCACCCACCAAACAGTAGGCACCGGCAGCTTCCACAGAAATGGAGCAGGCCCCTGCGTGGGCACCACAGAGCCCCCAGAGGTCAGGCCGGACTTCTCCCCCTCTGATGACAGCGGCTTCCAGTCCACTGGTGAGGAGGTGGTGGAGGAAGAAGAGGACGGGGCGATACCCTCCAGGATCAAGGCTCCGACCTCTAACACAGAGGCCCCGCCCTCCAAGATAGTCTGCCTCCCAATGTGTTAATAACTAGGAGCTGGGATAAGCATTTTGATGACTGCATGGGAGAAGTATGTTAATTCAGTATACACTTTAGATGCACTGTCACAATTGTGACCAACCTTTAAACTCACATTTTCACCTAGGCCTACTTCTCCATGAAAATGTAAAAAAAAGAATGATTGATTATTTCAAAGGGTTACTAATGACACATGATTTGGATATTTCCATTTCTGGGAAGATTTTTGGATTAAATGGGTTAAGATGAAATAAACCATTTAAAGGTACTATCCGTAGGTTTTGATGGAAAATAAACATTGTGTTTTCTATTACTAATGAGTGAAAGCGTTGTTCCGTAACTTAAAAAATTAGCCCAGCCGTGTCTCTCTGCGTTCACCTATTGCAAAGATATTGCAGGATTTTCCGCTGGTCGCTGGTCAAGTTTTCCGGGCCAATTTCCCGACTCCAGTAAAAGTCCACACAGAAAAATAAATAAATATGTATCTAGTGAAGCCCGTCTGGCCAGACAGCAACAATGTGACCGACATCGGGGGGGAACTAGAGTCGGGGCTGTGTTTTCGGTTCATGGAGGGACCTTGTTTCTTGTAGCTGCTGTAATGTTGTTTTGGCCGATAACGTTAGCTTGCTAATGGATTTACCACCTGGTCAGAACCTCTGCTAATAACATTGCCGTCTTGTGTGAAGTAATGCAACAGTCGCAAATATGCCTAACGTTACTACCCTTATGCGTATGGTCATGGGACATTGTTTGACTGACTGCAGTTAGCTGGGGTGAGACTGCCTAATATTATAATGTTAGCTTGATGCTAAACGTGGCTAACACTAACTAATAGGGGTTCCGCTCGCTATATATTGTAGCGAACCAGTGTTACACATAATGTGATGAGCAATAGAAGTGTCTCGACTGCAGATAGGAACTGATGTGGGGGAGTGTTACTGGGGGAACACTATGCATGTGGGAGACTTCCGGGAAGACAGAGCATGCGTGGGGCAGTCTCCAGATACCGCCAAAGGGAGAAGCAGCTAGCTAGCTATGTGCGTGACAACGCCAAGAGTTGTAATATGACTAACTGTGAATAAAGACCCTGTACCAGCAAGAAGCCTCCGACTCATAAGTACCAGGAACGCTACAATATACAGTAGATTACCACCAGCTCCTCTAATAACGTTACCATTGTCTTGTGTGGAGTAATGCACCAGTCGCAAATATGCCTAACGTTACTACCGTTATGCTTAGATTATTATAATTAGATGGTACCATATAATCAGTGTTGTGCAAGCTCACACTTCACAAGAGCTAGCTCAAAGTTCAGCTCATGCAGATTAGCTACAGGTGTGCCTGGATGTGCCAGTGCCACCCACACAGGCAGCTGGCACACCCAAATAAAGAGGGACAAAATACTGTTTTTTTCTCTCTGCAAAACACATCAGCTGTCATGCATAAGTGTCCGACTGTCCGCTGACCTATGACTGTGCCTCCGAGCATCATGGGAAACTAGCTAAGCTGTCTAGTAAAGTAAACAAATGCAGCACCAAATCAATAAGACATGAAACAGAGCTCGCTTTTAAGCTTTTTCGACAAAGGCAAGAAACGTCGCATTGACGAGGAAAAAGATGACTCATCGCCCTCCCCCTCAACAAGTGCGGCTTGTAGTGCACCTGTTCCCGCACCTGTATTGGTGGTGGACAGTGGAGAGACAGATGATGAAGATGATGCAGCCGAAACAATGACGTTAACAGTGGGGGATGCAGCCAAAAACACACCGGTGGTTTGTGCAGCAGCAGAGCCAGAGGACACCAACGCTACAGATCTCTCTGCAGTAGACGAACCTGCATGCCAACCAAACTTGCGTTATTTCCCGACTAGAACACTCTTTGGAAAAAGTAGGTGTTTTTCAGCTAAATGGTACAACAGATACAGTTGGCTAAAGTACAGCATTAAAGTTGATGCTGTATTTTGCCAGCCTTGCCGCCACATCAGCACAGTCCTATCTTAATATTCCTCTAAATCTGGCTTGAAAAGACCCCAAAAAGATTTGGTGGCGGATTTTTGGAACCAAATGGTTCGCCCCCTGGCACACCCTGTGTTTCTGTGGGACTCCCAATGTGCCAAGTCTGGCTACGCCAGTGGATTAAAATGAACTTCATAGCTCACGTTCATAGCTCATGTTTTGAGCTTTTTAAACACATCTTTATTTTAAAAGATGAATGTAAAATTCAGGAGCTTTTAGCCCAAGCTTCAACAAGAGCAGACATATAAAAATAAAATAAATAAATATTTCTCTAAAGTGATTTTAAATACACCTTATGGTGCAACCTAGACACATCATCAGTGATGTAACCTGGGGTCAACGGGTGTTTCAGGTCTCACAACATCATACACCCTCGCCCAGGCGACCCAGCCAGGGATGATCAGTCCCCGACTTGTGCCTAGATAGCTTGTGTTCTCCACGGATCACCCCTTTTGATCCACAGCCATCTTGATGCCTTCTCAGCAGCATCAGTGATGTTCTTGATGGCTCTCTTGCTGTGCAGTCCCCTAATACCCAGCAACTTGAAGGCCCTGCAGAGCGACTGGCCGACGAATCCTCGGCAGCCGACCTCGATGGGGTAGCAACAGGTCTTCCATCCCCTACTTCGGCATTCGCCTGCAAGCTCCTCGTACTTGGCTCTCTTTCTCTCAAACGCCTCCTCTATCCGGTCTTCCCAGGGCACAGTCAATTCCAGCAGGACCACCTGCTTTGATGATTCTGACACAAGAACCATGTCAGGCCTGAGTGTGGTCACTGCTATGGTTTCTGGGAATTTGAGCTGTCTTCCCAGGTCGACCTTCAGCTGCCAGTCCCGAGCTGTTGCCAGTAGCCCCCCTGATGGGTTTGTGCGCTGTTGTGGCTTCTCTCCGGCTTTGACAAAAGCAATGGAGTGCTTCGCTGGTTGTTGCTGCCTACTGAGAGAAATCCCTGCGCTGATGGTCTCGGCAATCACCCTCAACACCTGGTCGTGGCGCCACCGATAACGCCCCTCTCCTAGGGCTTTTGGGCAGCAGCTCAGGATGTGTTCCAGGGATCCTCTTTTCTGGCACAGTGGGCATGCAGGGGTTTCTGCCAGGCCCCAGGAGAAGAGGTTGGTTGGGCTGGGGAGGACATCATAGACTGACTGGATAAGGAATTTGAGCCGGTGTGGCTCAGCTTTCCGCAACTCTGACCACGAGATCTTCCGGTCCACTGCCTGCTCCCATCGAGTCCACGCCCCTTGCTGACGCATCCCAACCATCCTGCTGGTGCGGATCTCCTCCACCCCTGCTCTGACTTCTTCCTGGACCAACTGGCGTCTTTCCTTCCCCTGGACCTTGTTGTATTGAGGTCTTGGGATGCTGCCAAGCCCTGCCCGTCCTATTGCCACTGCCCCCACCAACACACAGTGCCGCAGCCGCGCTTCAGCCTGGTCAACTGCCTCCCGAGCCCTCCACTTCCTGCCCGTCCTCACCTGTATTCCAGCCGAGGAGACTTTGGTGTCACTAGAGTCTCTGTACAGCAGCACCTCTCTTGCCCGGGAAACCATGAACTCTTCCGACAGACTGCTGAAGGGGAGTCGTAGCTTGTTCTTACTCCCGTATAAAGCGATGCTGCTGAGGCTACGAGGAAGGCCCAACCACCTGCGCAGAAAGTGGCTGATCCTCCTCTCAAAGCCCTTGACTAAGGTGAGTGGGACATCGTAAACCAGCAGTGGCCAGAGGAGTCGTGGCAGGATGCCATGCTGGTAAATCCAAGCTTTGAATTTACCTGGCAGCCCTGTTTTGTCCACTGCTACAAGCCAGGTTTCTAACTCTCTGCCGGTTTCTTGAAGTGCGGCTGTGTCCCTCAGTGTGCTGTTGAAGACCTTTCCCAAGCTCTTAACTGGCTTCTCGGTGATTGATGGAATTTGGACTCCTCCTGCGGAGAAGCGGAACTTGTCGGAGACCTTCCCCTTCCTCACAACTAGCGATCGGGACTTAGATGGCTTGAAGTCCATCCGGGCCCAGTTGATGAGGTGTTCAGGCCTCGGAGGATCCATCTGCAGCCTGGTACCGATGTTGTGGTTACCGTCGATCGTCCATGAATGCTCTAATGGGGGGCTGCCGCACACATGACCTGGTGAGTGGACCTCTGCACTCCACCTCAGCTGACTTAACAAGCATGTTCATTGCCAAGGCGAACAAGATCACTGAGACAGTGCACCCAGTGATTATGCCCTTCTCCAACTGATGAAATGTGGATGTTACTGTTCCAGAGGTGACTCTCAAACTGAAGCAGCTGTAATAGTCCAGAATGAGGGTCCTGATCTCGTCTGGAACATGGTGTCGGACAAGTGAGGTTTCCACCAGCTTGTGTGGGATTGACCCATAGGCATTGGCAAGGTCAAGCCACAGTACTGCCAAATCACTGTTACCTTCCCGTGCCTCCCGGATCAGCTGGGTGACAACTCCAGTGTGTTCGATACACCCTGGCACCTTTGGGATTCCACCCTTCTGTACAGCAGTGTCAATATATGCATTCCCCAGGAGGAACTCCGTCATACGTCGGGCAACGATACTGAAAAATATCTTTCCCTCGACACTGAGGAGTGAGATGTTCCTGAACTGCTCGATGGTGCTTGAGTTCTCCTCCTTAGGAATCCAAGCGCCCTTTGCATGTCTCCACTGCTGTGCCACTTTTCCCCTCCTCCAGATGACCTTGATGTTCTTCCATAGTTGCCGCAGGAGTCTGGGGCACCTCTTGTAGACAACATAGGGCACTCCACTTGGACCTGGTGCAGAGCTGGTCCGAGCTGCTTTGACAACCTCCTCGACCTCTCTCAGGGTGGGCTCCTTGAGATTTAATTCCACTGTGGGTTCTGGCGGGGTTATCAAGGTGCTGCATGGTCCAAGGTCCTGCTCTTTTGCACTGTCACTGTAGCTGGCACTGAGGTACTTGTCAACCTCTTCCTGCGTGCAGACAAGTCGGCCACTGCGCTTCTGCCCAAGGATTCTCTTGGTAAATTCAAAGGGATTTGTGATGAAGGATGCACGCTTCCGGGCTCTCTCCTTACCCCGTCGTCTGTGCCACTCAGCTCGGCGGAGCGTTGTGAGCTTTCTCCTTACGATGTTGTGGAGCTCTGCCAGACCGGCCTTGTCCTCCTCACTCGCCTGCTTGAACTGCCGTCTCAGCACACGGAGCTCCTGCCGGAGCTGGCTGATCTTCACCTCCCGTCGGTTTGGACCCCCTGGCCCCCCTACACCGCTGGTCGATCGCTGCTCCTTCATGCCAAATCTCTCGGTGGCAATGCTGATGATCATGGAGCACATTGTCTGCAGCCTCCGGTCAGCATCCCCTTTGGCTGTGGCTTCAAGGATCCGGTCCACATCCTCGTCAAACTGGCTCCACTCCTTCTTCTTGCTGGCGGCAGGCCACTTAACCTGACGATGTTCTGAATGCCTGACTTGGGGAAGACTTTGTGGGGCGTGGAGGGTCTGGGCACTGTGGGGTGACTCCGGGCCGGGCTCCTCCTGCGTCTCACCAGTACTGGACCTGTGCGTTGCACCACATGCTTTCCCATCAAGCATTTCATTCTGGCCTGGTGGATCTTCAGGCCATGCAGGTTTTTGCAGACTTTGCCGCATCTACAGACTGCACTCGTAATCGTATGTCCATTAGCTTGGGTCGATGCCTGTGTATCCGTCCTATCGGGGTGCTCATTCTCCCCCCCTCTCGGGCACCCCTGGGGGTATATCTCATTAGGGTTTTTCGTAGCAAGTTTGTGGGTGCTCCCTCACGGGAGCTGCAGTTTGGGGAGCTAACCCTCCCTGCCCCGGTTACTGTCTCTCCAGTCGTCCGCTGTCTCTCCAGCTGTCGCCACTCTATTCATGGTAGCCACCTGGCCTGTTCCCAGAAGTCACTGGCTCTGCCAGACTGAACTGATTTTACATACACCTTATGGTGCAACCTAGACACATCATCAGTGATGTAACCTGGGGTCAACGGGTGTTTCGGGTCTCACAACATACACCCTCGCCCAGGCGACCCAGCCAGGGATGATCAGTCCCCGACTTGTGCCTAGGTAGCTTGTGTTCTCCACGGATCACCCCTTTTGATCCAAGTAAAAGATATACAATTAAAAATACAATACAGTAGCCTATATAGTTATTCACCCCCCCCCCCCGTCCAGTTATTCACAGGCAGCTGTTCTATAAATTATATAATATCCTATAGATCTATAGGCCTAATTCTTGTATTGTATCTTGTAATTCATTATATTGTTATTTAAGCAATATAGCATGAGAGCCAGTTTGTTGTGGCAAATATATCCCGCTGATCAGTTGTTATCCCACGAGGCCGAGTGGGATAACAACTGATCAGCGGGATATATGCCACAACACACGCTTCTCGAGTGCTATATTGCTTTTATAAAACGGTTTCCAAGTATGATAATATAAATATAATAATAATACTATAAGTCCGACTGGCATGGTATTCTGATAGAGTCAGTTGAAACACTACTGTAAGGCGGGACCTCTAGCAAGAAGATAGACGTGCGGGTGATTTGATTGGATCGTTCTGGAGACTGAAGTTGACATTGGCCAATCCTGGCGCTTGCTGAGAAGCTGAGAGCTTTTTGCAAAGCCCGACACCAGAGCTGTATGCCGACACCAACTAACGTTACGTCTTATTTAGAAATGCGGGGTTAAGAGTGAGGGCGCGCGAGAGAGGGGTTAAGACATTAGCCCGCGTCTATTCTTGTACAAAACATAATTTTCTGCGAAGTATTAGTAAAGTTATAAGCGAAGATCGATTCACAAGGATCTGACAGCTGTCTCCGCCATTTGTTTTTTCTACACTGTCATTTGAGGTAACCAAAGCCTTTTAGTAAGAGTTGCCATGGCAACTCAATAACCCATGGCCATGGGTTATTGGAGTGGGTTATTGGATTTATACAATGGCTGTGAACCAATCAGATTGCTTGATTTGAGAGAGCCGTTTTATAATCTATATTATACATCTATATTGATCATTTTAGTATAATCATCACTATAAGCGGATTCCACTGTATAAACATGCAACTGTTGGGATCAAGTGAATCGGTTGGGTGCTCAGTGGTTGGGAGGGTGTAGGCTACAATTTTGAGTTTCGGCTGTGGCATGTGAATAAGGGCTCTCTCTTGGATAACAACATTGTGTCGGAGGTGTGTACAGTTTTATTGTGATTGATAAAGTATATGTCGCTTGCAGCCATTTTAGCAGACTAAGCTGAAGACTGAAGGCTGATCGTGCATTAATGTCCTGTCGGAGTCATCAGAAAAATGTGATTCCGAGAGGGAAAATTCACGTCTGCTCACGAACGGCTGCTCAAGTCGGAACAACAAGTCGGCAACCCTGTGAGAATTTTGGTACACGAGTTGCCGACTTGACGTCATATATACAGGAAACATGGCGGACAAGAGTGAATGTTTTGTTTGAGCTAAGAATCTTTTTATGTAATTAGTGTATTTTGCATTAACTAATTGCTCACATGTCATCATGTCGTTTAATATGGTATTACCATTAGTTGCTGTCCTCCTAGAGCGACCTAGTTTACTTAGAAAACATATCTATTGCGTGATAACAACTCAGGTAGGAGCAATAACTTTATCTGCATGGTGCACCTCCACCAGTAACATTACATTCCCACAGATATTGCTTGCAGACTACAACAAGTCTAGTTCAAAACCACTAATATAAAGTTCCATATTGTTTCAGCCTACGTGGTGGATAGCAACATGACTCTGCACTGGGATGCTGTTTCTGTCCAGGACATGGATCAGGGGAAGGGGGGGGGAGGCATAAAGGCTCTCCCTGAGCCACACGTGCGCTAACGCGCCGTGACCCAAGGGGGGATCATCGTTTTCGACAGAGAACCATAGGGGGCAGTGCGTTGCGCCGCGATGCGAAGAGATCGACGCAGGGGCGGCCGAATCTGGCCCAAATCTGTTCCACCACGTGGGTGTGTAGCTGACAAGGAGAGCAGGCGGGAATGTGCCCAAAGGTGTATCTCCGCCCCCACTTGGTTCAAGGTTCTCGACCGTACACCGATGGCGATGGTGGCCATGTTGTCCGAACGAATCAGGACGTGGCAACCACATATCTGATGCCGGAAGTGGCGTAGAGCTAGGTGAACAGCTTCCAGCTCTAGCACGTTTATGTGGTGAAGCTCCAGGGCTTCCCACCAGCCGTTTGCTGAGAGGCCATCGCACACCGCGCCCCAACCCCATTGGGGGGCGTCTGTGCGAATGACGTGCCTGAGTGGGACGGGTCCCATTCGCATGCCCATGGAGAGCCAGCGAGGGCCCGTCCACACGCACAGCAAACGTCAGGCCACACCGGTCAAGGTTACCCTGCGATGACGGTGCCTGCCCTGGTCCAGGCGGTGACTGAGGAACCAGCTCTGGAATGCATGTGCAGCTGTCCCAATGGAAGTACGGCTGCAGCCACAGCCATGTGTCCCAGCAGCACGACTCAATGATGCATCGAGGCTGTGTGACACAGGCGCAGGGCATGGGCTAGCCACACGATGTGCCCCGCCTCTCCTCCGAGCCGTGCATTAATGGTCAGCGAGTTCAACTCCAGGCCCAGGAAGGTCGTGACCTGGACCGGGGCGAGGCAACTCTTCTGCCAGTTTATCCCTTGCTGGGCGGCTTTCGCCGGCCGGGGGCACTCCGGAGACAGGGGCCTCTTGAGAGCTCCAGCCGGGCGGGGAGCAAACAAGCTGCACAGGTCGTGCGAGTCGTCCGTAGCATGGCATCGGCTGCACTGACGGAACGGTGCAATCGTGTCAATAGCTGGGCGAGGCGGGTCCGTGGACACAGCCTGACTAGCAAGAACGAAGGAAAAAGCATGAGTCTGCTAACGATAGAGCCTAGCAAAGCAGGCTAACAAGCTACGGTGCAGAGAAACGGTACAAGCTAGCGCTAAGCAGGCAAGTCGATAAGCTAGCTAATGACACGACCCCAGCCGGGGAAGCAAGTTAGCTCAGGCTAGCGTAACTCAACTAGCTAACACCTAGCCACAAGGCTGGCTAGCAAGAGAGAGACTACCAAGCTGGCAGTTACAGAATGAGAGAAAAAACCCTTAGCTTTCGTAGTGGGTCCTGCCGTTCCTGCCGAAGAGGGCCGGGTCGACAGAATGTCCCGCAGTCCTCGTGCGCCGCTCCCGTTACGGTTGATGGAACACAAGGGGACGGGTATCCACTACTGGCTAAGAGCTAACCGTAAGCTAGCAAGGGGCAAGAGAAGACACATCTCAATGGGTTGCTGGAAAAGAGTAGAGTGACGATCTGGGCAATATGGTGCGGACGTGACGTGGTGGTCACGGGGCGGAGCGGGTGGCCGCGTCATAAGCCAGATGCCATGGTGCCTTCAGGCACAATGGATGGTTTTATAGGGGTCAATTTTGAGAAAATAGACATGTTCCAGTTGGTGCGCTGCAGGGAGCAGCTTGGCATAGTGTGAGATTCCGAAGTTCGAAACAAAGTAAAACTCATTTTTGCCGCTTGTATCTGCAATCTTGTTCTTTGATTGACCAAGCCGTAGATCGAGAGCTTTGCCTTCTGGCTCAGCTCTCAGCTGATATATAGTATAGTAGTATATATATAACATTATATTTTCTCCTTCCTACAGTTCAGGGATATGCGTCATGAGAATCTGAACCTGTACCTCGGGCTCTTCCTGGACTCGGGGATCTTTGCCATGGTGATGGAACACTGTCCTCGCGGGAGTCTAGCCGACCTGCTGGCCGACTCCAACATGAGACTAGACTGGATGTTCAAGTCCTCCTTATTAACAGACCTCATCAAGGTACCGAGACCACCACAAGACTAGACCTAATGTTCCAATCCTCCTTGCTAACAATTGATACCAAGACCACAACATGAGACTAGACCTAATGTTCAAGTCCTCCATACTAACAGACCTCATGAAGGTACCAAGACCACCACATGAGACTAGACCTAATGTCCAAGTCCTCCTTACGAACAAACCTCATCATGGTACCAAGACCATCACATGAGACTAGACCTAACGTTTAAGTCCTCCATACTAACAGACCTCATCAAGGTATGACTACCTCATGAGACTAGACCTAGTGTTCAAGTCCTCCTTACTAACAGACCTCATCCAGGTACCAAGACCAGCACATGAGACTAGACCTAACATTCAAGTCCTCCTTACTAACAGACCATATCAAGGTACAGAGACCACCACATGAGACTAGACCTAATGTTCAAGTCCTCCTTACTAACAGACCTCATCAAGGTACCAAGACCAGCACGAGACTAGACCTAAAGTTCAAGTCCTCCATACTAACAGACCTCATCAAGGTACAGAGACCACCACATGAGACTAGACCTAATGTTCAAGTCCTCCTTACTAACAGACCTCATCAAGGTACCAAGACTACCACATTTGACTAGACCTAATGCTCAAGTCCTCCTTGCTAACAGGATACCAACACCACAACATGAGACTAGACCTAATGTTCAAGTCCTCCATACTAACAGACCTCATCAAGGTACTGAGACTACCACATGAGACTAGACCTAGTGTTCAAGTCCTCCTTACTAACAGACCTCATCAAGGGCGTAGGTTTGATTTGGAAAGTGGTGGGGACATTTGGCAGGTGGTCCGCAGCCCCCTTAGGGGGTTCTGGGGGCATGCCCGCCCGTTTTTTACATTTTAAAGTAAAATGCATCAATCTAGTGCACTTTGAGAGCAAAATGAAGAGGCTAGATCTATGAAGAACTACACACATCACATTAATATCCCCTTCACTATGCTGTAGCTTTACAATGATCAAAAAAATTAGTGTCTCATTATACAGTATATGCTGTATACAGAATTAAGTCAATTCTTTCTCACATTCACATATCCAGAAACAAAGACTGAACCAACATAACGGACTCTCCTTTTATTTAATGACCAAACACAGCAGCACAGCAGGGAAATCAATGTACAACCTTATTTATACTGCACTGTAGCTTATATATTCAGAATATCAGAACCACACATGCGCCTACAGGGCTCGACATTAACGGCTGCCCGGTTGCCCCGGGCAACCAAAAAAAACATGGGGCAACCATTTCTCGGTCTTTGGTTGCCCCAGGGGCAACCACGATTTAACATGCAACAAAATATGTACAGCAGCAAACAGCAAAATATACACCAAATAAATATTTTAATACTTGTTGTGAGTGACATATATGTGACATTTTATTGCTGTTACAATCGAAACGATGTTACTAATTACCAGTCGGAACCTACGTGATGCATGCTGCACGTGCGGTATGTTTAACGAGTACTGACTGGGACAGGTGGGGCTGCTCGCACACAATCACAGCGGCTGCAAGACGCAAGAAGAACCTCGTCCGCCCGCAGCCCCGCACAGAAACAAAGGAGGAAATTGTCATTGAGGTGAAATACCCGTGCGTCTTTGAACGGGACGGAAAACGAATGCTATACTGCAAAGCATGTAGCCTACAACAAGCGCTTAGGTCTCATATGCTTCCCGCATCGGCGAGTTTCCGCACGGAAAAGTGAGTCAAATCAGCAGAGGCGCCCCTCCACAAGGCTGCTGTGCAGACGGTTTTCGCCTGGCTGTGCACACCCCGAATTGTGTAACTACGTGGACGCGGCTGAGCGGACAAAGTGGAGTTTTCAAGACTCCAGCTCACTTCCGCGAGCAGAAACCCACACAGTGTATAAACGCTCCACACGTTTCCTCGTCAATATTCAGTGTCTCTCATTTCCGTGCGACAGTCCAAACTTCAAGCATAATTCCAGCATAACGCTATACTGCAAAGCATGCATAAGCCTACAACATACACCTCGACCAGGACATCCTTCAAAAACGTTTTACCACCGCGTATATGTGCTGAGGAATGATTTGCATCCCTGGCCTGTCAGCCTCTCATACGGGGTGAGAGAGAGAGGGATTGCAGGGCCGCTTCTGGGCCTTTTGGGGCCCTATGCAACATCAGAGTGGGGGCCCCAAACCACTGTCATCATAGTATCCCTGAATGAACATGAGGAGGGCAGGCCCGGTGTTAGGGGCGGGCCTGACCGGGCCGGGCCCCCCCATTCAACAAACTGGCCCCCCCATTAATTTTTTTGTTTTGTTTTGTTTGTTGCTAAAAACGTTTTTCCGTTTTTCTGTTTTAAAGTTTAACATGGAATCTGGCTGTCATTAGGCATTGATTAACTCAATGCTATTGCTAACTGTTACTTTGAACATCCATTTGCAATGATTCTGGCTGGATATTAACTATTGTAAATTTGTCACAATGAATGCAATTTGTGCACAATGTGTAAATACACTTAATATTAATTGTTTAGGCCTAATTATTTGTAAAGTCACAACACATTAGAGATGTGTGTAGTTCTTCACAGATTTAGCCTCTTCATTTTGCTCTCAAATGCACCAGGTTGACGAATTTTACTTTAAAATGTACAAAATCTTCTTCCGGGGGAGAATCCCCCCGGACCCCCCTTGGGTAGCTTGGCCCCCCCAAGCTAGGGGCAGGCCCCCTCTGTAACTTGGGTCTGGAGCCGGGCCTGGAGGAGGGTAGGCTACTTAATTATCAATAACGCTTTTAATTATCAAATTAAGCACAATATGAACAATAACTGTTGAAAAAAAAATGAAAAAAATGAAAGTTCACAAATATTAGTTAAATCCTTTCAGTGCAAATGCATTATAAAAACAAAAAATAAGATTTGTTTAGAAAACGAAATGACACAAATTAATTATTATTATTATTATCATTATTACTACTACTACACCCGGTGCGCACACTGAATAGGCCTATTATACTATACTATAGATTATTATACTTACTTTTCTGTCACATCGTCATTATTAAGCCGGCTTATGACTGCATAGTATCTTAATTACTCAAAATATAAAGCGACTAAAATTGGGCAACCATATTTTTATTCGGGCAACCAAAAGCTCTTGCCAGGTTGCCCCTCCGGCAACCACTTTTAAAAGTTAACGTCGAGCCCTGGCCTATCCCAACAGCAGAACAGCGTAATGGTCCGGCACAGCAGCTAAATCAGAGGTGCCCAAATTATCTGGATGGAGGGCTGTGGGCCAAAAATAAATGTTGTTACGTGAAATTACATTAGATTAAAATGTATTATAATTTATAGACAAATTAAGTTCTAAATCTAAAATAAATTATCAAAAGAATAAAAATGTTATTAGAACTTTTAGTAAAAACATCTATTATAGTTAGATTTTGACTTGATTGGAAAAAAGCTTAAGCATTTTCAAAGGGAAAGACACCTTTCTGACAGAAAGTGCATGCAACTCAAGATGTGTAGCCATAACCCTATCCATAGAACCAATTCTCATTCAGATATCTTGAGGTGATTGGTCAAGGGACCCCTTTGAAAATGTAGTACCAATTTTTTCCATCACCAAAGTTAAGCCTAACTTTGGAGCATTATTTCGCCCCCTTCCCGACTTGGGAGGTTGGCATGGTTGATACCAATCGATTCCTTAGGTCTTCTAGTTTGATATGGTATAAGAACCCTCACACTAGCCACAGCCTCGGAAAGACAATAATATCAATCGCGGATTTCACCACTGCTTGAAAAAGGTGGTGGGGACAATTTTAGCTCCTCAGAAAAGTGGGTGGGACATGTGCCACCCATCCCACCCTAGCCTAAACCTATGTCCATGGACCTCATCAAGGTACCCAGAGCACCACTGCCACTAAAACAAGAACTAGTCCAATCAACTTTCTGCTTTACAAAATGGAGGACATTACAGAACATTGGAAGGAGACAGGGTGGACATCAACATCACAATGAAGAGTTTTGTGTAAATTACCTATTGTGATCTCTACAATAATCACAGCCCCATGAAACCACTAACTTGAGACCCAGACCATTCAGAAAATGTATGGGTTGTTCAGGTACATTGAAGATAAGTGGGTTTTTCTGTTTGTCATTCAATCATCAAAATTGTCAAAATCAGCATTAAGTTTTCTGAGGTGTTTTTCAAGGTGTTGATGACTTATTGTGGTATTAGGAGGGATTTTTGTCAAGGATTTTGCATCATATTCGGTCTCTCAGGTAGGCCACTCTCTCTCATTATTGTATTTTATGTTGTTGTCTGTTTGTATTTTAGGGTATGAAGTACCTCCACATGCGAGGTGTGAGTCACGGTCGTTTGAAGTCTGCAAACTGTTTGGTCGACGGACGCTTTGTTCTGAAAATCACAGACTACGGCCTTCCCATGATGCTTCACTCTCAGAACCTCAGCCTTCCTGAGGAGATGCACGGTATAACATCTACAACCATGTCAAACCATCTAGAAACTGTAGAACATTTAAGAACATCAAAGATGCCTGTATGCTAGCTTGAGAAACACTGGAGAAGCCAGTGGAACAATTCCCAACAACTAACATTAACTAAATTTTACTATACATTTAAATTAGATTACATTACGTTACAATACATTACATTACATAATTTAGCAATAGATGAAATTAATTACAGCAGTATTGAATTAAATATGAACAAAATGACCCATGTTGGTAGGCAGGGAGTCTACCGCTACACTACCTGGATGCCCTTAATGGTAGTATTAGTAACGTTATGCATATTTGTGACTGTTGCATTATCCACACAAGACGGTAACGTTATTAGCAGAGCTTCTGGGTGGTAAATCCATTAGCTATAGCCGTGTTAGCAAGCAGCTAACATTATCTACTATAGCCGACCCTCCATGAACCGAAAACACAGCCCCGATTGACTATTGTTTCCCCCGACGTCGGTCACATTGCTGCTGTTTGGCCAGACGGGCTTCATTAGATAAATATTTTTTCTTTTTCTGGCTGAAGCGCTGAGAGGCAGGCTTGTGAATGTGCAGGACAACACATCCACCAGATTTTCTGGGAAATCTCTACCCGTGAGCAGAAGGCTGCAGGCATAACATTGGAATGGCTGAATGCAAAGGTAAACGCGCCTGGGCACATTTTTAAAGCATTCACCAGTGTCAAATGCAGCCTCCCTCTGTTTGAAGCCAACCCGGGAAATTGCATTCTTTCGAATGTGTGTGTGTGTGTGTGTGTGTGTGTGTGTGTGTGTGTGGGGGGGGGGGGGGGGTGCAGTGCATGCAAGTAATAATAATAATAATAATAATAATACATTTTATTTCGAGGCGCCTTTCAAAACACCGAAGGTCGCCTTACAGTGCATATAAAAACAGTTTCACGTAATAAGAACATATACATATTAAAAACAGGGCAAATTACCTTCCAAAACCGGGAGGTGAACTGGGGACCCCGGTCCGACACAATATCCTGTGGAAGTCCATACACTCGGAAAACATTATTCATTATAAGTACAGCAGTCTCTCGTGCAGAAGGGAGCTTAGTTAAGGCAATAAACCGTGCCGCCTTGGAGAAACGGTCCACCACCACCAAGATGGCCGTCTTTCCTCCAGAACGGGGCAGGCCAGTGATAAAGTCTAATGAAATGTGGGACCAGGGCCGACGTGGGACAGGCAGCGGACACAGCAAACCTGCAGGACGCTGACGCAGCGTTTTATTCTGGTAGACTATTGTTTCCCCCGACGTCGGTCACATTGCTGCTGTTTGGCCAGACGGGCTTCATTAGATAAATATTTTTTCTTTTTCTGGCTGAAGCGCTGAGAGGCAGGCTTGTGAATGTGCAGGACAACACATCCGCCAGATTTTCTGGGAAATCTCTACCCGTGAGCAGAAGGCTGCAGGCATAACATTGGAATGGCTGAATGCAAAGGTAAACGCGCCTGGGCACATTTTTAAAGCATTCACCAGTGTCAAATGCAGCCTCCCTCTGTTTGAAGCCAACCCGGGAAATTGCATTCTTTCGAATGTGTGTGTGTGTGTGTGTGTGTGTGGGGGGGGGGGGGGGGGGGGGGGGTGCAGTGCATGCAAGTAATAATAATAATAATAATAATAATACATTTTATTTCGAGGCGCCTTTCAAAACACCCAAGGTCGCCTTACAGTGCATATAAAAACAGTTTCACGTAATAAGAACATATACATATTAAAAACAGGGCAAATTACAGCAGGAGTGACATTAGAAGCAGAAGTGACATTAATTACAGGGAGTAGGCCAGTTTGAACAGGTGGGTTTTGAGGTGGGATTTGAATGTTGTGATGGTGTCGGACTGTCGGATGTGTGGGGGTAGGGAATTCCAGAGAGTTGATGAGGGAGGTGAGATCAGAGGGGTTAATGCGTTTTATGTTCCTAAAGGAGATGGTCCGGTGTTCTTTTGCTTTTAGTAGGGGGGCGTTGTTATGCTGTGTATAATGGTTTGGACCCAGGAGCAGAGACGACAGAGTCAGGAGTCAAAATACTTGTCTTTTTACTTGAAGACTTTGAACACAGGAACAAATAAACAATAACCAGCAATTAAGCCTAAAGCTAATTCTAGCCTATACAGTAGTCGGAGACCGACGAATAAACTAATTATCTTGAGACAGATGAATCATGAGCACAGTCCAGCACAAAGTTCACTGAGGTCCTTCCAGAGAGTCTCGAACCGGAGTAGCCAGAACACAGCAGCAGCTTGGCAACTATCAGCACTGGAGTCTGCAAGCAGAAGAGGTTATAAAGGCTGCCAACCAGGTGCAAACTATCACAGTAATCAAGCGAATGATGTCATGGCCTTTCCCTATAGGCTAGTTTCTCCCGCCGCTGTTATGAGCGCGGGATCTCTGTTCAGCACCCTGGACAGCAACGGCCCGGCGTGTCCTGGTTGCCAGCGCTCCGGCTGCTTCAGCACCCCGGATAGCCCCTTGACCACTGCTTGATGCCTCCTCCCTGAGTCGCGCTCAGGGTGTCAGAATCCTCAGCTCAGTGTGTCAGAATCCCCCCCTCTAGGGGAGCCACCTGGCGACCCAACGGCTTGTCCACGACGCCGAAAGTCTTGGATTAAGGTGCGGTCCACGATGTGCCGAGCCGGCACCCAGCTCCGCTCCTCCGGACCGTAGCCCTCCCAGTCCACCAGGTATTGTATACTGCGGCGCACCCGGCGTGAGTCCATTATCCTCCGGACCGTGTACACCGGACCACCATCAACCCAGCGAGGAGGAGGAGGGGGTGGGATAGGGGGGGACAAGGGACTAGACACCACAGGCTTTAGTAGGGACACATGGAAAACAGGGTGAATTTTCATTGAAGCAGGCAGCACTAACCTGTACGAAACCGGCCCAACCTGTGCTTCAACCTCGAACGGACCCACGAAGCGTGGTGCTAGTTTCCTGCTTTCCACCCGCAGTGGGAGATCCTTGGCAGACAGCCATACCTTGTCTCCTGGCCGAAAAGGTATCGATGGTCGCCGCCGTTTGTTTGCCTGCAGAGAATGCCTGCTCCTCGCTCGCAACAGAGCCGCCCGAGCCTCCCTCCATGTGTGTGCGCAGCGCCGCACAAAATCCGCCGCCGCCGGGACCCCTACCTCCGGCTCCTGGTCCGGAAATAACGGCGGCTGATAGCCTAGCTGACACTGAAAAGGAGACATGCCTGTAGAAGAGGACTGCAGAGTGTTATGAGCATACTCCGCCCACAGGAGTTGTGAACTCCAGGCCGAGGGGTTAGAGGCGACCAGACAGCGCAGCGTGGTTTCCAAGTCCTGATTGACTCTCTCCGTCTGTCCATTGGATTGAGGATGGAAACCAGAGGAGAGACTGGCAGTGGCTCCGAGGAGAGAACAGAAAGCCTTCCAAAACCGGGAGGTGAACTGGGGACCCCGGTCCGACACAATATCCTGTGGAAGTCCATACACTCGGAAAACATTATTCATTATAAGTACAGCAGTCTCTCGTGCAGAAGGGAGCTTAGTTAAGGCAATAAACCGTGCCGCCTTGGAGAAACGGTCCACCACCACCAAGATGGCCGTCTTTCCTCCAGAACGGGGCAGGCCAGTGATAAAGTCTAATGAAATGTGGGACCAGGGCCGACGTGGGACAGGCAGCGGACACAGCAAACCTGCAGGACGCTGACGCAGCGTTTTATTCTGGGAGCAGGTGACACAGGCGGCCACAAAGGTAGCCACATCCGGCCGGATTGTTGGCCACCAGAACTTACGAGCAATAAACTCTAATGTCCGTTTCTCCCCTGGATGACCCACCAACCGTGACGCATGTCCCCACTCCAACACCCCGGCCCGTTTCCCAGGAGGCACATATAGCCGGTTGTGTGGGCAGTTCTCCGGACCTGGATCAGCCTGCTGCGCTGCTCTCACCTCGGTTTCGATTCCCCACAGAACCGGGGCGATGATTCGGGCTGGAACCAGGATGGGCTCAGGCTCTGAACCTTTATCTGTTGGATCAAACTGGCGAGAGAGTGCATCTGCCTTTGTATTTTTGCTTCCTGGTCGATACGACAATATAAATTCAAAACGATTGAAAAAGAGAGCCCACCTGGCTTGACGTGAGTTCAGCCGCCTTGCACTGCGGATGTAGGCCAGGTTTTTGTGATCCGTTTAGACCACAAACGGCTTCTCGGCCCCCTCAAGCCAGTGCCTCCACTGATCCAGTGCCTCCTTTATGGCCAACAGCTCACGATTGCCCACGTCATAGTTGCTCTCCGCTGGACTCAGTCTCCTCGAGAAGAAAGCACACGGATGGAGCTTGTTGTCTGTGGGAGAACGTTGGGACAGGACGGCCCCTACTCCCACCTCCGATGCATCTACCTCTACCACAAAAGGCAATGCTCGATCCGGGTGGGTGAGGACTGGACCTGTGGTAAACAACAGTTTTAATTTGGAGAATGCCTCTGCTGCCTGAGGGGTTCAGCGGAACCGGCCGGAGGCCTTCTTGGTGAGCGCATTCATGGGTGCTGCGATGGTGCTGAAACCTCTCATGAACCTGCGGTAGAAGTTGGCAAAACCCATAAAACGTTGGACATGTTTTATTGATGCAGGCTGAGGCCACTCCATTACAGCATGTACCTTTTCTGGATCCATCGTTGTTCCGGAGGGGGAGAGAATGTAGCCTAAGAAAGGGACTGTGGCAACATGAAAGTCACATTTCTCCGGCTTCACATATAGGTTGTTCTGTAATAGTCTTTTTAATACACGGCGCACATGCTGAACGTGTTCCTGATGAGACTGGGAAAAAATCAAAATATCGTCCAGATAAACAAAAACAAACCTGTTCAGCATGTCTCGTAGAACGTCGTTAATGAGAGCCTGGAAGACTGCTGGTGCGTTGGAAAGGCCGAATGGCATCACTAAATACTCGTAGTGCCCTGTGGGGGTTATGAAGCCAGTTTTCCACTCGTCCCCCTCCCGGATCCGAATGAGGTTGTAGGCACTACGCAGGTCAATCTTGGTGAAGATGGTAGCCCCCCGAAGCTGTTCGAAAGCAGAGCCTAGCAGAGGCAGAGGATAACCGTTCTTTACAGTTACATCATTCAGTCGTCTATAGTCTATACAGGGCCGGAGCGAGCCATCCTTTTTTCCCACAAAGAAAAACCCCGCTGAAGCAGGCGAGGTTGAAGCTCGGATAAACCCCATCTCCAGGGCTTCCTTTATGTAGC
This sequence comes from Poromitra crassiceps, assembly GCF_964638095.1. Taxonomy (NCBI): domain Eukaryota; kingdom Metazoa; phylum Chordata; class Actinopteri; order Beryciformes; family Melamphaidae; genus Poromitra; species Poromitra crassiceps. The sequence goes on from NC_139628.1 coordinate 284,621, forward strand.
TTTCCATAGCTAACGTCTCTGGGGCAGAAAGGGAATATAAATGTCCCTTAGGTGGACTAGCTCCATCTACCAGTTTGATCTCACAATCGTAGGGTCTATGAGGGGGCAGCACTGTGGCTCGGCCTTTACTAAAAACCTCCTGGAGGTCCAAGTATTCAGAAGGAACATTGTCAGTATTAATAGGTTTACTTTTCTTTTCCACTATACACCGGGATGCTTCCTCAGGAGTTTTTAAACAAGAAAATTGACATAAAGGGCCCCATTCCTCCACTTGACCTATGACCCAATCTAAACGGGGATTGTGTCTTACTAACCAGGGGTAGCCTAATACCAACGGAAAAGCAGGTGAGTCGGTAATATGGAAACTAATCTCCTCCTGGTGTTTCCCCTCTAGAATCAAAGTAACAGGATTAGTAGCGTATCTGATCTTACCCGCGCCCAGAGGACGTCCGTCTAAGGCTGTAATGTCCATTGCCTCCTCCAGCTGGCGTGTGGGAACCCCCCACTGCCTAGCCCATTCTCTGTCCAGAAAGTTTCCCGCCGCTCCCGAGTCAACAAAAGCTTCTACTTGATGAGTATGAGAACCCCAGGAAATGGTGGCAGGCAAAATGATGCGGGTTTGAGGAGAGGAAGACACAGAGACACGACCCGTCAGTAACTTCCCTTTGACTGACGGGCCCCGTCTTTTACTGCCCGCTTTGGACAGTGGGCGATGAAATGGCCAGTCTCCCCACAGTATAGGCAGCAGCCCTCCTTCATGCGACGGGCTCGCTCCTCCTGGGACAGCCTGGCTGTGCCGACCTGCATGGGCTCCTCCGTGGCGAGGACCGGCGTGGATGGGCTGAACCGAGCACTCTGTGGGCCCAGAAACGCTCCCCGGCTCCTCTTCTCCTGTCGTCGTTCCCGAATCCGATTGTCCACACGAATAGCTATTTTAATAAGCTCCTCCAAGTCGTCTTGTTGCTCCCGTGCCGCTAACTCGTCCTTGATCTCCTCAGAGAGTCCCTGCTGAAAAGCAGTCAGGAGGGAGGCCACGTTCCATCCGCTCTCGACAGCAAGCGTACAAAACTTTACCGTGTACTCTGCCACAGTCCCGCCTCCCTGACGTAGAGCATAAAGTCGTTTAGCTGCTTCCTGGCCTGTAACTGGGTGATCAAAAACCCGGCGTAATTCAGCCTAAAAGTCTGGAAGTTCTGAGAGGCCGAATTATGCTGTTCCCATAAGGCCGTGGCCCAGGCTAATGGGGGTCCAGTTAACAGTTGAGAAACAAATGCTATCTTTGCCAATTCATTTGAAAATTTCACTGGCTGTGCCTCTATGGCTAATTCACACTGAAGCAAAAAGGACCGGCATGTCTCTGGATTGCCTGAGTATTTCTCAGGCGGGGGCAGATTCGGCTCAGAGAAGCGAACTGGAGCGGACGGAGCGCTGGAGACAGGAGCGGAGGGACTCGGAGCTGGTACGGCCATGGCTTGCAGATTGGCGGTGAGAGTGGTAAGTGCTCCTCTCATCTCCTGCTGGTGGACTCCGATCTGCTGGATCTGTCGGAGAGCAGGAGCAATCCCCTCGATGGATTGCGAGAGTACCCGGATCTTTGTCTCTAGTGATCCAATGTGGACTTGTTGCTCACCCAAAGTTTGTGTCTGCATGGCAAATGCAGCGCGCCACTGTTCCGCCTCTGCTGGGTCCATTTTCTGGCTGATCGTTCTGTTATGCTGTGTATAATGGTTTGGACCCAGGAGCAGAGACGACAGAGTCAGGAGTCAAAATACTTGTCTTTTTACTTGAAGACTTTGAACACAGGAACAAATAAACAATAACCAGCAATTAAGCCTAAAGCTAATTCTAGCCTATACAGTAGTCGGAGACCGACGAATAAACTAATTATCTTGAGACAGATGAATCATGAGCACAGTCCAGCACAAAGTTCACTGAGGTCCTTCCAGAGAGTCTCGAACTGGAGTAGCCAGAACACAGCAGCAGCTTGGCAACGATCAGCACTGGAGTCTGCAAGCAGAAGAGGTTATAAAGGCTGCCAACCAGGTGCAAACTATCACAGTAATCAAGCGAATGATGTCATGGCCTTTCCCTATAGGCTAGTTTCTCCCGCCGCTGTTATGAGCGCGGGATCTCTGTTCAGCACCCTGGACAGCAACGGCCCGGCGCGTCCTGGTTGCCAGCGCTACGGCTGCTTCAGCACCCCGGATAGCCCCTTGACCACTGCTTGATGCCTCCTCCCTGAGTCGCGCTCCCAAGGGTGTGTCAGGCGTGGATGTCAAATAGTACAACTTTATGGTCAGAGATGGGGAAAACTGCATGGGCGAGGTTACAGGGGGTGAGACCAGTGCAGCAGATTAAGTCCAATATGTGACCTTTGTTGTGCGTTGGGAAATTAACATGTTGAGTGATACCGAGACAGTCCAGGAGTGAGGTGAAATCATTTGCAAAGGCATTGGACGGGTTGTCAATATAGATGTTAAAGTCACCCTGTAAGATGACAGTGGGGGACAAGGCACAGACAGATGTTAAGAGTTCTGAAAATTCAGTAAGAAAAACAGCAGAGGGCTTTGGTGGTCTGTAAATGGTGACAATGATGGTGGGTTTTGAGCCAGTGAGTTTTACAGCAAGACATTCAAAGGAGGAGAAGTGGGGGAGAGCGACAGTGGTAACATTGATGTTCTGACGGTGGAGTACGGCGAGGCCGCCGCCCCTCCCGGTGGAGCGGGGTTGACTGACATATGTAAAGCCAGGTGGGATGGCTTCATTGAGCTGGGAGAAGTCATTTGGCTGTTGCCAGGTCTCAGTGAGGCATAAGAAGTCGAGTTTCCTGTCCAGAATAAAGTCACGCACCAGCAGTGCCTTGCTGGTGAGAGATCTTACATTAAAAAGAGCCAGTTTAAAACAGACAAGCGGGGTGTATGTGACTGCCTTAGGCAGGGGGGATAAAACAGTGTGATCTACAGTACGGGCAGCAGTGCGAGGGGGGCGGGGCTCGGTGACCAGAAGGAGTGAATGTTTGTGTTACTGTTGTGATTTGTGTATTGAAAGTTGCGGCCATATCCGCGATGAATGTATCTTGGCCGATTGAAGAGAATGTCACGGTGGGCAAGCAGAGCTGGGGGAAGGGGGGCGGAGTGGGCTCGGAGACGCAGCAGCTCCGATGCGGAGTATTTCAACGATATGGCAGCATTCGTGAGGGTAAAACACAGAGCGCACAGTAAGAGGAGTTGTAGAATCCACATGGTGAAAGGAGTTTTAAAAGCCAATGGTAATCCAGCAGTTTGATGATTGAGTTGGTGATGACTGATGAGGAAGTTATAATCTCGTATGACGGAGACAGGCGGAAAGGCTGATGCCGTTCAGGGCGGGGAGATCGCAGACACACCGCCCGTGCAGGGCAGCAGGGAGCTGGGCCGGCAGGCTGGGACGAGCACCGGGGTCGGGTGGCCTCCACGGCAGCAAGTAATCCACAGGAACAATTTGGCACCCAGGGAAACAGGCAGATTGCAACAGACAGCCCAGATCAAGCGAGCGTAGTGAGGCACGCCAATCAGGGTATCCAGCCACAACGCAGAGGAGACCGACGACAGGTGAGTCCCAGGCTATACCAACAGCGAAAATTAGCTTCCAGGCTATCTGAACACACAGTCAGACTGTGAAACTGCGGTTCCAGTGTCAGTGACAGGCCAGGTCGATGGATCAGGCAGAATTATCACAGGCGAAATTACACAGATCAAGCAAACAGATCGCATCAGATCAACAGCAGCGGAGGCGCGGCAGCAGCTTGCCAGCGGTCCCTCCAAAAAATCTGGAAGTCTTGAATACACACCTAAAGTATTGGATGCATCTGTCATCTCCTTCCAAAGCATGCAAGTCAATGGGAAAACGACCCGACTCCTCTCTCGGTCTATGGGCCCTATTGTTGCATCGGCGTAGAAACTGCGTTTAGGGCTTGGCGCAGCCCAGATTAGTGGGTGTGGACCAGCGCACTCGATATCTTGGTGTCGGCGCTACACGCGGCCTCAAGCATTACAACCACGCCTTTTAAGCGTAAGATTATGCACCCTCATTGGAGAAGTGCAGTAAAGAGTCACAAGCTTGCCTTTTAAGCTCCAATTCCACGGAGAAATCCAGTAAAACCAGACAAGCCAAGCGCTCATCCCCCCCCCCCCCCCTCCCTTCATCCCATCTGTCTGTCTCCATATATAGGCTATTATTCCATAATAATTCTTCTTCTCAAACCAATCTAACTGCAGTTTAAATACTGCAAGCATGTAAATACGCTACACTATAAGATCAAAGTGAAAAGAATGTTCTAAATGCATCAGCTAGAAAAATACAGCCTATCCCTATATGATGAGATTAATTAGATTGGTGAAAGTTTGTCGAGAAAGATATCGTTTTCTCTCCCCTGCTGCAGGTAGGATGATGCACATAAATATAGCCTACATTATGTAAAGTCATTGCAGAAATGTGTTTTTATTGTAAAACTAAATGTGAAGTAGGGCCAAGTTATTGGAGCAGACATCACAGTATAGCACATGACAGTAGAAGCGCGTTATGCTGTCACTTATCTAAATCATGTTAAATTGACGAGGGATATATATAGCCCCAATATGACATATATGTTTCACATAGGGTGGTGTTTTCATTTCAATGTTTTATTTGGTCCAATATTGAAATGTTCTACAATTGCAGGTTGTGTTACCATTACACATTATTTAGATCTACCTTTATATCTATTTCGGCTCATTTGGTTGCTATTTAGTAGCAAAATGGATTAGCCCAATGCATGGTGGGAGATTTCACAAGCCAGGCAGTGAACTTACAACTTATCTTTTCTATGGGACGTGTGTTGTGTCTGTCTGAGCGAGGGAGTCAGAGAGAGAGAGTCGTATTGTGCCTGTCAGACTGATATGAGCAAGAGAGAGGGAGTGACACAGAGAAGGGTGACAGAGGAGAGCCAGAGGAGCGCTCCGCGCAACCAGCGCACTGAATAGGCCTGGTTTTCAAAAGCACAAAGCGCTAAATTAACGCCAGGTCGGAAGATATCATTAGGCCGCTATTTAAGGCCGAAACGCCCATTCTGGCCCATTCAGGGAGTGCGCCACGCCCATTTAGCCTAAAGCGCATTTGGCGGCCTAAAGCCTTGTTGATATCCTCCTGAGGCAGGCGCAAGGCACGTTTTTTTGCGTGTAAGGCCAGTTTTTGCGCCGAAGGCCTGTGGGAGAATAGGGGCCTATGTCTTAAATAAACTCTTTGCAAATGAGTTTATCATCTGAATCAACTATTTCAATCTTTTTCATGCTCTCATGTCAATGTTTAATAGACGGTAAATACATTGGATAAATAAGAACAGTAATACTTCCGACCGGAAAGCTATTAGAATAAGCAGAAGAAGAAGCTCGCCGGATAGCTCGCTAGCAGATTAGCAAGTAGTAATTTACCAAATTATCAGAAACAACGTTATCTTTATGATGTTTTAATAATGTTAGTAGACACATGGATGTATTGCTCTTGTTGTGAGGTCAGTTTATAAAAAATAATGTATATTTCGAAATGGGATGTACTTTGCGGAGGGTTAGCAGCAGCTAACAGGCTGGAGGCTCACACCATGGATGTACAGAACACAAGAAGAAGAACACAAGCCAGGCAGACGGTCGGCTGGGCTCGCGAGACTGCATCTGCATGAGCATTCCCACAGTGCTCCAGGAAAATCCATTCATCCAATCAAACATTACCAGGAAGCAGGACATCAGATCGGCAATACATCATTTTGTAGGCGGCACATGTTCCAGCCCCCTTTCAGGAGGAAAACACAAGCCTCTCCCCGTTGACTTCAATGTAGGGATGTGGATTTTCGGTTCATTTTACTTTCGACTAACCGACACCATTAGTCGGTTAACCATCAGTTAATATTTTTTTTAAAGACGTGAAATATTAATTAGTGGCGTGCCTTCACTCCAGCGCGCCATTCAGGGTTTCAGTCAGACAGCATTACAGTGTGCGAATCCGGTACTGCAGTGCTTCCAAACACTACCAAATCCGCTTGAATTTGACATTATTTTTCTTATGCATTAGGCCTATGTCTTATGTCATTGACTAATATCTGTAAAGTGTTATTCTTGCGTGGAGCACAGCACAGCAGTCTCTGTATAGGAGGAGCGAGGGGCGCACGAGGTGGCTCGCCTCGCTCTGCTCTCACATACACACACAGACAGAGCCAGAGAGAAGAGGAAAGGAGGAGATGATGACTTACATTAAACCAGTGGTTCCCAACCTTAGGGTCGCGACCCTAATCGCCTGAAATTATTATATATTTTTTTACACCAGACCCAATTTAATACTACCGAAGATGATTATGTGTTTAACGGTTAAAGACAAACAAGTGGGGTCTTCACAGTCCCTCTGGAAGACGCGTGTTGCTTGAAATACGGGGAAAGGGGGGGATTGATCTCTCTAAACTAAACACTAAGCAATTGAAAGTATGGACCGGACTCCGGAGAAAGCCTAAGCAGAGAAATGCAGTTTCCCACTGCCTGCCTGCAGACTGCAGCAACGTCTGTCGCTGCTGTCGCGGCAGCCCATTCATTTATATTGGTGCAAATTAACATGCAAATTGTCCGTTTAACCGACATGCTCAACCGATCAAAGACGTTCTCGGCGGTTAAACGGGTAACCGTCGACATCCCTACTTCAATGTAAAATTGCACTACCCAAAAATATTATAGAAAAATATCAATCTCGTTTATTAATGACCCCAAAACACCATGACATGACCATATATACTCGTCTGGCCGTAGAATGGACAAGATACACCGCAAATATTACTTTGACCCATCTAAAATCATGTGACTCATGTCATATGTGACGTTCTTTTTTATACAGCCCCATGACTCACGGAGCCCAGCGTCGTTGTACCAGGCTACTACGAGACTGACGAGTCACGGGGCTGTAAAAAAAAAAAAAAGAACGTCACATGTGACATGTGTGACATGGGCGGCATGAGTGCGGAGTCACTATGTGAACAATATGGTGTAACTCTGGACATTAGTCAAACAATACTGAAAGCAAGACAGCCGGAGACGGCGCTGGTGGTCGCAGGAGATTTTAATAGAGCGAACTTGAGGAAGAGAATGCCCACCCTCTACCAGAATATACACTGTAACACAGGGGGTAAAAACACTCTGGACCAGTGCTACACGGACATTCCTTGCTGCTACAAAGCAACACCCCGCCCCCCATTCGGCAAATCGGACCACGCCTCTATCTGGCTCGTCCCCAGACACAAACCAAAGCTTAAACGACACCCCCCAGTCTACCGAACCGCCCAACGCTGGTCAGACGAATCAGATGACATCCTGAGAGACTGTTTCGACCAAGTGTTATGGGGAGAATTCAACACAGGAGACCTGGAAGAATATGCTGAAACGGTGTCATGTTTTATCAAAAAATGCACAGAGGACATAGTCCCCACAAAAACAGTTAAAACAATGCCAAACCAGAAACTCTGGATTAACTGTGATGTCCGGGCTGCACTTCACGCCCGGACCACCGCCTTCAAGTCCGGGACGCCAGAACAATACAAGCAGACGAAATACGCCCTCCGAGCTACAATAAAAAAAGCGCGGAGAGAATATGGAAGGCAGCTGGAGGCAAAACTGGACTCCAACAACCCCAGACACCTGTGGAGAGGCCTCCATGCTGCCACACTCAACGCGTTCTACGCCAGGTTCGACCCCTCTGCCAGAGCGCCTCCCCTACCCCTCTCCTCCCCACCTCCTCTCCCCCCCCCCCCTCAGCCACCTCTCCCCCCCATCACCCCTCCTCCTCTCCTCCCCCCCATCACCCCCCCCTCTCTCCTCCCCATCTGCCACCTCTCCCCCCCATCACCCCTCCTCCTCTCTCCCACCCCACCCCTCAGCACCCCCACCCCCTCCCATTCCCACCCAACAACCAACCCCCCCCCCCCCACCTCCCACCCCCCACAGACCCAGACCGCCCTCTCACCATCACTGAGGATGAGGTGCGCCAGACGTTCCTGCGCATCAACCCACGCAAGGCGGACGGCATCCCCGGGCGGGTCCTCAAGGCCTGCGCCCACCAGCTGGCATGCGTATTCACAGACATTTTCAACCAGTCTCTCTCGCTCCGACGAGTTCCCTCCTGCTTCAAAGCAGCGACAATCATCCCCATTCCCAAGCAGCAGAAAGTGACCAGCCTCAATGACTGGCGCCCAATAGCCCTCACGCCAATAGCCAGCAAGTGCTTTGAGAAGCTGGTCATATCACAGATCCGCCCCACACTCCCCCCGGACCACGACCCACTACAATTTGCATACCGCCCCAACAGGAGCACAGCGGATGCAGTAGCACACGTGCTCCACACCGCCCTGTCCCACCTGGAGGGGAAGGACACCTATGTAAGAATGCACAGCAATGTGTGACTGGATCCTGGATTTCCTGACAGACCGCCGCCAGGTGGTGAGGGTGGGCAACCTCACCTCCTCCCCACTGACCATCAGCATGCGCCCCAGGGGTGCGTCTCCAGCCCCTTCTGGTACGACCTCTACACCCACGACTGCGTGGCGACTCAAACTTCGAACACCATCGTGAAGTTTGCAGACGACACAGCAGTCGTGGGGCTGATCTCGGGGGGCGACGAGACGGCCTACAGAGAGGAGGTGGGGGCCCTGGAACAATGGTGCCAGGACAACCACCTCTCTCTGAACGTCTCCAAGACCAAGGAGATCATTGTAGACTACAGGAGGGGGGGGGGGGCACACACCCCCCAATCACCATCAACGGCACAGTGGTGGAAAGGGTGGACAGCTTCAAGTACCTGGGAGTCAACATCCACCAGGACCTGACTTGGGCCGGCCACACCGCCACTGTTGTCAAAAAGGCCCAACAGCGAATACACGGACTCAGGCGCCTGAAGAAATTTGGGCTAAGGCCAGAAATCCTTACGGACTTCTACAGAGGCACCATTGAAAGCCTGCTGACTGGCTGCTTCACCACCTGGTACGGGAACTGTACCACCATGGACCACAGGGCGCTACGGAGAGTGAGACGCGCGGCCCAGCGCGTAACAGGATGTGAGTTGCCAGAACTGCATGAACTGTATAAACAGCGGTGCCTCAGGAGGTCCCTGAAGATCATCAAAGACACAAACCATCCCCACAACAGCCTGTTCTCCCTGTTACCCTCAGGGAGAAGATACAGGGTTCCAAAAGCACGCACAAATCGCTTGAGGAACAGTTTCTTCCTGCAGGCCACGAGACTCCTTAACATACACAAATAGTGAAGTAGCCGTACTGTACCGCACTGTAGCTGCTACCATTACGTATGTCTAATGTTTAATTGTATGTTTAATAAGGAATATGCTATTTGCACCTGTATGTCAAATACGCCGAATTTAAAACGCCGAGTTTAATTGTATGTTTAATAAGGAATATGCTATTGGCACCTGTATGTCAAATACGCCGAATTTAAAATGTTTAAGCACGTCTAAAGTATGCACACGACATGTGCACCTATGTGCAGTGAATATGCCACTGTCTCTGACTTGTCTTATCACTATAGTGTCGATCACAACACTGCCTTATTGCTTGTTGTGTCTCTTGTTGTTTTTGCACTAGCTGTTATATTTGTACTATGTTGTAAACGGAGTCCACAGCACAAGAATTTCACACGTGATACTTGTACCATGGAGTGACAATAAAAAATCTTGAATCTTGAATCTTGACAATATGTGCAGCCCGGGCATCAGACTGATAGCAGTAACGTTACAGTAAGTCTTGCCCAAATATGTAGTTTCCCCAAGCCATTAATAAAGCCAATCATATATACATATTGTTACAGACACACATGTCACTACATGCCGTCACGCCCACATGGAAGCCAGCCAGAATGAATGTGGGTGTTTAAACAGGGCAGGCGCTGCATACCACGGCTTTGCTCTTTTCTTCATAAATTTGCCATGATGTGTCAGCTGATTACATTAACGTGGTCCAGCTTTAGAACGATCTAAGCAAAAACTGAAGCTTTGTGGACGGCAGGACTCAAAGTAGGCTATGACAAAAGTAGCCACTTATCACCCTATATGAGCTTCAAAACTAGATTTAGCATTCAATTTCACAATAATCTTATACTGAATGAAAGCCAGGGCTACTAAAATCTGGCGAAACCCCAAAACAGCCGAAATCAATATTTTCTAATATCAAGTAATTTAGTTTTGTCAACATGCTCTTCTGGGAGACGTACTGTAGCTACAGTCCACTACTCATGTTCCAAATCTTTAACCTTGTGCCACTCTTGCCATTAGGGGCCTAAAAGGTTAATAATCTTAACCGCTAACAAATTTAATGTTTTTTGCACTAGGTTTGCCATTACAAACATACAATCTACAGCTTAAAACAATATGCCCAACTACTAACTCGGTCTGTCTGTCTCACTGTGTTTGTGCGTGTGTCTGTCTGTCTGTCTCACTGTATGTGTGTGTGTGTGTGTGTGTGTGTGTGACGCCCGTGGCGGGGCTAGGCTAGAGTACTCTTATATTAAAAAACCGACAACGCCACCTAGATTTAAAGAGCCTAGGACTCTTTTAAATAGCACTAAAATTTGAATGGGATAAGGGTGACAGGTTATAATAAATTGACCCAAACAAATATTAAAACAGGTTCGTTCTATCGGGTGGAGAGCAGTTAAAACCAGTGGTGTATAAAAAAAGGTGAACAAGAACACAGTGCCAGGGAATAACACAGTGCCAGGGAATAACAAGGTTTAATTTCTAAAATATTAAAATACAAAAACAGTGGCTATCTAAATCTGAAAGAATAAAAGACAGGGAGTTAAAATGGAGCTATCACAATGTCCTTTTTATAATGCAGCAGCTAAAATGGCCAGGCTAAACCTCTGGGCCTGTCCCATAAAGTGCACGTGCTGGGTCACTGGGGGGAATCCTGCGTCCACCATCCAGGGGCCTCCTCTCCTCTTCAGGTCGAACCTGCAGTCAGAAACTGGAGGGGAGTCAACTGTCCTTTTTTATAACACCCTTATTACTCGGCAATAGACCCCTTATACAGCTGTCAACATTGGAGCTGCGCGCGCATCGTGTAGGCAAAAAGCCGTGAGCCCAGCATTGACAGACACTGAGAACTGTGTAAAAGCCCCGCTGTCAGGACTGCTCTGTGCCTATCTGCGACAGTTAGATTTTAGTTTTAAAATGCAGTTCTCGGCTTACTACCACAGCTTATCGCCTAGTGATAAGCAATGTTATGCATCAAAATTAACGTTGTTTAATGGGATATGTCTTACAGACCCATACACACTGGCGCTGTCAATTGGCCAAGCCTAGTGGCCAGCAATACATATCGTGCATTCCTTTATAACTGGGGATAGCGTAGATAATTATTCTTTAACTTGCAAAGATATATTGTTATGATGATAATGCACACAACTCAATAATGACATTATGTAACGTTACTTGGTCGTTAACTAACCGAGCGATGTGGCTGAGCAGCCTACAGTTTCAGGCAGCTTACCTGATTATGAAGAGGACTACAAAGTCGGGCATTTTTAATGATGTCATCGTTCCAATCAGTTCAACTCAATAATGACATTATTTAACGTTACTTGGTTGTTAACTAACCGAGCGATGTGGCTGTTACTAGCAGCCTACTACAGCTTACCTGATATGAAATGAGCGAGCACTGCAAAGTCGGGCATTTTTAACGATTTCCTCTTTCAGCTTGCAACCAAAGACACCTACGGTTAGCATTAAAAGCAGTATGAGTTGACGGGATTCGGTAAAACTTGAGTCCTTGCTTTGTTGATAGTGTAACAGACTGTTCAGTGTTGTGTTGTGTTCTATTGCGTGTGTGCGAGGCTGTGTATGTTCCCTCGAGTTGCGTAGAACAGGATATGTGGGGAGAAGCTTGTTATAACGTTACAGCCTGGCTCTATCGTTTATTATTTTATTAACCAAGTGTGAATAGGCGGACCCGAATACTCTGCTACAATAGCTTTCCGATTCTGGCATCGCACTGCACAACACGAAGACATGTCTTGCTCGAATAGTTTTCGGGCCACTGGAAAACTACTTGACAGGGCTGCGCGGAGTCTGTCTTTCTGCCTCCGTCTTGCGCATCTGACGCTGCTTGTTGTCATTGTGACGTAAGCGTATAAGGGGTCTATACCACAGGCACAATAAACACCAGGATTGTCGGAGACTTACGCGGAAGGGAGAGATTTGACTCTCTCCCTCTACTGGCCGCTAGCGAGCGGTGCTTCAAGGCTGGGTCTCGTCCAGGTCTGCCCCACTGCTTCTCGTCAGTTGCTCTGGCCAAGTTTAAAACAGGTTGCTGCTGCTGCTGCTTGGTTCTGCTGTTCTAGCGGTTCTAGAGCCTCACTCCGCCTGTGGGTCTCAGTAGCCTTGGTGGGCAAAGTTAGGGTCTCCCCCCCTCTCTCCCATTTCCCGTCAGTCTTCTACGGTATGCCCATAGGTACGCTTGGAGAGAGAGGGGCCCAAGCCGCAACGGCGCAGTTGCCCACCCCTTACCTTACCCACAGGCAGAGACCTCAGCTGCTCCCCTCTCCACCGCTTCTCCTCCATGTGTGCTCCACTGTCAGTCACTGTCCTCACTGTCCTCTGTGTGTTCTTGTATCAACAGTTTATATACCCCCAACCAACAGGTCCATCCTCTGGAGCCAGCCAATTGGTTGGCTCAGCTCCATCTTTTTTCCAATAGGCCCGTCTTTCTTGTCACAGGTGTGTCTCACTCAGCACAGATTGGTGGTAATTGACGCCAAATGAACAACAGGTGTGTAGCCATAGTCAAGCTTGAGACAATTAACAAAAACCAAGTCTAGACAATAAGAGCATGCATAAATTCAAAAGGAAACGCAACAAAACAACCCAAAAATAATTAAACACTGCAAACAAAACTTACACATGCTTGTAAGTAAAGCACTGCAAAGGAAATAATAAAGAAATACAAAACACTGTCTCACTGCCCGGCTCACACGTGCGTGCGTGCCTGCCTGCCTGGCTCTCTGTCAGTCTCTCTCACTCTATGTCTGTCTCTCTGTCTGTCAGATTTGCTGTGGACGGCTCCAGAGCTCTTGAGGAACCCGGTCAGAGGAGGAACGTTTCCTGGTGACGTCTTCAGTTTCTCCATCATCATACAGGAAGTGATCTCACGAACGCTTCCTTACGCCATGATGGACATGCCGCCACACGGTGAGAAGAAGATGAGAGGCTCAGGGCTGTTGCTCATCTAACGGAAAAGGCTAAAAACAAAAGGGAACATAAAGAACCTTGGTGTTTTAATAGTCTCCGGTCTAAGTTTTAACAGTCATTTAAAAGCAATAACAAAGTCAGCATTTTATCACCTTAAAAACATAGCCAAACTCAGGAAGGTCATGACAAACCAAGATTTGGAAAAATGTATTCATGCTTTTATCTCCAGCAAAATTGATTATTGTAATGGACTTCTGACAGGACTTACTAAAAATACCATAAGGCACCTGCAACTTCCAAAATTCAGCTGACCAGCTGTCTGTCTGTCTCTCTGTCTGTCTGTCTGTCTCTCTGTCTGTCTGATCCAGAGATAGTGGAGCGTTTGAAGCAACCTCCTCCGCTCTGCAGGCCCGTGGTTTCAGTGGATGAAGCTCCTACTGAGTGTCTGAACCTGATGACGGAGTGCTGGAATGAAGATCCCAGTAAGAGACCCACCTTCGATGAGATATTCAAACAGGTAACTAAGAGGGGTTTGGTTTGCTGCTCCCACCTGCTGGCTGGCTGGTGTAAATACCTCAAAAATAAGTCTTACCTGTCTGTCTGTCTGTCTGTCTGCCTGCCTGCCTGTCTCTCTGCCTGCCTGTCTGTCTGTAGTTTCGGGGTATTAACAGAGGCAAGCGGGCGAACATCATTGACTCGATGCTGCGGATGTTGGAGCAGTACAGCTCCAACCTGGAGGATCTGATCAGAGAGAGAACAGATGAACTGGAGATAGAGAGAAACAAGACGGAGAAACTCATCGGACAGCTGCTGCCAAAGTATGTCTCACATTTCAAAATAAATGTCAAGTATGTCTCACATTTGTATATTTTGTAACGGAGTTCAGTTCTGAATCCATGAACAGAACTCAGTAGAGCCCTTAGGTTTAAATGAGGAACTTAACCTCTCTTGTTTTTTTTATAATTGCAATTAGCCATAAGGTGTTTTTAACATGTCTTTAACTTTTTTTTTAACTGTCAATCTGCTGTATTTGTTTGCAGTTGACAATTTACTGATTTCTGTTTGTTTGTCATTGAGGTTAATCTATTGTTTGACTATATTAACTGAGGTTGCAGCCTACATAATCTTATACAGATGTTCCATCTCTGTAGGTCTTATAGTTAAATTAGTCATAAGACTAATAAATGCAATTTAGAATGCAAATTGCATTTAGTAAAAACTTGCGTTTGAATGAGTAGATTTACCTTTTGAAAATAACCATTGTTGGTTTTTAACACGTTCACTGCCAATGACGTGTTAATACGTAAAAAAAAATCCAACGGTTGACTGCCAATGACGTGTTAACACATTGAATGCCAGCCATGTTTTCATTCCTGTAGGTAAGTTGTGCCAGGGGTGTTTTTGACGATTCTGGCTCATTTTAGAACAGCCGAGGATTCTTTTCTGTTAAGAATTCATGAACATCAATCATCTAAAAATAACTAATAGAATGTGTGCTTTCTCTGTCTAAAAGAGTTAGTTTGCAGAGTTAGTAGTTATGTAGATATTAGCCGTTGAGTACAGCATGGTTTCAGCGTCTGGAAATTTATTCAGAGATAAATGGCTTTTTGTGAAACAGTCACTTTAACCATTCATTTTTGGCATCAGTAAGACCGTCAGACATTCTAAACAATAGTTTTGAACAGTAATTTCCTCCATAACAACAGGAAACACCCCTCTCATTCAAACTCCTCCCTCCGTGTGTCTTCTCCTCCTTCCAGGAGGAAGGAGGAGCGTGTCAGAAGCGCGTTGTGCTGCCTGCCTGCCTGTCTGCCTGTCGGGCAAGACGAGTCTGAATTGGATTACTGTAAAATCGCGTCGCCATTTCCTTGAATGGCTTGCTTCCGCGGTGTGTGTGTGTGTGTGTGTGTGTGTGTGTGTGTGTGTGTGTGTGTGTGTGTGTGTGTGTTCGCGCGTTGCTGCGCGGCTCTGGGGGGAAGGGATCTCTGTCCGTTCTGTGTGTGTGTGTCCGGGCTAATGACTGTAAAATCGCCAAGCCATGTCCGCGGGAGGCGGCTGCTTTTGTGGCTTTTGGGTCCCGTGGCTGTGACTTCTCTCGGTCTCTGTCGCCACTTAGTGGTCGGTAAAATAGATTACACACATGATCTTGCTCCAAATAGTTATCTCAGAGATGTAAAAGGGGTTGATTGATGTCCCACTGTCAAAAAAAAAAAATCTTTATGTAAGACGAGTTAGTCCGTCCTTGGCACTTAAGCGCTGGATTATGTAAGACGAATTAGTCCGTCTCTGGCACTTAATGTGTTAATACGTCAAAAAAATGATTTTTTTTTTTTTGACCGTGGGATGTGCATCTAACCCTTTTACATCTCTTATATAAATATTGGAGCCACCGAACGTGTACAACCCATTCCACCGACCCACTAAGTGGCGACAGTGCTCTCCAAGACTAGAAAAAGCAGAGCCAAAACTGCAGGGGAACGCGCGATGAAACCATTCTCATACTGTAGAATGGATTGGCGAAAACGCTTTCGCTTTCGCGCTGATTGCTGGCGGTGAGGGATTGCAAATTTGCATAATAGATTACGGGTGGAACACACTTTGAAACACGCAGCATAAATAAGACCAGAATCACAAAAGCTTCATCAAAGCTCTCAACCGAAACTCCAAGAAACGAGCGAGCCCATCCAGACTTGCCCAGCGGCCGCCAGCAGACAGGCACAGCAGCAGCAGCAGCAGCAACTCGCTTGTGACACGCCCGCTGCAGCCAAGAAGAACACACATGGAGGGAGGAGTTTGAAGGAGAGGGGTGTTTCCTGCTGTTATGGAGGAAATTACTGTTCAAAACTATTGTTTAGATGTCTGACGTCTTACTGATGCCAAAAATGAATGGTTAAAGTGACTGTTCTATCGAATTTCACAAAAAGCTATTTATCTCAGCTTAAATTTTCAGATGCTGAAACCATGCTGTATTCAAGTGCTAATGCCTACATAACTACTAACTCTACAAACTAACTCTTTTAGACAGAGAAAGCACACATTCTATTAGTTCTTTTTAGATATTTTGTGTTCACAAAATCTTAGCAGAAAAGAATCCTCAGGTCTTGAAAGATGAGCCAGAATCCTCAAAAAAACCCTCTGGCAGAAGCTACCTACAGTAAAAAAAAAAACAGCTGGCAGTGAATGTGTTAATATACATTGGTCATTTTGCTGTTATGTTGTGGCATTTGACATGTTTACTGATTCATATGTTGGTCTGTCAATGTGGTTGAGTGCATTGGATGATTGTATCTAATTGATGAGCCAGCTTGCAGATTGGGGTGTCGGAACCTCAGTGAATTGTTGATCTGCACCAAATAAAGACTTTTTAAGATGACTTAAAGGAGAATTTCGGTTTATTTGAACCTGGAACCCTCTCCCCACAATAATTATGATCTGACGACTCACCCAGTGTTCTCCAGTGTGATTCTGAGCCTCCTGCGCTCATTTCTCTCGCACGTCTGTCCTGTCTACAAGCAGAAGAGTAGCTCACCGAAAGATTTGATTTAATAGCATTCTGATGTTTCTTGGCTTGGACACTATTTAGCTCAAAACAACGCCTAGGAGGCTCAGAATCGCACCGGAGAACACTGGGTGAGTCGTCAGATCATAATTAATGTGGGGAGAGGGCTCCAGGTTCATATAAACCGAAATTCTCCTTTAAGATAAGATGTAATACTAATAATGTGTTTGTACATGTGACAGGTCAGTGGCTCAGTCACTGAAGAAAGGGAAGCCCGTCCGACCTGAACATTACTCTGAATCCACGCTCTACTTCAGTGACATCGTTGGCTTCACCACCATCTCAGCTCTCAGTGAACCTATAGAGGTACAACCTTGAGCAGACCTGGCTCTGGGTGGGCGTTCATCTGCCATGAGCGGTTGGGTTGAGTGAAAGGGGGACAGAGAGAGAGAGAGAGAGAGAGAGAGAGAGATGCACTAATGGCAGTAATAATGATACCATTAACAACTACTGTATAATAAGCACAAGTAGTAATACTAATGCACTGTTAACTTACAACAGTAGTAATGGTAGCAGTAAGAACATGACTAATAATAGTAATAGTAGTGGTAGGTCTCTTCCCACTGGAGTTGGGATCAATAGAGAGCCGCAGGGATGACGTATTTTTGTAGGCTGAATGCGGAAGTCCCGAACTTCCTGGTTCAACACTGTTTCTGTCTATGGGATTTTTGAATGGGTTTTTGGCGTGATGCTTCAAATAAGGTCTCTGGGCAACGCAAGTTTAATCAAACGCGAACCAAGGTTCAGCGGGATAATCTTCACACATGAGGACCACTTTCATGAGTTTTGAAGCGTAAATGCGAGCCCTAGAAGTAAAATGCTCCAGCTAAGCTAATCCAGAACTACACACTGTCGCATAGGCTTCCACGTCACGTCAGCACTCAACCTGGACTGTTGTTGATGTGTGCACTGATTACCCCGGGCTGAACGGGGCTGAACCAGGTGAGGGAAAGAGAATTTCCGTGTTCGCCCTTTGAAGTGGTGACGTTATTGACGTATATATCCCCATCGACTCAAAAGTGTAGTCTCATTTAGCCGTTTGCTAGCTAGCCGTCCTTTTAACGGCAAGTAAAAGCTTCAAAACTCGTAAAAGTGGTCCTCGTGTGTGAAGATGATGTTACTAAACACTGGTTCGCGTTTGATTAAGCCAGCGTTGCCCAGAGAGATTATTAGAAGCATCGCGCCAAAAACCCATTCAAAACTCCCATAGGCGAAAACTGTGTTGAACCAGGGCTGTTAGCATCGATGATTTCCGGACTCGTTACTGCGGCTCTCTATTGTGTCTGAAATGGGAGACACAAAAACTCCGGGAAGAAGTCAAGTTAGTAAGATGCACGAATGGGACATGAATGTAAACAGATATGGCTCACTACGCGCGCTCGATCCCTAGGCTCGGCCGCTGCCCGGCCTCGCCCACCCTGCAGCTCGCATATGCAGCTCGCCCTGTGTGGCCTCGCCACGATGATGTCACAATTTATGACATCACTGATGACATCACTGCTCTAGTAGGGTAATAAGGTACTATGATCGTGCTTGACCATTTAGTTACTTATAGGTTAGTAGAAGGATTTTAAATTATATTCTGGATTTTACGGGGAGCCAGTGCAGAGAAGCTAGTATGGGAGGAACATGATATATTTTCTTAGTTCTTGTCAGAACACATGCAGCAGCATTCTGAATCAGCTGGAGAGTCTTTAGGGATTTTTTGGGGCAACCTGATAATCCAGAATTGCAATAATCCAGCCAACAAGTAACAAATGCCTGAACAATTTTTTGTGAAAGTGAAAAAAGGCACTTCTTGAAATGTGTTTTATGTGGGAGATAAAGGACAAAAATCCTGATCAAAGATAACTCCCAAATTCCTTACAGTGGAGCTGGAGGCCAAAGTAATGCCATCCAGAATACCTATATCATTAGATAATGTTTCTCCAAGCACAATAACTTCGGTTTTGTTGCAGGTCATCCAGGTCTTTATGTCCTGGTTTAAGACATGCTTGAAGTTTAATTAATTGATTAATTTCATCTGGCTTCACTGATAGGTATAATTGGGTATCATCTGCATAACAATGGAAATTTGAGTGCTTTCTAATAATGTCACCCAAGAAAAGCATAAACTATGAACATTACACTGTCAGTGAACCTATGGAATACAGCTACACACTTTTTACCACACACACACACACACACACACACACACACACACACACACACACACACACACACACACACACACACACACACACACACAGACACACACTCACTCACTCACTCACTCACTCACTCACTTTACACTGTCAGTCCAGTCCTCCAGTACCACAGCCTGGCTTTCTGTTGCATTCACCTGTGTGATCAGGGGCTGAATGAGACCTGCAGGACACCAGGGGAAGGCAATCAGTTACCAGGTGAAGGCAATCAGTTACCAGGTAAAGGTAATCAGTTACCAGGTGAAGGTAATCAGTTACTAGGTAAACATAATCAGTTACCAGATGAAGGTAATCAGGTGAGATAGGAACCAGCAGGGCTGGGGTACTGAGGACCATGGCTCTATGTTTCCATCTCATTATTATTGTACTTTTGATAACTGAAGTGTGTGTGTGTGTGTGTGTATGTGTGTGTGTGTGTGTGTGTGTGTGTGTGTGTGTGTGTGTGTGTGTCCAGGTGGTTGATCTACTGAATGACCTGTACACCTTGTTTGATGCCATCATTGGTACTCATGATGTCTATAAGGTATGAGCATTACTATCTATAACATTTTACCTCTAGCACCTGACAAAAACACTTCAGCTAAGTTAGACACTAAAGCTAAGCTAAACACTAAGCTAAGCACTGCATTCCTGATGTCTCCTAAATGATGTGTTGCAGGTAGAGAATATAGGAGACACATGGTTAGGGTTTCTGATGTCTCCTATGTGTTGTGTTGCAGGTAGAGCCAATAGGAGATGCCTACATGGTTAGAGTTTCTGATATTTCCTTCTTCTTTCGTGTAACGTCAGACGTCCAACTCGGTGTCGTGTAGCCATGCCCGCATCTCTGGTCCTAGGTCGAAGAGGCTGGCTTCCGAGGGTGGTCTATATAAGGGGCAGATGGTGATTACTGTTATGGATACTGTGGCTCCTTTTAAATCCAGGCGGCCCAAAGCCAAATCCGAGCCCTGGCTAAATGAGACCACTCGCTCTTCCAGACGCGAGTGCCGTAGAGCTGAACGAAAATGGAAATTAGACAATTTACATGTGTCCTTTCAAATCTTTAAGGAATGTTGGCGTCACTACCAAGCTACTGTACGAGAGTCCAGAAGAAAATACTTTGCTGATGTTGTCATATCCAACTGTCACAAACCCCGTGTGTTGTTTAAAACTATTAACACCGTTCTAAATGCACCACAGACTGCCTGCATTGAGGCCTCCCCAACTGTCTGTGAAAACTTTTTGCATTTTTTCATTAACAAAGTATCTTCTGCTAGGGCTGTCATTTCACCACCTGCGCTCGACCCCTCAGTGCTTGTTCCCTGTGATGCTGTCTTTGAGACGTTTACACCTGTGACCCTATCTGGCCTGCAGGAGCTAGTAAATAAACTGAAGCCCTCAGGATCCCCCAAAGATGCTGTCCCTCCACGCCTTTTTAAGGAAGTGTTTCCCACTGTTGGGCCATCTGTGGTTGAGATTATAAATAGTAGCCTCTCCTCAGGTGTGGTACCTGCAAATTTAAAACATGCAGTTGTGCAGCCACTGATTAAAAAGCCGAGCCTGGATCCTGCACCTTTATCCAACTACAGGCCTATCTCTAAGCTCCCCTTTATCTCAAAAATCCTTGAGAAAACAGTGTACAATCAGCTAACGGCCTTTTTAAATGAACATAACATCCTTGAAGTTTTCCAATCCGGTTTTAAATCTCTCCACAGTACTGAATCTGCGCTTTTAAGAGTTTTTAATGATATCTTTTTAGCTACCGATTCTGGTGACTGCGTTGTCCTTGTGCTTTTAGATTTAACAGCTGCCTTTGATACAGTGGACCATGAAATCCTGATTTCCCGCCTGGAGCAGTGGGTGGGCATCAAGGGCATAGCCCTGGACTGGTTCAAGTCCTACCTGGCAGACCGATCCTTTTGTGTAAGCCTTGAAGACTTTGTGTCTTCCACTGCCCCTCTCCTGTATGGGGTCCCACAGGGCTCAATACTAGGCGCTGTCCTTTTTTCGCTCTATCTCCTGCCGCTAGGTTCTATACTCAGGAAGCATGGAATTGCCTTCCATTGCTATGCAGACGACAGTCAGATATATGTCCCCCTAAAGAAATCTGACTCCTTCTCCATCCAGCCACTGCTCAAATGTCTGGAAGACATCAAAGCTTGGATGGCTTTAAACTTTTTAAATTTTAATGACAAAAAAACAGAGGTCATGGTGTTCGGTGGCTCCTCGGTGACCCCCCTGGTTGAGTTAGGTCCCTTGGCCCAGTACGTTAAACCCATCGTAAAAAACCTAGGGATCAAAATTGATTATGAATTAAAACTGGATAGCCAGATTAAGGCAGTGGTTAAATCCAGCTTTTTTCAGCTAAGACAGCTTGCCAAAATAAAACCCATGCTCCAGAGGCAGCATTTTGAGGCTGTCATCCATGCCTTTGTCACCACCCGGCTGGACTACTGTAACGCACTTTATGTTGGGGTTAGTGGATCTTCCGTGGCTCGCCTCCAGCTTGTACAGAACGCCGCTGCGCGTCTTTTAACTGGCACACGGAAGCACGAGCACATTTCCCCCATTTTAGCATCACTCCACTGGCTGCCCGTGCATTTTAGAATTAATTTTAAAGTTCTTTTATTTGCTTTTAAAGCCCTAAACGGCCTCGCCCCCCCCTACCTCTCTGAGCTGCTGCACGTTCATGCACCTTCCCGCTCCCTCAGGTCAGCTGACCAGCTGCTCCTGGCAGTGCCTAAAACCAGGCGTAAACTCAGAGGGGATCGCGCTTTCTCGGCAGTGGCTCCGAAACTGTGGAATGCCCTACCGCTGCAGATTAGGCAGGCCTCCTCACTGTCCCACTTTAAAGGCCTCCTCAAAACGCACTTTTACTCCTTGGCCTTCGCTGCCATGTAGGATGCTGATTTTATGACCCATGAGTTGCTTTTATATTTTGTCTTTGTTTTTGTTTTGTTTTTTATGCATTTTATTGACTTTGCTTTTATATATTTTACGCAATGTCTTTTATTATGTTTTATTCATTTTATTCATTTTAGTATTTTTGATTCATTTTATTTCATTTTACTCATTTTATTCTTTTTATTCTTTTTATTCATTTTATCATTTTATTGATTTGATCTGATTTAATTGATTTATTGTTTTTAGCTGATTGCTCTTCAGTACCCTGTACAGCACTTTGGTCCTCCTCTGGTTGTTTTAAAGCGCTTTATAAATAAAGTTGGATTGGATTGGATTGGATTATATGGTCGGCGGTCTGCTCAGGGTCACCGCACTCGCATGCCGCACTGTCTGCCAAGCCCCACGTCTTCATTGATGTTTTAAAGCGACCGACCCCAGTTCGTAGACGGTTCAGTGTGGTCCGTTGCCGGCATGGTAGGTCGTCTCCTCCAATGGCGCCATCTCCTGGGTCCCAGATGTAGCGGTGGATTCGGGAGGGCCCGGCTGACTCCCACTCCTGCTTCCAAGCTGCTGCCAACCATGCATCTCTGGAGATGTCCTCAGAGGTGGAGTTGAGCATCTCTTGTGCTGCCTTGTTGTAGGGGTGGCGGGACTTGAGTCTGCTTGGAGGTGCTGGTGTTATTGTGGTGTTGTGCAGGATGTGCCAGTCATACCTTTGTGCCTTCCTGGCCAGGGCGAGGGTGGCAGCCTCCCGTCGGAGGCCGGCCGGTGCTATTCCCGCGAGGACTGGCAAGAGGGACACAGGGGTAGGCTTCAAGCATCCAGTTATTATTCGGAGGGAGGTATTGATAGCCACGTCGACCTTTCTCGCATGAGGGCTTCTGCTCCAGACTGGGGCGCAGTATTCTGCTGCAGAGAAGACCAGGGCTTGGGTGGATATTCGCAGCGTCTTAGCGGAGGCTCCCCAGGTTGGTCCAGCAAGGCGGCGGATCAGCGCGGCCCTGGATGTCACCTTGGCCTTGACTTCTTCCAGGTGTTATTTGAAGGATAATGTCCGATCCAGACGCACTCCAAGATACTTCGGGGCTTGCTGGACCTCCAGACATTTGTTGTCGACGCGCACCTCAAGTTCCCTCCTGGCTTCTCTGGTGCTAAGGTGGTATGCCGCTGCGACTGTCTTTACGACGCTGATCTGTAGACGCCACCTTCGAAGGTATGCTACCAGTGTGCCCATGTCTTCGTTAAGACCCTCTTCCATCGCCTTCCACGTTGGTCGGCTCAGCATGATGGCAAGATCGTCTGCGTAGCCATACTTTCTGGATGCTGTATCAGGTAGGTCGTGGATGTAAACATTGAACAGCATCGGCGAGAGAACAGACCCCTGCGGTACCCCGTTCCTCAGCTGCGGTTGGAAAGTGTCTCCATGATGAACTTCACCATGTGGCGGTCCGGTATTGTCCTCAGCAGCTTCAGGTGGAGTCCCCGGTGCCACACGGTGTCATATGCAGCAGTCAGATCCAGGTACACTACCCCAGCTTTCTCGTTGTCCTGGAAGCTGTCCTCGATGTCCTGACAGAGTAGTGTTACCTGGTCTGCTGTTGATCTTCCACGACGGAAACCAGCTTGTTCCCGTGGGAGCTGTGAGTCCACCACTGGCTCGATGCGGCTATGGATCATCCTCTCCAAGATCTTAAATGGGACACAGAGCAACGAGATTGGTCTGTATGACTTGGGGTCTTCTGCAGGTTTATTTCGCTTCGGCAGAGCTATGACAGAGGCACGGCGCCAAGTATTTGGGAGCTTTAATCTCCGGTAGCCTGATGTATAGAAAGAACAGAGCCAGCCAGATGTTGTTGTGCTCTGGTGGATGACGAACTCCAGGTGGATGTTGTCACGGCCAGGGGATTTGCCTGGCTTGAGCTTGCTCATGGCCTCACTGAGTTCCTCTGCTGTGAATTCTCCCGAGAGGTTGGAATCGACACTGGCCGCTCCCGAGATGCAAGACACCTCACGCGATGTCAGTCGGGCAAAGTCTTTGTCAGCATCCGGGAAGCGGCCGTTCTTCAGGAGCTGGGATGCGATGGCGTTTGCTGTGACTGGGCAGCTGTGGGGTGTTGTATTTCTGCCTGTGAGCTGGTTGATGGTCTGCCACGCCTTGCGACTAGAATGGGTGAAGTCGATTGATTCAACGACTTCTGTCCATCTGGCCCTGCGGGTGATATCCAGCTTCTGGAGCAGTGCTGCTGCAGTCACGTCCACCTCTTCTCTGGAGCTAGCCCTCTGGTGGTCACACAGAAGGCGGCTGCATTCCTCGTCCCAACCTGGGATGTAATTCCTGTTATAGCCACGTGGGATGGTCTTCTTTGCCGCACCCAGGAGGACCTGGCAGTAGGCTGCATAGGCCGCATCCAGATCGGCTGTGTCTGGGTCTGGCAGGCCAGCTGACCTTCTTTCAGTCTCCTCCTCAGCATACGACTCCCAGTTGGCCTTTCGGAAGTTCCATCGCTTGACGGGTTTCCCTGGTACCGGTTCCACCAGTGATGGGACTTTAATGATGGATGGTCGGTGATGTGAGCGGGGAAACCTGTCCAGGACGCGTCTCTCCAGTTTCGGGTCGTTACTGTGGCAGATGGTGAAGGCCAGGTCCGGGTTGGTGGAGGTGTTCCAGCGTGCAGAGAAGAAGATTGGAGGCTCCTTGGGGTCGTACAGCAGCAGAGCATCAGTGTTGGAGGCCCATTCACTCAGCGCCACTCCATTAGGTGTTGTGTGGTTGTAACCCCAGTCTGTGTGCTGACAGTTGAAGTCACCTGCATAGATGGCGGGTGCAGTTATTGATGGGAGTGACGTCGCGGACAGCTCTGATGGTGGGGGCTTGTATACGTTGACGACTGATGTTTCCTGGATTTTTGTAACCAACCACTCGATGTTAGAGCCTGGTGGGGATTGGCTACTGGCTGACCAGCTTATTTCAGTCCGGACGAACGTTGCCACACCGTGTTGCTTGCTGTAGATGGACCCAGCGAGATGGAACCCAGGGATCTTGAGGATGTTGTCGGATGTGCAGTGTGTCTCCTGCAGGAGCAGAACCGCTGCCCCGTTGGAATCAGCCAGGTGACGCAGGACTTCGAGTTTGGCGGTTGTTAGGCCCTCGACATTGAGTTGAAGCACTGACAGGCCTCGGTTTTCGACGGTCGGGATGACTGCCCGTCCGCCGATCCTAAGCCTGCCAGCTCGATGTTTGGTTGGCGACATTAGTTTCACAAGTTGGTCTTGCACCATTTCTTGTTACTTGCGGAGGAGGCCACGTGGAGGCTGTCGTCTTCTCCACCGTCTTATTATCGTCTTATTTCCTATGTATTGCAGGTATAGCCGTTTTCACACATGCGCTTTATACCGGGAAATTACCAGAAAGCGGTGTAATGTCTTCATGTGTGAAAGTTGTTTTCCGGTATAAGCCCCCGTCACCACGGACATTTGACCACTTCTAACCTTTTGATAAGACCGGTATGTCTGCTTCATGTGTGGGCGTGCCCATTTTCCCCCCTCCCCTCTCTGCTCGCTCTCTGGCCAGTCCTTCAGTCCTCCTCAGCACTGCCCGACAGGGACAGACACAGCGAAAATGGCAGCGGCTTGTTCTGAGAGTCTTGCAAGCCACCCAACGCTTGTAGAGAAAGCAGATGCACGAAGCGAAATGTGGAAGTATTTTGCTTACGTTGCCGACAGCGAAGGCAAGCCCCTGGACACATCAAACTAAGCCAGTCTGTAAAAAGTGCTTCAACACGACGCAGGTGAACGGATAAACATCGAACCAGGCTAATTTCTCTCCAACAGGGATCCCAACTTCTTCAAAGATTTCAGTTCAAAGACTGGTTAGCGAATGTGAAGGATACAACATACATGCCCTCTTAAGTCAAACGAGTGTGATTTTTGTGTGACAAGCAAACTTATTTCACCATCCGAGTTTTGCTGCCCCCCCCCCCCACCCCGCCCCCCAAAATACAGCTTCTTTCACGGCTGTTTTTACACATGTGATCCCTCAGGTGTGAAGGGAAATTCCGGGAAATAGCCGTTATTGATTAACAGGCAATGTTCCTGTACGCATGTGTGAAAACGGCTTCTTGGACAGGGGTGAGCAACTGCCCCCGACCTCACTCAGTGTAGCCCCTGGGTCTATTTTTGTTTTGTTTTTTTGTGTTTTTTGTTTTTGGTTAGAATCTGTGTTTTTGTTTTACTGTACAATCCAGAATATGGCGCTAATGGTGTTAGCATTGTCCATCCACATACTGTTTAATGTTGGCATTTGAGCTAACGCTATTGTAACCAACTATATCCAGGATGCACATTGCAAATACAACATTACTAATCTGATTAATATCACATATTTGGGTGATGTACCCCATCAAATTGCTGTAGTGGGCTGTTTTAAAGCTAGAGCAAAGTTTCTGGTGTAATCAGAATGGAAGAATTACTAAATTTGAATATGAAAAATATAAATGTTGGTATAATAAACGTTGATTACCAGTCATTTTAATCAAATTAGTAGCTATAATTGGGAGTGATGGTGTTACAGTATACTACTGGTGGAAGTGCACGGTCACAATCTGGCCCTCTGGTAGCGAGGACATTTTGTGTGGCCCTCTCTATCATCAAAGTTGCCCATCCCTGCTATAGAAGATGCCTACATGGTTACAGTTTCTGATGTCTCCTATGTGTTGCAGGTAGAGACTATAGGAGATGCCTACATGGTTGCCTCCGGTGTTCCAAACAAAAATGGCACCCGTCATGCTGCTGAAGTGGCCAACATGTCTCTGGACATTTTACACTGCATCGGGGCCTTCAAGATCAAACACATGCCGGAGATTAAGGTCAAAATACGCATCGGACTGCACTCAGGTACACGTGCACACACACACACACACACACACACACACACACACACACGGGTTCACTCATATCAGTTAAAACGTACAATCCACCATTGATGGTCTTGCATCACCCCACATTGTATTAGCTTTCACACCAGCATCATTTGGTGTGGACTTTAGGACCTTCCTGCTAAGATGGATCATTTTGACAGGTGTGAACACGCCATGCGGAATGCAGACCAAAACTTTGCGAACGGTTTCCGTTCTCTTCCATTGGGACCATGATGTGGATCATTTTGGTGTGAGCAACTTTGATAAAGTCCGCTCCAAACAGAGGAACGTGTGTGTACTGAGCTCTTTCACACTTGGCTGTTTCTGGGGACCTGGCCAATGTGAAAGCTGATGTTTTATTGCAGGGATGTGCAACTTTGATGATATTTGGGGCATTTGAAGCCAGGTTTAGAGGAATAACTAATTTTAAATTAACAGTTGTGATGTCATCATTATTCAGTCTTAACCATGCACCAATATTTTATCCTTTTCTCACTCACTCCTATGTCACCACCTGCTCTCCCTGCAGGGCTTGAAATGTACTTTTTTGACCACCTGCCAATATGGCTCCTAAATTTTAAAGGTACCAGCCAATTAGAAATTCCACTAGCCAAAATGTTTTTCTTGAAATAAACCAGAATATGAGTGGGTGAATTTAAGCATAAGTATCAGTAAGTGGCCCGGGATTCTCAAAGCCTGTGTTGAGGGTCACACAAACAAAAATGCACTCTTGAAGCTAAATAAATCCTAAACCGAGTTAATTTAAACTTTTACGTCAATGTAGAATTTTTTCATTTCTTACACATAAGATTACTTTTAGCCTTTTAGTCATAAAGATTATTGAAAGATATTCCATATTCCAGAATGAAATGTTATAACAGAAGTGGAGTATGGGCCAGAATTACACTTATGGACACTTATTCAGTGGGTATCTTGCATGTTGCGTTCAGGTGCACTGTGTAAAAAAAAGAAAAAAGAAATGTAATTCCAGAGCGGGCAACACAGTTGCACACCCCTGTGCGGGCGCACACGGATGTCTAGAGCAAGTGCGCTGTGCCCAGTGTCTATTTTCAGAGCGCTCCGGCGTTTTTGCGCGCCCGCTTCCAGCTGAAAGTATTTTAACTTTTCAGAAAGACACCGGTGTCGGGTGCTCCTTTTCAGGCAACTAATCATATGGAAAAACTATCACAACAGAGACACAAAGGCTCAATTGTGGGAGCAGATTGGCTAGACACTTATTATTTCTGGTGAGTGTTGAGCTAAATCACTGTATGTGTTGTTAGCTAATGTTAGCTGTCAGCTATCAAGCTAGCTACCGCACTGAGCTAACGTTACTTTCAGACTGCTTCCTTGCATATTTTGCACTGAGATCAGTGCTCCCTAGCGTACTTCCAGCGTTTAACGGTCAGAAAAAGAAGCTAGATGGACATACGGCCTAACAGCGCACATATGCATGTACACACATTTAAGGAAAGGAATAATATCTAAGAAATACATTCACCTCACCTGCATCTCAACAGGATTGACAGCACAGCCACCTGAACAGTGAAAGCCAACAGCACAATAACAAGAAATAAATTACCCTGTATAATACAGGGTCCAACATTAACTTTTATTGTCCACCTGTGTGTGTGTGTGTGTGTGTGTGTGTGTGTGTGTGTGTGTGTGTGTGTGTGTGTGTGTGTGTGTGTGTGTGTGTGTGTGTGTGTGTGTGTGTGTGTGTGTGTTTGGGGTGGTGGGTGAAGCAAATCTACCAGCCACTTGCATGTTTTATCAGCATTTGGCTGGTGGGTTCTAATTTTTAACCCTGTCTCATTAACACAGGATTTACAGCACAGCTACACTTATTTAAAGCCAAAGCATAATAACCCTCTAATTGTCCATAAACGTATGGAACATTTTGTCAAACATAAAGGGTTGGGGGCCCTAAGGGATCATTTCATCCCAAGGGAAAAAAATGTTTAGGCCCAGGCGGTGACCCTGCGAAGAAGCTCTGGGTTAAAGGCCCCCTGAGCTCTTGGGCCCCTGGGCTTGGGCCCGGTAGGCCCGTTCGGTGATACATCCCTGCGTATGTGGGCGGGGTTTGATGTTACAGAGTTTATGACGCTAGCTGCTCGATGTTGTAGTGACTTTGGAGTCAGTGGTAATGATATTATTTTCTCCTTTTTTGGTGTCTGTCTGTCCAGGTCCAGTGGTAGCAGGTGTGGTGGGTCTCACCATGCCCAGATACTGTCTTTTTGGAGACACCGTGACCACGGCTTCTTTCATGGAAGCTACCGGACTCCGTAAGTATAATCTGAAAACAAAATGATAAAATTAGGCAGAAAAAAGGACAATACAAACAATATTCATCAATAGAATAATATATTTTCTTGTGTGTGACTTATATGCAAAGTGTGGAATTAAATCGTAGTCTCTCCCCAGACTCAAATATTACGTTGAATCGCTGCGCTCCGCATACTACATATACGAGTCTGTGCCACTATACAGCCACAGCTGTTATTTGAGGGCGGGACTAGGGGTTTGAAATTGAATGAGTTACAGGTCGTAGCACCAATGAGAGAGTGGTGTGGTTCGAAATGAAGTTATGATATAACTAAAGTTCGGGAACAAGGCAAACGCCACAACCAAACACTCATTTAACCCCTTGCATGGCACCGTAACCCCGGCGTTACGTTTCTGATTTTTTGCTGTTCATCTGTCATTTATGTGATTAATCAGGTAGTTAATTCTGAACAATGCTGTTCATGCTGCATACTAAATTAACCGGCTGAATCTTGCGCATCGAACCATGTCTTCCTTTTTCAGATCAGATCAACACAGCAGAAGTTATAGCTGTCTTTGTACAAAGACAAAGACAACATTTCAGATTATTTGGCTTTTTCAAATGGCTTTTTATAATGGATTTTTGGAAATCCGCCTAGGTATCTCCCTACAAAAACCAGTGCCAAATACTCATGTTTTGGTATTTTTTCATCTTCTTTGAGTTGGGATGTGGTAAGGCCTGTGGCTATGTCTCCATTGGGTTTCTAGCCATAAATACAACAACCACAGGTAACTGTTTACACTCTAAAAGTGTTTTTTATTCTAGGCGAGAATCAACCACTGTGTTTGAGCTGGTGTTACTCAGGGTCAGTAACACATAGAGTCATTCTGACACTTGGAACAGAAACTTCAAAGTCTTACCTTTCAGAAAAGGTCAGGCAGTTGTCTGTAACCCTAGCAGTTCAGCGACAGTAAGCATTTTAGTTTGGGTATGTCGTTTTCACCATTTTCTTCAGAAATAGGTGGCTTTAGAAGAGGTTTCAATCAGTCAATCCCTCATTCCACCTGGATTCAATCATTCGCTCCACCTACATATAAACCAAAATCCTTTCTCGCTCTCGTCTGAGGCCAAACTCATTCTGAGTTTCACTCCAAGACAGACAACACGAAACTTCAGCTCTTACCTGACTGCCATGGAATCCACGTTCCAGTTCCATGTCTCAGACAGCAACGACTTGCTTGGCGTCGGCGAGGACCCACACAGGTTTCATCTCCCTTGTCCGATGCTGCCGACGAGCCTCTGGTCCGTCGTTCCGACCTGCCGCCTCGTCGGAGATTCACATTCCTTCCCAACGTTATGCTCAAACCCACAGCAGTGCCAACGCTACCAGCCATCTAGCCACACAAGGCAATCATCGCCGTTTAGCCGACGCAGCCAAACTCACGGTAATCCAGTCCCATCTCAATCCACACACACACATCATGCTGACGACAAACGTCAACAACGGGACAGTTGCCATCTGTGAAAACAAAGTATCCTTTCATCGCAGTGATCACTGCAAAAAGTTTGGTCGTTAACCAAACTTTGGCCACTGGCACGTCATCATCCAGCACCCACTGCCACCATGCGCTTCCGGCAACACCACGGCGATCCCGGATGACGTCATCACGCCGACCGACGCTGCAGTGCAATGCAGCTTCTTCTTCTTCTTATAGTTTTCCGGCAGACTAGATGCCTTACGGCCAGTGTTGGGGGTAACGCGTTAGTAACACGTTACTGTAATCACATTACTTTTGTCGGTAACAAGTAAGGCACTACTGTCCCTAAGTGCAGTAATCACATTCTGCGGTCAGAACAGCAGGCCCATCAGCATTTTACCAGTATTGAGCAAATTAATGGAAAAAATTGTTTATGAGCAAATTCAATGTTATTTTTCTGACAATGAATTAACAACTGAGTTCCAACACGCGTATAGACCTGGTCATTCAACCTGTACTGCCATGACTCAGATGTGTGATAGTTGGCTAACCTCTATTGACAGCTCAAAGCTCGTTGGCTCTGTTCTGCTTGATTTCAGCGCAGCATTTGATGTGATCGACCATGAAATTTTAACATCCAAACTTACGTGTTATGGATTTAAATCATCTGCAACTCAGTGGGTCAAGAGCTACCTGTCGGCTAGGTCACAGAGGGTCTATTTTAATGGGGCACTATCTAACAGTAGGACCCTGAACTGCGGGGTCCCACAAGGCAGTTGTCTTGGCCCTCTCCTCTTCTCCATCTTCACAAATGATATGCCATATGCAATCAGTAAGGCTAGTTTGACCATGTATGCAGATGATTCGACTATTTATTATGCGGCTAACTCATGTACTGAACTTAACTGTAAATTATTGATGTTGCACTTTGGTTGTGTATTTGCACATGTCGGCACTGGTGTGCTATGCACTATTGTTTTTTTTGTTGTTGTTTTTGTTATGGCACTGTGTACCTATGTGGCAGCCTGTATGTCCAAGACAAATTTCCCTCGGGACAAATTAAAATAATCTTGAATCTTGAATCTTGAACTCATTCAGGGCCAGTTTAGGACTGCCAATATTTAGCACAGGCCAAAGATTTTCATAATTGTTGGTCATCTTTCAAGACCCACAGTAAATTATCTATTAGCACCAGAGTGATTTGCAATACCTCAAAATGAAGATGTACGTCTCTGGGTTCACCAGGAAAAAAAAAGTGAGCTTTTAGCATGTTCTGTACTCTACTTATAGCCATTTATATACACCCTGTTTTCCCCCAGAAGGTCTCCCAGAGAAAATAAACAG
This sequence comes from Poromitra crassiceps, assembly GCF_964638095.1. Taxonomy (NCBI): domain Eukaryota; kingdom Metazoa; phylum Chordata; class Actinopteri; order Beryciformes; family Melamphaidae; genus Poromitra; species Poromitra crassiceps. The sequence continues at coordinate 316,513 of NC_139628.1, forward strand.
GAGAAAAGGCAATTTTTGTAAAAGGGCACAATCTCAGGCATAACTCACTCTCAATTCTTTTATTTTGAACTGTATTGACATCAGACATGTAAATATTATTCGTTAGGACACAAATGACAAAAAAAAAAAATATATATATATATATACACATGAAGTGCTTTTTTTTTACATTCAACAATACAGTTTACTCGGTGTGAGTGAGTGTGCAGACAGACAGACAGACAGACAGACAGACAGACAGACACACCGACAGACAGACAGACAGACAGACACACACACACACACACACACACACACACACACACACACACACACACGATCCCCCTTTTAGATTTCTAACCCCACATAGGATAAGCAATAACCACGCCCTGTGGCGCTGGGATTGGCCAGGAGCAACACTGGAGGGCACGCAGCCCAGCGATTTCATGAACCAACTGAAGAGCTCTTGAGAAGGACAGCGGGCTGCTGTGACTGCCTTCTGCCCGCTGCTGCCTAGCTGTTCCTGTGTTTATTTTGATTTGTTCTGGTACACCCGTCCTCGTCCATGTCTCCCTGTCATATCCTTTCTGCTATTTGATCGTTCCCGTTTTCCCCTCGGCTATTCAACACGTCCTCACCGCCCTCGCAAACTGATCGATCATTTCCTCATTCCTCCGATGATCAAACACATCTCTTGATTACTTTCTCCCGTTTTCTCCTGGCTGGCACAGAGGAAGGCGACTCCAGCTCGTGCAGCGCGCCGAGGGCGTTTCAATGGCGTTTCTCCTGTCTGCACAAGGAAGCGTTGCCCGTTTTCTCTGCTTTTCCTCTTGCTCAATTTCAAAAAAACAGCTGCGGTATGTGTTTGATCGCGTGCTGTCGGCTACCCTTTGAAGGCAGGGACCTGTGTCTGTGTCACAGGCTGGGCAAGTGTTTGCTGCAGGCGCTGCACCAATAAAAACAAAAACACGTCAAACACGTCATTGGCGGGGAGGGCTATTTCTGATAACACGTCAAAGACGTCATTGGCGGTGAATGAGTTAATCATGTTCTGTCTAGCGAGCTAAGTATTATATATAATTGGATAAAAGCAAATAAACTTATACTGAATCTATCAAAAACAATGTGCATTATTTTTGGCTCTAATTATAGATTATCACAGAATCCTAAAATTAACATACTAATAGATGATCAAATTATAAAGCAAGTAAAAACAGTAAAACTTTTAGGACTCTGGCTGGACTGCACATTGTCATGGTCTGATCACATCAATAAAGTGGTTGCGAAAATGGGCAGAGCTGTAGCAATTACTAGGAAATGTGCATTATTTGTTACATCATTGGCACTTCGCCAAATTGTTTCCTCATTGGTTCTGCATCACTTGGAATACTGCTCTGTGGTATGGTCATCAGCAGCTAAAGGTCTTCTTGAAAAATTGCAAGTTGCACAAAACAAAGCAGCTAGGCTGGTCCTTGGGTGCTCCCCTAGGGCTAGCGTAGTTGAAATGCATACACGTCTCACATGGCTCACTGTTGAGCAGAAACTCTTATCAATCCTACTTGTACATTTTCACAAGGTTATCAATACCCAAACTCCTGGCTTTCTCTTCGACAGCATAATTTATAGCTCACGTACTCACACACACTCCACCAGAGGGGCGAGCAGGGGTCAGTTGACTCTGCCTAGACCCAAAACTAACTTTATGAAGAAAACAGTCACATACAGATCGATAATGTCCTGGAATTGTCTGCCAGTAAACATTTCCTCCATCCATGGGAGGGCTGGTTTCAAACCGAAACTTAGATCCCACCTGCACTCACTAACACCAGCAAACACACTTTGAACACACAACTTTACTCAGTTCCCATTATGTCTGTCTTTTAATAGTATGTTTTAGAATAGCGTCTTTTAGATCGGCTGATCTAATGTAGCTGGCCAGCTACATAACCAGCTGACCAAACTGTTGTTGTTGTTTTGTTTTGTTTTATATACTGCTCTTTACTCTGTGACCAACACAGTCTCTTAGAAAATTGTATAATACCAACGATATGGACCAACGTTGCTATTTTACAATTTCGGCTCGAAAAATGTAAAATATTAACGTTCTGAGTGGTTAGGGTGAGGATTAGAGTAGGGGGAGGGGTTAGAAACAGAAAATCTCCGTAAAACACGCCCAAACCCCGCCCACCGCTGTAGACGCATACGTTCCCATTTTACAATTTCTTAGCCGACATTGTAAAATACCAACGTTTGTCCACAAACGTTGCTATTTTACAATTTTTTGGGAGATCGGGTTGCTGTGACGCACCTGTATTGCACTGCATTTTGTTATTTCTTATTATTTTAATAATTCTTATTTTTTACTATGTTATTTTACTACTGAACTTTACTGTCTACAGTTACTATTGCTGTAATGTATTGTGTATTGTGTTTGGACCCCAGGAAGACTAGCGGTCGTTTTGGCGGCAGCTAATGGGGATCCTTTTAAATAAACAAATTAATGAATAATCACATTACAGTTACTAATCAAACACTGAACTTGTTACTTGCGTACTAGCAAGATAAGTGTAGAGAGAGAAGATCTCCGTTGTAATAGCAGATCCTGTGCCCCATTAGACGGGTCACTTAACTGCACAACAGAATCAACCATGGTGCCAATATTTCACCTTTGTATTACCATGCAGAACAGCACTATTAGTCGACACATAACTTATCAGATAACTAACATCATATAAAACAATAAGTAATTTTAACCTCCAAAACACATTGACAAACAAACAATTGACACAAAAACACAAAACACACTACCCCAGGGCATGCTGGGAACTCCGCCCACTTTCCTCTTCCACAGGTTAAATTTCCCAGAAGCCTTTGCATAACTTTTTACGCTCTGTTTTACAATTAAATCAGGCTAAAAAGTGTTAGATATAAATAATATTTATTTTAACACAACATGCAATTCTGGAATATTTGAATATTGGACAAAATTAAATGAAATGAAATGTAAACCATAAGAGAAAGCCACATACAGCGGTGGGGTCTGTAAATACCCCTCGCAAATATAACGTGTTCTAGTGAACTGGGCGCAGTGCGGTATGCTCCGTAATAATACCCGCCTTGCCGTCCTCTACAAAACAACTTTTGAGGGGTGGAGATACGCACATTACCTCGACCCCAAGCAAGCAGCAAAAGCTTGCTTTTCACCAGGTAACATCAAAATCAGAGATGTTGTTGCCTCGTACATGGGAGAGGAAATGTTGCCAGTTTCAACAGTAGAATGAAATCACCATTTTTCAGAAACATATTGAGCAGAATAGCCTACAGATGGCAGGGAACGGACAGCCATCATCAGACAGGAAAGGTTTTGCAACCTACCTTATAACGATCGAGATTTGGGCTAATATACTGTATACATATGCCCATATTATATGGGCATATGTAAGGTTTAATGTTGTATTGTTAACTGATGTTACGGAGTAACGCAAAAGTAATGTAACGAGTAGTGTAACAAATTACTTTCTCCAGGGAGTAATCAAGTAAAGTAAGGCATTACTTTTTTTTAAAGTAATGTGTAATGTGTAATACATTACTTTTTTGAGTAACGGACCCCAACTCTGCTTACGGCACATTGCTGCCTCTCACTGGTCGGAAATATTACTGTTTATGGTCTGGGTGAATACTCGATTCTGATTGGCTGCAAGGTGTCCATTATTTTGTGATAATGTACAGTGATATTGTACACCTAGCTAAATGGTCTGTTCACCGTTCATATCAATGCGCCATAGTTTCAACAGTGGTATCAAGAGAGCTGTTTGAGCTCTATACCCCCGTTAAGGGTTAATATGACAATTTTGGAAGTTGAGAAAAAAATTTAGTCGGTCAAAGTAAGTATTTAAATCACCCCTGTGTGCTCAGTTTATCAAAAATAACTCTTATTGGGGAGGTACGGTGGTGCAGTGGTTAGCACTATCGCCTCACAGCTCGAAGGTCGTGGGTTCGATTCCCACCTGGGGACAAGGTGAGCGCTGAAGGAATGCGTGCCCGTCCACACACCGCATGTCCTCGAGTGCCCACCGCCCGGGTGGGGTCGGCAAAATGGCCTTTCTGTGTGGAGTTTGCATGTTCTCCCCGTGCCTCCCGGGGGTTTCCTTCATATAGGAACCCCCTTCACAAAAACATGCAACATCCTGGTTGCTAATGTGGTTCCTCCTCTGATCGCTAAGGGCGCCTGTTCATTGGGAGGGGAACTGGTTGGAATAGCGTGAACCTCCCACGTGCTATGTCCTACCGGTGAAGCTCCCTCTATCAGGCGAAAAGAAGCGGCCTTGTGACTGCCCATGTATCGGAGGAAGCATGGAGCCAGTCTCGGCTCTCCCAAGATCGGCAGAGGATGGAGTAGCAACCAGCATTGAAACCAAAAATGAGCACTAATGGGGGATAAAAATCGGGGGAAAAAACAGAAAAAAAAAAAAACTCTTATTTACAATTTTGATTTTCGTTTCGGAGATTTCTAACCTCGTGTCACGAGGCTCTTCTCGGCGAGAAAGAAGAGATTTCCCTCGACTCGTACACGAGCGGGGGTGAGCCGGGCGCGAGCCGGGCCTTACAGAGAGAGAGAGAGAGAGAGAGAGAGAGCAAGCGCCAAACGGTAATGTCTTAATTTAATGTAGAACGCAAAACATCGTTAAACCCGCATTCCTGTGATAAAGTTAACGTTTGAGTCGGCTTTAAAACGGAGGGTGGTGGAGGTGGGAGGGACTATTTTATTTCGTGGAAGACTGATTTACAGTATGAATAACAGACATTTAGCCATTTAGATTGCTTTATTTATTACACATGGAAATATAAATGACTGGTCTTATTGTTTTGTTGGCAAGTGACCATGGTATAAGCGGGTTAATGCACTTAACCCGCACTTCGCGGAGGCAACCATCCTCGGCTTCGCCTCGGACGGTTCACGCCTCTCGCGTCGTCCCTTAAAAAGTGATCATGTACACCTCGTCGTGCATTAACCCTTACTTATGGTGTTCCTAATTCCACAAGAATTCAAGAACTGCCAGCACAGTCCTTGCATGATTCCCAGCAGTGTTGGGGGTAACTCATTACAAAGTAACATATTACACGTAATATATTACTTTAGCAGTAACTCAGTAATATAACTTATTACTTATAGGATTTCAGTAATATTTTACCAGTTACTTCGTCAAGTAACTCAAGTTACAAATTGAGTTGCATTTTATTAAATCAAAACACATAGTTTATACAATCACTTCCTAATCAAACTGTGTTTTCTTTATGCAAATAACCAACCACTATAGATTACAATAACAAAGGAAAAGAATAACTTGCCCAACACTGATTCTCAGTGGATTCAGCAGCTCCGCATTGTTAGTCTTTGTGCCCAATCTTAGTGCGAGGGATCAGCCGAGCGGCATTTTGATGAACGGGCCGCTCACTGGGTGGCAGCAGCGATGGAACCCTATAGAGCCCAAGTGGCGCGAGGCGTGAGTGTCTGCTCTAGCCGGCGTGACTCTGTTTGCATTTGGAGAACCGCGACAGTTCACACAACTTTGACACGACATGTATATATTATACATCAGACTCTTGGGCTAGTTCAGCTCTCACTCAAAATGTCAAAATATAAGCGATGTATAGTTTTGGGATGTTAACGTTTGTCTGGCACAGCTCATACTATTAACTGCCGCGGGTGGCAAATGACGTCACGCTGACTCGTCCTATACAGCAGCATACAGCCTTTTTCTCTCTCGTGTGTACAGTAGCGGCTCCAGCCAATTGTGGCTGGGGGGGCTAAGGGGGGGCTTAAATATTTACAGCGGGGGCTAACTTTTTCTACATAGACAGTGGTTCTCTTCTCAACCTGTGGTACAGGTACCACTGGTGGTACGCGGGGGCCCCTCCCTCTCATTCATTCATATGGTGGTAATTTCTCAGGTACTTGTGTAAAAAGGTTGAGAACCACTAATATAAGAAATAATAATAATATGATTGATAGGGTGTGAATTATGCTCTACTATTAGACAAGGAGGGCCCACTGCTTTTCCATTGAGAGCCAAATCCCCAACCCAACATTATGCATGTAAGTGCTTCAATGAGCTGAAGACTGACTGTGTATTTAGCCCTATGTCACACTGTATGTTGAGACTGATGAGTCCAGTTACACAAGGCTATATGCAGCACACACATTTAGATGGTAAATCAAGAGTTTATATTCACAAGTTACACAAAAGATTTAAAATGTGCTATATTTTAGAGACAAATTAGGCTAATCACTGCATATAGGCTATATGTAAATAAACAGTGCCACATACACAGGCACATCCATTCATCAATAGTCTGTGCCAGAGTAAAAAGAAATAGAACCATTCATAGATTGCACTATATAACAATCACGCCAGTGACAACAAGACTGTATAGTGACTGAGCTGGACAACAGGCGTTTTGATACTTTTATCAAAACCAGCTCAGTGGCCTTGTGGTCTGAGTGTCCACCCTAAGACTGAGCACACAAACGGGGCCTGAAAGAGGCGCCCACTTCCCACGCAGAAGTTGTGATCTAAAACAACAAACTTTCATGGGAGAACGACAGTTATGTTCACATTCACACCACACGCATGAGCACCGCATGGTGGCCAAAAAACACAACAGCACAGTAGGCAACGCAGTCTTAACAAAGCAATTATGTATATCAAATATAAATTCCATGCCCTGCATGCCTACCTGTTAACATCAGTGCGCTCGATCCTGTGCTGTCCAGTCCAGTCTGTGTACAAAGCAAAATAAAGTATCTCCTTTGTGATGGCCATCAACATAAACGCTTGATCAATATAAAGGCGTGCGATACTAACGCTAGACACTTGTTTTATGTCCATTTTCTGTAGATATTGACATGTCTGTATGGAAGTTTAACTTCCGCGGTTGAGACTTGAGAGTGAGACGCTTTGAGATGGACCAGGCCACTTTGAGCAGAGCAGAAGGGAGGTCCTTCTATCACACCATGCCATAATACGCGCCATAATCACTTGCCAGTAGGGGGAGAACCCCTCTATAAAAAATGGGCCGGCCCGGTGCAGACAGCCACGGAGGTGTGTAAATGCTGTGTTCAAGGACGCTGGGAATTTTCACTTCTACTATGATGTATTAGCCTAGTTTAGTTGTTATAAATTAAGTTTTTGTTTTTCTCCAAAGAAATTTCCAGGGGGGGCTTAGGGGGGGCTTGGCTAATTTCAGGGGGGGCTCAAGCCCCCCCTAGCCCCCCCTTGGCGCCGCGGCTGCGTGTGTAACATTTACATTCCATGAGTACACGTTTCACAGTACACAGTTGCACACAGTCCATCTTCATGTTTTCCACTCTTTGCCAAGTCCCATGCCAGTCGAGTGTCGCAGACGGCAGCCATTCCTGCAGCCTCAGTCAGGAGGGCGAGAATGCCCCCCCCCCCGTGCCTGCTCCCTCTGTTTCTGCTTTGTCTAACCTCATTGCTTCATTTCTCTCATCCCTATGTCCGCAGGCTGCACTATCACCCCATGCACATGCACCCCCTCATCCCAACATCCTTTCTTCTTCCCTTCCTTCTGCCAGTGTTAACATCAACCCACCGGCTACTGCGGCTCCTTCAGCCTCCATAACCACAGTTCCTCCGATCAACTCATTTCCTACTAACCTGTCCTTTTTCCCCTCCCTCCCCCAAACCCTCCCCCTCCCCTTCCCCATCACCCAAATGTATTTAATTCTGTTAGCTCTGCACCCTCAACCACAGCACCACCTGCAACCGGTTTTGCAACAATTCCCACAGTTCTTCCATCAGCCACCTTTCCAACATTCTCCACCTACAGCCAGCTTCCCAGTATTCTCTTCAGCTCCACCTGCAGCCAGCCCATTCACCCTTACCACCGCTCAACCTCCAGTTCAACCCACAGCACCACGCCCATTTCCAGTCTCATCCACCCTCAGGTAGTAGATAATAACTGGTAACTACATGGCCCTCGTTGAACTACTCCAACCCTCCACTTTCCACCATCATGCTTCCAGAGAATTGCAAAGCAACATTGGACCCATCCTACTCAAAACACCCTCACCCCACCCGCTCCAGAGAACGGACACCTACCCTCACTACCTTACCAAACATTCGGCATGAATGCCATAGCATCCCTGCACACCAATCAACATCAACACCTTATCCAATGCCTTACAACAACACCCAGAGCCTAAATTCATCAAACTTCCTCATTTTCAGTTTCTCTCACGATTTCCAGCCAGGCATCCAGGTCATCTCAGAACCTTCAGTCAGCCACCTCCCTGCTGCTACACGTACCAAATGCCAACTCCTCGCCCTGCTCAGACACCTCGTCTACGCCATCCCTATCATTCCCCAAGGATGATCCTCCCTCTCCCACCTCCTGTACATAGCCGCTTCTGCTCCCAATTTGCACGACCACATTGCCATAGACAACTCTTGTAAAATGGAGACATGGCAATAGCAACACTGCTCCTGCTGGAACGGCATATTGTTTTTTACGATGATCTCACCCAACCCGAGGACATCCAGCTGTTCACCGATGCAGAACCATACATCGGATTCGCCGGCTACTACGGAGGGAGGTGGAGCGCATCCGACTGGCCACCTGAGTTCGCTCTACTCTCCCCCTCTGCCGCTATCCACGAGTTGGATTCCATCTTGGTTGCAGCACTTCTTTGGGGGCACAAGTGGTCATCTACATAGACAACACAGCAGTAGTCAACATCATCATCTTGCAATTCACACGTTACCTTATCCCGATCTCAGCCCAGCATCAATTCATCATCCGTACCGCTCACATTTCCAGTTAAAAAACTCCATCACTGATTCTCCGACCCGTGTCTCATTCCAGAAATTCAAACTCTACTTCAGTCTCCAACTCATTCCAGTTCCACGTTTAGCCACCATCTTCAACTAAACCCCGCAGCTGCAGCACCTGACCTCAGCATCCTCAACAACCTACCTCCCAGAACATCGTCATCATACCCCACAGGATGAACTTGCTTCAAGTCCTTCCTCACACGTTACAACTTACTGTTTCCTTCATCGGATGTCTTCACCATCTGAACTTCATCACCTACGCCCATTCCTCTCTTCACATCAGAACTTTCAGGATCCATGTCTACTTCAATACCATCAATTCCTCTGTCAACTACTCACTGGCGCCTACGTCCTGCCATCTCTCATTCCCTCATCAGCATGCCAAAAGGCCGAGCCACGATTAACTTCAACACTTTAACATCAACACTCTCCGCACAGGGTACTCATCCCCGTCTCCGACGCAACCCTCGGATCCACGTTCCTTCAGACGTTCAGAATTCAACTCAACCATGTCCACCTCCAATCCACATCGACACGCAAGTCTTTCCAACCTTACAATTCATACTTCCGACTCTATCACCTATAAAACTCAAATTCCGATCAACTTCTCCAAACTTGCATCAACACTCTCCACACAGGGTGCTCATCCCCGTCTCCAATGCAACCCTCTGATCCATGTTCCTTCAGACGTTCAGAATTCAACTCAACCACGTCCACCTCCAATCCACCTCGACACGCAAGTCTTTCCGACCTTACAATTCATACTTCCGACATCATCATCTACAAACTCAAAATCCAATCAACTCGGAACAACGCGTCCCATCTTCCCATTTCGTCTCGATTCCTACCCGAGTCCTTTCGAACCACTACTCAACTACTTCGATACCCAACTAAACCCACCATGCCTATATCAAGATCTCCAGAACCGTACTCCGGCCACTCATTCCACATAGGAGCTGCCTCTTCTGCTTCCAGTCAAGGAATTTCGGACCACACCTTCAAAACCTCAGCCGTCGGTCATCTCAAGCCTACAACAGCTACCCCCTCAGCGACATCCGAAATGCACGCTCATCTAGCAATGAAGTTCTTCTGGGGATAAGATGGAGCCATGAAGACCATGAAGAGCATCCATCGCCATCCAGAGTCTCATTCCCCGGTTCCTTGAGACACCTGCTCATACTTCCATTCAAGTCATCCCTTCATCCCATCCCCTCATCCCTTCATCCCCTCATCCCTTCATCCCTCATCCCTCATCCCCTCATCCCTTCATCCCTCATCCCTCATCCCTTCATCCCCTCATCCCTTCCCCTCATCCCTTCGACCCCTTCTCATAAACCATCAATCCATTGTGGCGTGGTCGTAGTTAGTGAAATTAAGTTATGATATAACTAAAGTTCGGGAACAAGGCAAACGCCACAACCAAACACTCATTCAATCATTCAATCAGTCAATCCCTCGTCCCACCTGGATTCAATAATTCGCTCCACCTACATATACGCCCCAAACCAAGATCCTTTCTCGCTCTCGTCTGAGGCCAAACTCATCCCTCCCACCCAACCCCTTAATCTTCCATCTCAGCTTAGGAACCACTGGGGATAAGATGGAGCCATGAAGACCATGAAGAGCATCCATCGCCGAGGCAGTTCCCCCATCCAGAGTCTCATTCCCCGGTTCCTTGAGACACCTGCTCATACTTTCATTCAAGTCATCCCTTCATCCCATCCCTTCATCCCTCATCCCCTCATCCCTCATCCCCTCAGCCCTCATCCCCTCATCCCCTCAGCCCTCATCCCTTCCCCTCATCCCTTCATCCTCTCATCCCTTCATCCCTTCCCCTCATCCCTTCATCCCTTTGACCCCTTCTCATAAACCATCAATCCATTGTGGCGTGTAGTTAGTGAAATGCTTGATGTTACAGGAGCCAGTTAGATGGATGGTCTCAGAGTGGGTGGGCCTCCCTGATTGCAAAGTAATTACTGATGGTGAATGGTGAATCCACCACGCGCCAATCACTGGCCAATATTCCATGACCAGTTTGGTGAGAGGAGTGTCCCAGACCCAGAGAGAGATCTGCAGCATGCAGTAACATAGTGTATCCGACCAGAGAGAGATCTCCAGCATGCAGTAACGTAGTGTATCAGCGTAAGAACTTTATGGTTCTAGCATTGAGACTACGCAAATTGTGACTGACAGACAGACAAGCCCGCCAGTCCACCTGAGCAAATGTATTATAGGATACAATATGGCTACATCTTCTTTGTCACCTCCATGTTGTTTCCACATTACCACTTATATAACATACAACCAGGGGTGTAGTGGTAAATACTGATATAACATACAACCAGGGGTGTAGTGGTAAATACTGATATAACATACAACCAGGGGTGTAGTGGTAAATACGGAGGTGGATAAACTATCCAAGGTGAGTAGTTTATCCACCTTGTTTCCCCTCATTGATTAATACAGGTGATCTGAAAATAGGTGACTAACTATCTGCCTCATTTCAAAGAGGTGGGTAAACTGTGTTTACTTGTTTACCCTCCTATGCCTCTGCATACAACACATCTCTGTAACATCCATGTTGTTTCCCCATTACCACTTAAAAGCTCATGAACACACTGAAAAATAACCACTTCCCAACTCAGGAAATGGGACAATCCGAGGAACATGTGAATGCAGCATTTGTCATAGGCTCCAATGTAACCTACTGTTGCGGCTGTAAAACAGTGGATAGTTTTGAGCATCACACAACCGCTGCAAAATGATTTGTTTTACTATCAGAATTTGATCCATTCAGTCAGATAACATTTTGAATGTCTAGAAGAGCCACACAATTAAATTATTTATCCCCATTCCAGTTAGCAGAGGGCTAACAGGAAGTTAGCCGGCTGGGGCGAGCAGAAGTGTCTGGTGAGCATGCTCCAGGCCAGCGCGGGAATGTCTCCACAGACAGCACATAAAAAACTCCGGTCTCCTGTGGAATACAGAGAGTTATGTGAAGCTGATAGGCTTCATCTACATTGTGGTAACTCATTTGGCTTGAATGTAACGGACGTTCATATCTAACTGACACAGCACAGCTCTGAGCATGCTGACAAGGCACAACTCTGAGCATGCTGATACAGCACAGCTCTGAGCATGCTGATACAGCACAGCTCTGAGCATGCTGATACAGCACAGCTCTGAGCATGCTGACACACAGCACAGCTCTGAGCAGAAAATTGTATAATAGCAACGTTTTGGAGCAACGTTGCTATTTTACAATTTCGGCTCGAAAATTGTAAAATGGTAACGTTCTGAGATCTTAGGGTTAGGGTTAGGGTAGGGGGAGGGGTTAGAAACAGAAAATCTCTGTAAACCACGCCCAAACCACGCCCACCGCTGTAGACACATACGTTACCATTTTACAATTTCTGAGCCGAAATTGTAAAATAGCAACGTTGCTCCACAAACGTTGCTATTTTACAATTTTTTTGGAGATCGGGTTGACACAGCGCAGCTCTGAGTATGCTGATACAGCACAGCTCTGAGCATGCTGACACACAGCACAGCTCTGAGCATGCTGACACACAGCACAGCTCTGAGCATGCTGACACAGCACAGCTCTGAGCATGCTGACACACAGCACAGCTATGAGCATGCTGACACACAGCACAGCTATGAGCATGCTGACACAGCACAGCTCTGAGCATGCTGACACACAGCACAACTCTGAGCATGCTGACACACAGCACAGCTATGAGCATGCTGACACAGCACAGCTCTGAGCATGCTGACACAGCACAGCTATGAGCATGCTGACACAGCACAGCTCTGAGCATGCTGACACAGCACAGCTCTGAGCATGCTGACACAGCACAGCTCTGAGCATGCTGACACAGCACAGCTCTGAGCATGCTGACACACAGCACAGCTATGAGCATGCTGACACACAGCACAGCTATGAGCATGCTGACACAGCACAGCTCTGAGCATGCTGACACACAGCACAACTCTGAGCATGCTGACACAGCACAGCTCTGAGCATGCTGACACAGCACAGCTCTGAGCATGCTGACAGAGCATCCAGAGCTCCTTTCATATCAAACGTTTCTTCTTCAGTTCTTTCTCTCCTCCGATCTGCAGAATCAGCTGCACTTGTTAGCCGGAGATATACATGTTTTTAACTTCATTGGTTTGTTTGGAGCGTGGATTGTTGTGGTTGGTCATGCGCGTCCTTTCCAAATGAACCCTTTGTGTACACTCCAAATGGAAGCAGGATATGCGAGGCAGCGATCACACAAACATGTCGTTAAAAGCAACTATCTGCCCTGACTTTCTCCCACACAGCATGTTTCTTTTGTTAGTGATGCCTGAGTGAACCAGCACTATTATTATTATTATTGTTATTATTATGGTAGCTCAGGAATTTCTATTCTATTCTCTATTATTTTTTCTCTATTTTATTTTATCATATATTCTGTTCTATTCTATTCTCTATTCTACTCAGTGGCGTGCCTGACCAAGTTGGTGCCCTAGGCAAGATTTTTGCTGGTGCCCCCCCCCCAACAATCTGAGGGGGCGGGAAACCAGATTTAGAGGAATATCTAATTTTAAATTAATAGACTGAGCAGGTGTAACCATAAGGCTATATTGATTTAGAGGAATATCTCATTTTAAATTAATAGACTGAGCATGTGTAACCATAAGGCTATTGGTTTAGAGCAGGGCTATTCAACTGCCGAATACGGCCCGCCAATCAAGTCCGACCGGCCCGCAGATGAGTTCCCCAAAAATATTTTTTTTTTTTTTTTTACAATTAAACCTCATTTACTTATTACACCCGACTGGTTGTTTTTCAGATGTGATCTAGCTAAAGTGAACTAGACAAGTCAGATCCACTATAAATGTTTTTCAGGAGATGCTGTGATGTAGCCCCAAGAAAGGTGCAATATTAATGTTTTTCAGGAGATGCTGTGGTGTAGCCCCAAGAAAGGTGCAATATTAACTCATTGAGTGCCAGCCACTTTTGGAGAACGGACGCTCCCAGTGCCAGAGTTTCAGAGCGTTTTTCAGTGATTTCTCGAGGCCCACAGAATATTGTGTGATATTACTATGTAAACACCGAACACGTACTAAGAACGATGAGACTCTCTTCTATCATCTGCAAAAAAAAGTTTATTGATACCATTTTCCGTTCTTTAGTTATGAGCCGGAGAAGATAGGCTGTTTTGAGCAAAAAGACACATTTCAAATTAGAAGCTGAGTTATTCCGCCTTTTGTGAAATGCAGCATTTCAAGCACATTCACTGAGTCTGAAGCTAATATTTTCTGATGTAGTGACGTGGTGTAGTTGTGTGGTGCACTGCGTGCCCCACCCCCCTCTCCCCCCCTCAGCTGCAAACTCCTCCCCACACTAACACGCACCCAGTCTATTTTCGGAGCGCTCCGTTTTTGTGCGGCGGTTCCCAGCGCGACACGGAAATGCCAAACCGGACTGCAGGGAAAGGTTTGGCCCTTCGGCGTCGGGTGCTGCCTTTCTGGCGGCTAATCGTGTGGAGAAACTATACAGCAGAGACAGAGGGGCTGAGTTGTGGGCGCGGATTGACTGCTGTTCGCAGCCAACGTCAGATTGCAGCCAGAGCAATCTATATGGCTCTGGCTGCAGCATGAGCGGTTTCTTTTTCATCACGGGGCTTTTTCCTGCTGTTTTCCGGACCTTCCTCTAATCTGGAGAGCACTGTCGCCACCTAATGGGTCTGTAAAATAGGTTATACACATCCAATAGCTACAATATTTGTACAGGAGATGCAGAAGGCTTTGATCCACGTCCAACCGTCAAAAAACGCATTTGACGTCGATCGACGTCCTTGGCACTCTACGTCACTATTTACTTTGACGTCGATCGACGTCCTTGGCACTCAATGAGTTAATGTTTTTCAGGTGATGGCGATGTGATGTCACTAAAGGGAGAGCAGGTGGTTACATGAAAGTGAGTGAGAAAAGGAGAAGATACTGAATAATGACATCACAACAGTATAATCCTAATGTTAATTTAAAATTAAATATTCTTCTAAATATGGATAAAAGTCCCAAAAACATCAAATTTTCTTTGATGTCATTCCTTACAGCACCCCCTACTTAATAATGGTTCCAGCGCGGCTGCGAAAATGTGGTGGCGCGTGTCAAGTGTACATATGGCTCGGGGAACGGTCCGGCCCCCGGCCCCGACAATGTGGCCCCCTGAACAATTTAGTTGAATAGCCCTGGTTTAGAGGAATATCTAATTTTAAATTAATAGACTGAGCAGGTGTAACCATAAGGCTATTGGTTTAGAGGAATATCTAATTTTAAATTAATAGACTGAGCAGGTGTAACCATAAGGCTATTGGTTTAGAGGTATATCTCATTTTAAATTAATAGACTGAGCAGGTGTAACCATGAGGCTATTTTCGAAACTGCTCAGCCTCCTGGAAAGATCCATAATCACCAGACTAAGTACATTGCCACTGCCCAGGCTCAATGGACTTGACAAAAAAGGGAGACCACACATTTCAAAGCAATGTAACACAATGTTTATTTTGGCTGGTATTGCCTTTTCAGAAGGTAGACATCTTTTCTCTTCCATTAGTCTCATCTAGTGTCCTCTAGAGCAGGGGTTCCCAACCTTTTTTGTGCCAAGGACTGGTAGATACATGGGAAAAAAAGTCACGGACCGGTTGTCAATTTTAATGGTTTTAGTTATATATATTTACTCACCATGTGGTGACAAAGGTTAAATAACAGCCTTTTGTGGTGTACTATATGTAGCCTATACAGTATTTATGTTTTTGTTTTAACTACAAACATAAATAAACGTCAACTTTTTTTTTTTTTTACCTCTCAAAAATCTGAGGGGGCAATTGCCCCGTCAGTTACAATGGGCATGATGATTCTGATGTCACCGCTAAAACTGCTGCCTGCAGTGCAGGCTCAGAATTGACCTTCCCCCACTATGGGAAAAAGCTCCGAGCAGGTAGAAGGGGGCGCAGCCGTGCAGGGGGTGGGTATGGATTAGGGACCATGGTGAAAGTGCTGCAGCCCAGGCAGCCAGAAAGCCAGAATTAGAAAAATGATTTCACTATTATTTAAAGACTTAAGACGTTGTTGTGCTTATTTTTTGTCTACTATTGCAAAATAATAGTAGGCATATTATCATGAAAAAGTAGTTGTTTAACACATTCACTGCCAACAACGTATGAACACGTTTTCAGAATCCAGCTGTTCCCTGCCAACAACGTGTTTACACGTTTTTGGCATCGATTTTTTTTTTTTGACGGTGGGTTGTGCATCTAAGCCTTTTACATCTCTTATATAATTATTGGAGCCACCGAACGTTTACAACCCATTCCACCGACCCACTAAGTGGCAACAGTGCTCTCCTGGCTAGAGAAAGGAAAGCATTTTTTTAACTTGTCAAGCCATTCTCAGCCCAGCCATTCTCCTTTTCGCGCTGATTGCTGGCGATGCGGGATTGCAAATTTACATAATAGATTCAGCCGATCTACTATGATCGGGTGATAGATTACAGGTGGAGGAACACACTTTGAAACACGCAGCATAAATATGACCAGAATCGCAAAAGCTTCTCTCAACCAAAACTCCAAACGAGCGAGTCCATCCCGACTTCCTCAAACAGCGGCCCAGACATGCAGGCACAGGAGAGCAGCAAAGCACTGACTGGTGACAAGCTTGTCCGCCCACGGAGGGCGGAGTTGAAGCAACTCGAGAGGGAGGGAGAGAGAGAGAGAGAGAGAGAGAGAGAGAGAGAGAGAGAGAGAGAGAGAGGGAGGGAGAGCGAGAGGGAGGGAGAGAGAGAGAGAGCGAGAGGGGGAGGGAGAGAGAGAGAGAGAGAGCCAAAAATGAATGGTTAAAGTGACCGTTCCATCCAATTTCACAAAAAGCCGTTTATCTCTGAATATTCTTTTTCACGCTAAAACCATGCTGTATTCAACTGCTAATGCTTACATAACTACTAACTCTACAAACTAACTCTTTTAGACAGAGAAAGTACACATTCTATTAGTACTTTTGAGATATTGTATGTTCACAAACTCCAAGCTGAAACGAATCCTCGGCTCTTATAAAATGAGCCATAATCCTCAAAAAACGGCTTGGCAGAAGCTACCTACAGCAAAAAAAAACGTCTGGCAGTCAATGTGTTAAAAAAAAAAAACTCTGGCGCCCCTAACGGCTCAAGCGCCCCCTAGAATTTGCCTAGTTCGCCTAATGGACGGCACGCCACTGATTCTACTATATTCTATTATATTGTATCCTATATTCTACTCTATTCTATACTCTATTCTATTCGATTAATACTCTATTATCTATAGAATATAATATAGAATATAATAGATTATAGAATAGAATAGTCTATTCTATTCTATTCTAAATTATTTTCTCTATTCTATTCTACTCTACTCTATTCTATTCTACTCTATTCTATTTATTTATTCTATTCTCTATTCTATTCTATTATACTATATTCTATTCTACTATATACTATATTCTATTGCATTGATTGTATGCATTGTACTGCACCTTGCTCTGTAGCAGTGTATTATGTACTTGTCATTTTCTTCTATATTTTAGTGTTTTATTTTATCTGTGAAGCATTTTGTTCGGCTTTTGTCTTTGTAAATGTGCTCTATAAATAAAATTGACTTGACTATTCTACTCTATTCTATTCGTCTAGCCTACAGAATCCATATCAGTCTGAGTACAGTGAAGATCCTGACCAGTCTCAAATTGGGATACCAGATAGATACCAGGAAGACCGAGGTATTCACACACACACACACACACACACACACACACACACACACACACACACACACACACTCACACTCACACTCACACTCACACTCTCACTCTCACACACACTTACTCACACTCTTCTCATTTTGTCTTTAGTTGGCTGTTTATTTAAGTCTGCGTGCGTGTGCGTGTGCGTGTGTGTGTGTGTGTGTGTGTGTGTGTGTGTGTGTGTGTGTGTGTGTGTGTGTGTGTGTGTGTGTGTGTGTGTGCGCGTGTGCATGCGTGTGTATGTTTGCTCATGTTTGTGTTTTAGGTGAGGGGAACGGAGGACACCTATTGGTTGATCGGCAGAGATGGCTTCACCAAAGCTTTGCCTGTTCCCCCAGACCTCACCGGAGGGTAGGAAAACATACACACACACGCGCACAAACACACACACACACACGCACACGCACACGCACACACACTGCTCAACCCAATTGGCAGAATAAAATTTGACATTGTACATCAATCTCAATCTAAATTTGAAATAAAAGCTGTTAATTTGAAAACCTTGTCTCCTTTCCAACATTGGTCACAAATAAAACGACTTTAATGAATCGTAAAAAGGAAGAAGTTTCACCGCACACAATGTGGAACTTTAAGTTGATTTATTCTCTAAAAAAGCAACGCGTTTCGCCACTCAGGCTTCATCAGGCTCATATCAGTCAGTCACATATCAGCACAATGTTTTTATAGGCTGCACCTGTAATCAGTGGAATGGGCAGCAGCTCACAGAGGGCTACCAGGAGCCAATGGTAATCAATTCCAATCTTCATACAAATTAGCAATGGTTACATCTCATTCATAATATCAAAAGGCTCAATCAATATCAATACAAGTATTAGGCCATGAACAACAATATATATATATATATATATAAAACATTAATTATACAAAAGGGCAACAATACATTTTACAAAAGGTAGGGCAACAATAAATGTACTTCATGATCCCTGCTTCTGATCCCTACATAAGGGGGAGGGAGGGTGGTGAAAGAGGAAAAAAGTGTATGGGGGTGTGGTCCTGCCTTTCCTCACTAGGTGGCATATCTGGAAGCAGAAAGAACATGTGAATAACAGGCACAAATAAATTACAAATCCATTACAATATACATTCTACAAAATACACCAAGATCACAACACTACATTTAATTCATTATCTTAAAAATTACCCAACTCTATCCCTGTGAAAATAGGGAGGGGACAGAAGCTGGACTCGGGTGAGGGAATATATTTTCCTTACACTACCTGTGTGCATAAGAGAAATACATTAGAACTAGGGATGTTCGATATTGGCTTTTTTACCGATATCCGATATCCGATAATGTCCAACTCTTAATTTCCGATACCGATATCAACCGATATCAACCGATACCGATATAAGCGGGCTTTTTTTCCACCAAAATTTCACGTAACAAGTTACATAATGTAGCTTAATGTAGCTGAAGAGTTTAATATATAATATGCATGTTGTGTTAAAGTTGTAAGTGTTAGAGAAGCGAGCTTGTGACCAGAAGGTCGTCGGTTCAATCCCCGGGACCGGCAGGATAAATCTGGGTGGGGAAAGTGAAAAGGCAGCGCTTGCCCCTCCCTCATTACCACCACTGAGGTGCCCTTGAGCAAGGCCCTTAACCCCAACCGCTCCAGTGGAGCTGCTCAGTGGCCAACAGATCAGACTGTGGTTGTACTGGTCAGCTTCCAGGTATGAATGTGTGTGTGAATGTGAACAGGGCACTCCTGAAAAAGAGAGCATTGCTCTCAGTGAGACTCCCCCTGTATTTAAAAAAAAATATATATATATATATATATATATATATATATCGGCATGAAAACCGATACCGATATTTTCCGATATCGATTTTTTTATGCTAATATCGGCCGATAATATCGGTAGGCCGATAATATCGGACATCCCTAGTAGAAGGGAGACACGGGCCCCGTTCCAATACCCATACTTCCATACTATTTAGTAGGCAAAAAAAGATTTAGTATGTCCCAATACATAGTATGTCAGATGCAGTATGCCAAGAGTACCAGGATGTTGTACTACATCAGCTCCTATTTCGGAGTATGCATCGATGCATGCTGCACCAGCCAATCTTCCCCACAATCCTTTGCGCAGCAGGAAGTGACGTCTTCTTCTTCTTCTTCTAATGTTTTATGGCGGTTGGCAAACAACTTTTTGTGCATTACCGCCACCTACTGGAGTTACGTCGCACTGACTGAGCTGCGTGTTCATGAATGAGATAATTAACTTTAAGAAAGCCTTGAAATATGTTCAAACCAAACAAGCATGGTGTGTACCAAAACACTTGATTCCTGTTTAGAACTCTGACTTAATGTTTTTGCTTTATTTATTTTATTTTGTTTATTTGATTGTCTGTTCCAATTTTGTAAATGTTTAGTCTGAATTTTTTGTATAATGTACTGTTTGTTACTGCCAGACTTTGTTTATTGAATAAAAAAAAAAAAAACTCAAATGTGGCGCTGCGGACGTCGGCGGAAGTGAGCAAGAGGTCGGAGTTCAGGAAGCTCACGTGACGACAGATGTAGTGTGTCCCAATAGTATGCATTTTGCATGCATGCTGCACACTACAATCCATACTTTGTGAGGGCAGCGGCAGTACATACTACAAGAAAGAAGTACAAGTATGGGTATTGGAACGGGGCCACGCACATCCCAGCCTAGTAGGGCAGGTGCAGAACTTACAGTGATAAATGCAAAGAAAATTGTAAAAAGTTTGCACACTGCAAAGGGCTCCAGTTTCCAGTTTCCAGTCCAGGACTTCTTCGTCTGAAGAAGGGCAGGGTGCTGCCCGAAACGTTACCACACGGTTTTGCAATAAAAACCTAACTGGAGCCCTTTGCAGTGTGCAAACTTTTTACAATTTTCTTTATATTTATTGTTAACCTACCTTTTGTAAAATGTATTGTTGCCCTTTTGTATAATTAATGATTTTTTTATATTGTTGTTCATGGCCTAATACTTGTATTGATATTGATTGAGCCTTTTGATATTATGAATGAGATGTAACCATTGCTAATTTGTATGAAGATTGGAATTGATTACCACTGGCTCCTGGTAGCCCTCTGTCAGCTGCTGCCCATTCCACTGATTACAGGTGCAGCCTATAAAAACATTGTGCTGATATGTGACTGACTGATATGAGCCTGATGAAGCCTGAGTGGCGAAACGCGGTGCTTTTTTAGAGAATAAATCAACTTAAAGTTCCACATTGTGTGCGGTGAAACTTCTTCCTTTTTACTATGGACTTCCTTCCTGACACCACCGGCACCAATGTGAAGATCTGAGCTGTGCAGGGCAATCTAACTTCATAGACTTTAATGAATGTTGTTATGTTTAGGCAAGTAAAACAACTTGGTTTAGGTCAGGGTTATGGTTAGGGTTAAATAACAAAAACGTTACATGTGAAATGTAGTCTTTGAACATGGCTATCCAGTGTGGAAGGCAAGTATTTCCATGATCCACCCCGACCACAACTTCCTTACTGGACACCGCCCTCTTTCAATAGCAGACTCTATGACGTTTCTAACCACCTATTTTTTGTTTGTCTGTCTGTCTGTCAGGGCCAGTAACCATGGCATCAGTCTGGATGAGATTCCAGTGGAGAGGAGACAGAAGTTCCTGGATCGACAGAGGAAGATCAAGAAATAACACACACATACATACACACACACACACACACACACACACACACACACACACACACACACACACACACACACACACACACACTACACACAGACACCTCCTTCCTTCACATCCCCTCTCAGATTTTAAATCAACTACAACCTGTCCTGAACCAAATAGTTTTCTGGCAATATGCTTTAATAGATGCATAATACAGACAGAGACAGACAGACAGAGACAGACAGACAGACACACACACACACCGACACACACACACACACACCGACACACACACACACACACACACACACACACACACACACACACACACACACACACACACACACACACACACACCCTGGAAGACTGGACTGTGTTGTTATAGCGGCTAATTAAGATGTTAAGCCAAACCCAACAGTTACATGCTCAATAGATCCAGTTAGATCTCAATAGATTCAATTAGATCTCAATATATCTAATTAGATCTCATTCGATCTCAATAGATGTTATTAGATCAAATTAGATCTATATAGATCCCAATACATCTCAATAGATCCCATTACATCTCAATAGATCTGATTAGATCTGTTTAGATCTCATTAGATCCAATTAGATCTCAATAGATACAATTAGATTAAATGTATGGAGTGACCAAGAGAGGGAGCAGCGTACGTAAATTCTCTTTTCCCCAGTTCAGTCCGGACTTTAGGCACCGTTACACCCAATGTACACCAGATGCGTTACGGCTGCATTGCGGATCCAGTAAAACTGCCGCATCAGACTCTCACCCATGTTAACTTATTGAGTGCCAATGACGTCTAAAGACGTCAATTCAAATAGTAACGTAGAGTGCCAATGACGTCTAAAGACGTCAATTGCGTTTTTTGACGGTGGGACGTGGATCAAAGCCTGATGCATCTCCTGTAAAAATATGGGGGATGTTGAAGGTGTATAAGCTATTTTACGGACCCATTAGGTGGCGACAGTGCTCTCTGGATTAGAGAAAGATGAGGAAAAAGAGTAGAAGAAGCCTGTGGGGAAACGGAAACCGATGCATGCTGTAACGTTAGCTGTGAACAGCAGCCAATCTGCTCCCACAACTGAGCCCCCCCCCATCTCCGCTGCGACAGTTCCTCCACACGACCAGCCGCCAGAAAAGGAGCACCCGACACCAGCGTCCCTCCGAAAAGTTAAATTACTCTCAGCTGGAAGCGCTGGGAGCCGGCGAACAAAAACGGCGGAGTGCTGTGAAAAAGCTGGGTGCAGCGCACTTTGAAACGTGCAGAGCAAACGTGCAGCAGAGAGCCACCAGAGACACTCCCACGGAGGAGTTTGCAGTTGAGGGGGATGGGGCACGCAGGGCACCATACAACACCGACCCAGACAGCAGGCTCGATGGACAGATTGGCAAACACAAGCTAGAATACCTGATGCCCACCAGCAGTAAATCAAGACCAGCAAGAAGGTGTAGCGTCTGCGCACGCAGGGGCCAGCACTGCTGGTTGCAGCTAAAAAATATTATTTTGCCATCAAAATTCCTTTGTTTTCGCTGTTTTATTGAAGGAAATTATTTTTGAGGTGTCACTACATCAGAAAATATTAGCTTCAGAGTCAGTGATGTGCTTGAAATGCTTAATTTCACAAAAGGTTCATTATCTCAGCTTCTAGTTTGAAACGTCTGTTTTTGGTGAAACCAACCTATCGTCTACTGCTGATAACTAAAGAACGGAAAATGATATCAATAAACTTTTTTTTGCTGATGATACAAGAGAGTCTCATCGTTCTTTGGGCGTGTTCGGTGTTTACATACATAGTAATATCACACAATATTCTGTGGGTCTTGAGAAATCACTGAAAACGCTCTGAAAGGGCTGGCACTGGGAGCATCCGTTTTCCAAAAGTGGCTGGCACTCAATGAGTTAATAGATGGGCAATACATGCGGTACAGAAAAATTATGCACCTGTTCTATTTTTGTCGGATCCCGCATGTGTCTGACAGATTACATGAGTGTGGGTCTGTTCGCAGCCGTACCGGAGCAGTACCATATCTGTTCCGGAGCTGGTGGACATTAGCCCTTAGTAGGAATATGTCCCCTGGGTAGCTTACAGTGTTGGGGGTAACTCATTACAAAAGTAACATATTACATGTAATATATTACTTTTAGCAGTAACTCAGTAATATAACTGCTTACTTATAGGATTTCAGTAATATTATACTAGTTACTTTGTCAAGTAACTCAAGTTACAAATTGATTTTTATTTATTTATCAGAGCACATAAAAAAATACAATCATTTCCTAATCAAACTGTGTGTTTTTATGCAAATAACCACTATACTGTAGATGACAATAACAAAGGAAAATAATATCATTTAGAATTTTGGATTGTTTACACTGACTTCAAGGTGGTTGAAATTATTTTTCATGATGTTCCAGGGCGGCGATGTCATTCTGCTGCTGCTGTTTTGGTAAAAGTAATGCAAAAGTAGTGTAATAAGTAAGGAGTTACAGACAGACAGTAATATTGTAAAGTAACTTATTACTTTCAAGTGAATGCAACTAGTAATATGTAGTATATTACATTTTGAAAGTAACTTGCCCAAAACTGGTAGCTTCCCAGACTTTTTGGAATGGTGCAGCTCCGTAAGATTAACTGTGAACCATGCAAAGCTAATATATAAAATATAGAACTGGGAATGAGCATAATAAGTCCACGGTAAGACTTTGGCAAAAGCCGGACTGGACTTGAGTGGATTTTAGACTATATTCCAGTTCAGGGGAAAAACTGGCATGGCCCAACACGTATGAATGAGAATGGGTTCTATGGGGTTAGGGCTACGCACCTTGAGTTTCCTGCACTTTCTGTCAGAAAGATGTCTTTCCCTTTAAATGTTTTTTTTGCAATCAACTCTAAATCTAACTAATAAAATTACTGTTAAACAGATAAAAGAGTTGTGTTTTTGAGAATGTATTTTAGATTTAGATTGTAAATTGTCTATAAAATATAATACATTTGAATGTGATTTCACATAACATCCACATTAAAAAGAGTAGTTCCGGAGCAGCGGATTGAGTGGCCCTGACCACGTGACCACCTTCGACCCTTCCTAGAGGGCTCACTGTGGGTAGCTACTGGGACGTAAGTTGGGGGTTGGCCAGCCCCGGCTGGGTCACCTGGGCGAGGGTGTATGATGTTGCGAGACCCGAAACATCCTATGACCCCAGGGTACATCACTGAGGATACGTCCCAGTTGCATCCATGCGATGTTTTCTCTTTATAAGTTAGCCTGGCTTAGCCTAGCCAGTGACTCATAGGAATAGACTATGTGACAACCAGGAATAGACTAGTGACCACTGGAGAGACAGTTGACAGCCGGAACAGGGACGGCACCCGGGAGCAGTATGGGTTAGCACCCCAGCCTGCGTCTTCCATGAGGAAGAAGCCCAACAATCCACGAGAGGCCTTTTAGGAGGGCCATTCAAGCCGCAAGTGGAGTCTGCAGTGCCACCAATTACTGGTACTGCATGGTATCCACCAAGATACCATCATGTCGGAATGAGATGTTTGGAGCGGGGGAGTCTGGTGCAGCGCACAGGTCCTAGACCTGGTGAGACGAGGGAGGAGCCCGGCCGGGTGGCAACCCACAGAGCCCGGTCCCTCTACGTACCAGAGCCCTTCCCCCCCCCCCCCCCGGTCCCGGCAGAGTAGTTCCGGAGCAGCGGATTGAGTGGCCCTGACCACGTGACCACCTTCGACCCTTCCTAGAGGGCTGACTGTGGGTAGCTACTGGGACGTAAATTGGGGCTTGGCCAGCCCCGGCTGGGTCACCTGGGCGAGGGTGTATGATGTTGCGAGACCCGAAACATTCTATGACCCCAGGGTACATCACTGAGGATACGTCCCAGTTGCATCCATGCGATGTGTTCTCTTTATAAGTTGGCCTTTCATAGGAAAGAATTTGGGCACCTCTGCTCTATTCGATCAATTATGTTGATGTGTTTCTGTCTCGGTGTTGCTTCACTAATTCTGTGTTGGGGCAGCCTTTGAGGGTTAGGCTTGAAATATTTATTGTCCTTATTTATTGAAAAATAAACATTTAAAAATGTAATATCTCTGTCTCTCTGGAAAATAGGGAAATTAGTAGCAGATTGTTGCACTTTCAACAATCGAAATTAAATTGTTATTTTCTAGCTTTGATGTCAAGGAAGATGGTAGGTAGCAGGATGGGGAAACTAGTGGGGGCTTGATGCAAATTGCCATAAAAAAATCTAAACTTGCCCTTGGAATTGGGATGACAGCTGCTTTTAAAAGCCCCCGTAAAATAAAGGGTCAACTTTATTTGCAAAGCGTGTCTAGATTTTGTTCTGTGTACTATTTGCAAAGCGTGTCTCAAAAGTGATCAAATAGGCATCTGTATCTGCACAACCCCTGCCCTCCTTAGTGTTATTTACCTCAATGACAGGCAGCACAAGCTAGCTGACCAGCTAGTTCACTAGCTCACTAGTTTTTCAATATGCAAAGCACCTGCTGAGTCACGACTAGAAACAAAAATGAAATGAAATGAAATAGAAACAGTTGCTGACCCTCTCCCAGTCTGGCCAGGGCCTAAAAATGCTTTCCAAGCGTCTACTGTTGTGGTTTGAAGCATAGCTGCTAGTCTCACTCAAATTACCCTCTTCACACTCTCTCACACCACATCTTCTATTTCTCACTCCAAAATGTCTCTTTTGGGTTCCAATATTAAAAGGTTTGGGAACCCCATTTAAAGTGTAACTAACCCCCAAAACACCTTTTTTCAGCTTTTAACCAATATATATGGCTTTTGGTGTGGTGTGAAGGATTCTGGTGAAAATGGTAAATGGACTGTATTTATAGAGCACATTTTATATAGTATTATCGACTACCCAAAGCGCTGCATGAATACCTCACATTCACCCATTTACACTCACATTCGCACACCGAGGCGTCTACAGCAAGTCACTTGAGCAAGCCACTGAACCCCCTAACTGCTCGTCGGGAGCAGTTGGGGGTTCAGTGTCTTGCTCAAGGACACTTCGACACACTACCGGGAGGAGCCAGCCTTGAACCGGGAACCAAAATGACTTTGGGCCCATCCAAAATGACTTTGGGCCCATCCCTAATTTAAATCCTGGGGACAAAGGACATTTAGCGTGCTGGCTTGTGCTCTCTTCTAACCACTTAACCAAAATCTCGAATGTCCGCGTCCCACATCTGACCATAAACAGTAGGCTACGGAGGCCAAATAGCCTAATGCATTCTCAGAGCACTTTTATGATAAAGCAGCTGTCCATCAGTAGGCTACCACACAGAAATCAGAAACTAAAAGTGAGGGGCTGTCTGATAATAAATCACGAATAATTGATTGCTGTAGGTATCCTTCAACAATGGAGAAATGCGTTCTCATACATAGCCTAATAATATATATTTTTTAAATCCACAAAGATCGTAATGTTTTGCAAATGATTTGGTGGCCCACTTCCAATACCTTCGCGGCCCACCAATGGGCCCCGGACCCACAAGTTGGCTGCATTAGATTACTCATGCTAAGTGACGTATTCTTAGATTACTTTTGGAAAACTTATAAAAGTCATCTTGCTCAGGCCATTTGCCTGTGTCACTCTGAATGCACGCAAACGTGAGGGCAATGCGGTCGCGATGTGCACTGATGTAATGTTGCGACGTTCTTCAGCATGTTTGTCGGTAAAATGTTCTTTATATTTCATGTCAAAAACACATTGCTGACAGAGTCCTGGCTATGTGTCTCCTCTGACTTTGATTGAAAAAATGCTTCCACAGATTGCAAAATTCGAACGCTGTGACGTGAGTGATGTCTTTTCCTTCTCCACAGGTGCCTTGTCTGTTTGTCAATCAAGGCAATGCTGAAGATGAACAATTCATGAATTTGTTATGGGGACTGCCTGGAACCCTCTCAAGGACCCCTGATGGCACCCGGACCCCACTTTGAGAACCACTGATAATAATAATAATAATAATAATAATAATAATAATAATAATAATTGATTGGATTTGGATAGCGCCTTTCTAGATACTCAAAGCGCCTCACATATCAGGGGAGGGAGGGGGAGGGAACTCAACTCATCCACCACCGATGCGTAGCACCTGGGTGATGCATGGCAGCCAGTTTTGCGCCAGAACGCTCACCACACATCAGCTATCATGGTGGAGAGTTGAGGACTGAATGTGCCAATTAAGTAACGAGGGATGATTAGCTGATCTGATCTAGCTTTTCAGTATTCATCTCAAATTGCTCGAAAATTGTGCAATTACCTGTTGGAAAAAAGCATTACTCTGAGTGAGACAACCCCTGTATAAATAAAGGCTCAACGTCAAAAGGTTGTCATAATACGGTGGTGTGTAGTCTGAGAAACTGTTTGGCAGGAAGGAGGAAGTGACATCATGATAATATTCTGCACACAGTAAATGAGGGTCTTGTGAAATATATATTTGGTCTCATATTTTTAGCTGAATACTTGTGTCTTTGTGGGTTGGATAAAACTAACTATCACTCCTCTACAGCTTAACACTATCTACATTATCGTTTACAAAACCATTTTTATAACTCACATCAGGGACTGCATATAATATCTCAAATAAATGACAAAGGATACTGAGTGATCTATTATTAAAGCTACTTAACTGTTAATGCTGCTGCTGCTGCCGCCGCCACTACTACTACTACCACCGTATATAATCATCATAATAAAAAATAACTATACTTAAATCCAGGCATAGTAGTAGACATAGGCATACTGGTACTGTAAAATAGTAGTTCCAGTTTGTTTGTTTATTTGAATCTCTTTTAGTCCTATTGGACTATTCTTCCAAGAGTCGATAGCATAAAAACATGTAATACAAATAACAGAAACATAATACAGTATACAAAAGTATAGGAAAAGCACACATTAAACACATTCACACACATTGATGACATAATACTGACAATATTATACTAATAATAATGCACACGTGCCATACCACCCAATCATTAAATCAGTTACGCTAAATCCACACCAATTTACCACATACAAATCCTAAATTCTGAAGTTTAAAACTACATAACATACATAACTCAATGCAAATACCAAATATTCCAGTGTACTGTTACTGTACTGTACCACTATACAGGTCCTTGTGGTGAATATTATGGACGTTCTGTCGTCCTGCTGGCTGGAGAGTGGCTCTCTGCTGACATCTAGTGGTTTAAATTTACAACTGATTTGAACCTGAACTGAGTAGGCTGTCAGCAAAGATTCCTTTCACAACAGGCCCAGAGGTGGAGTGACTAACTCCAATTACTCAAATTACTGTAATTGAGTAGTTTTTTTGGTCATTTTTACTTTTACTCAAGTACATTTTGTTTGAAGTAACGCACTTTGTTACATTTTAAATTGCTTTAGTTACAAAGTAAAATAAATCCAAAGTTTCCGCAAGTTTTCTATGAATTGCTGTGCACCTGAAACTGTCCAATCTGCCAGTGCTGGATAACTGCTGCCAGTGTTGCCAAATTGTTTCCAAGGAAAGTGGCTGCTCAAAAAGTCGCTAGAAGCTGACAGAGGACAGCATGTGCTAATTTGCATATCAATAGCCTATATCAGAGGTTCTCAAATGTTTTTCAGCCAAGGACCCCTTACAAGATAGAAAATATACCGGGGACCCCCTCATTCTGATTTGTGATTTTGGGCTAAGCTTAATTGTTTCCACGGTAACGTGCTTGACTTTTAAATTGATAGGCTTGTTGAATTAGAATGTAATCCATGAGCCATTTTAGATTTAAAGCATGAACTATTTTCATTTAACTATGTAGCTTTTGCAACAACAAAAAAAGTTTGTATTCTTATTTCCCTGAAAACTTTTCGTGGACCCCCTGGCAAAGTGCCACGGACCCCTGGGGGTCCCCGGACCCCCATTTGAGAACCACTGGCCTATATAACCTATAGTCCCCGCTTATAGCGGAGGGAGGCGTCATCAGACAGCAAACTGGCATCAGCCGTACCAAATGTTTTGAGATTCAACACTTCACCAGAAGGTGAACGACAGTCAGACAGACAGACAGACAGACAGACAGACCAGAATACCTGTTTAATCAAAAAGGAGATGGCTGAGTTAGAAAACACTTCTGCAGACCTTAAATCCAACTGAAACCCCATCAGATTTGGTTGAAGTTGAAGATGACCTTCAAGTGAGAAAAATAACCTAGTTTTAAATTACATAACCCCCCCCCCCCCACCCACACACACACACACAGTAACTGAGTAACTTCTATGGTGAATACATTTTAAATTAGCTAGAGTAGCCTACTTCTACTTGAGTAGATTTTTTGTACTCTTTCCACCTGAACAGGCCTGTGTGTACATGCTTTAGCTAATAACTGCTGCATTTAATATGACATTCCTTGGGTTAAGTTGTAGTGGAGAGTATTATCTCTTAGGGTATTTCTGCTTTTACATCCTGTGCAAATCATCAGTGTTGAGCCTACAGTAGATGCATTTCCCAAAACACTAACCTCATTCTCACAATACCCAACCCCCAACCGCCACGGCACTATTTAAACTCTCATTTTGTCTCACACAAAATGCCAAAGCACATTTAGCAAAACACAGCATTGCCATGTTTTGCTGATTAAAACTGCCATTGCACTTTTTAACTTGTTTATTTTACCTGAAAAGTAGCAAAGCCCTTGCTCCTCCTCACCACAGAGGGCAGCAATGCGACTAAACGGCTAGTCTGTTTCAACGACAGAGAACAGGAAGTGGTAGAAGAAGCACAGAAGCGCGGCGTGGAAAGCAACATGGCGGCCTCCTGCTGAATAGAGAAGTAAACAAAGAGAGAAAAGCAGTTCCCATCTCTCTCTCGGTGAGTCTTGTGGTTTATCTGAGTCTGGTTCCTGATAGCACTCCGGGTTAAAAGCTGTAAGCAGCCGTTTAAAGTCACATCCTCTAAAGGAGCTAACTGTGTGCTGTCTGAGCTCGGATGTGTTATGCTGTATTAAGGTTATGCTATCCTAGGCTAGGCTAGGCTATGCTATGCTAGGCTACTACTGTCCAACGGGAGATGTGCACGGTTGTGTTTGCTCTAGTAGCGTTTCTCTCTCTCTCTCGTCAGAGGCGCTCGACCAGGGAAAAGCCTTCGTCTCGTCTGATGAAGCAGCGGCTGAGGCTGGCGTGAGGCCCTCGTACCTGCTTCAGGTAGGAGCTCAACACATCAGCGGAGGGAGGGACAAAACAAGAGCCCTGTTTGAAACTGGTCCCTATTACAGAAATATTGGACTATATTGTGTTCGCCTTTTTAACTAGTGTTAGTGTCCAAATTCTCAACGCTTAACTGGATTAATTACCTGACATTACATTGCATTATGTCATTAACACTTTTACCCAAAGCGACTTAATGGTACATTTTGTCAACAATAGTGCAACCAATTGTGCATCACAGTCTTCATCAGCTAAGATTCTTAAAAGGAATAAGTAGCATTTGTCTTCCCCCCACATGATTCACTATATGCTCTTTTCACAGCAACCATTTGAGGTGGTAAAGCAGGTTTAAGTAATAACATTAACAAGGGCCCTGTCACAAACGGAATAGAATCATAATTAATGGTATTGGTTACACACTTACCCCGCTCGCCGGACGCTTCTGGCTCATACTGAGCGCATTAGCGCCCGGCGAATGCAACCCATTTCACATATTAAATTTTGCCATTTTCACGTCTGGGTCTAAAATCCCGGCTCCTACCTGAGTCTTCACGTGAAGTGAAGACGCTATCCGATGTCAAACATCCTCTTCTTTTAATGACACCTAGTTGTTGCATCCAAAATGTTGCATAAAATCCACTTTTCTGTCGCTCAAAAACCGAAAACCATGTATTTGGAGCACCGCTCCTTCTTCTTCTCTGATCTGAAGCAACTCGGAACAACGACTCACTGTTTACTCACTAATGCCCCCCACACTTCCGCAATGGTATTGCACCTCCGTTTCTGCACAAATGCAGAAATGGGAGGTGCAATACCATATATGGTTTTCGGTTTTTGAGCGACAGAAAAGTGGATTTTATGCAACATTTTGGATGCAACAACTAGGTGTTATTAAAAGAAGAGGATGTTGGACATCGGATAGCGTCTTCACTTCACGTGAAGACTCAGGTAGGAGCCGGGATTTTAGACCCAGACGTGAAAATGGCAAAATTTAATATGTGAAATGGGTTGCATTCGCCGGGCGCTAATGCGCTCAGTATGAGCCAGAAGCGTCCGGCGAGCGGGGTAAGTTACACACCTGCTTTACTTCTAGGGATGGGGGAGAGTACTCGAGTACTCGTTTGTAACGAGAGTACTCGAGTACCGTTTCCGCTGTCCGGATACTCGCCCCACCCCCCTCCCCTATAAAAATGGCCGATCTAACGTTAACAGCGTCTGGCGAATCGCCAGCAACACAGACGTCCATGTATATTAACGCAATCTATATTCAGCAGATGTAAAATAAACAAGATTTGATTGCAGTTGTTTTCCGTTCATGGCCAATTTATATATAGATGTGCAAGCAAAGATGGTAACGTTAGATGTTTTTTACTCGGACGGACCACTTTGACTAACGGACCCCTGACAGTAACTTTGTTTACCATAGCCAAACGTTCCGTGTTTCACCACGGGCGGGGACCATCACTCGGATGTTGTTGGTGGTTTTTGCGGTTAACGTTAGCGAACATTATTACTGTTTGCAGTTATCATGTTTGCAGTTATCACTTTTTGGCAGAACACCAGAGTTTTTAATAAGTGGATTTACTTAACAGTGATCAAGAAGCAGTATGGAATGATTACCGACATGTATTGGGAATTACTTTTACTGAGGTAGGCTAACGGCTAACACCGGATCACCTTATCACAGTCAATCTGTAAAAACTAAAAAGTGCACCAGGCAGCGCTTTTTCCATGCAAAATTGGTAATGTGTGTGAAGTTGCTGTGAACAGCCCCATACAAAGCAGATCACCCCTGCTCTCATCACAGGCATTTGGCGAATGCTAATGGTAACTGCTTAACATAGCCAAACTTAGGATCTTTCATGTGTGTGTGTCGTTCCCCCGGGGGGGGGGGGAGGGGGGGAGAGTACTCGAGTACTCTTTCATAACAGAAGGAGAGTACTCGAGTATTTAAATCCCTTACAATGCCCATCCCTATTTACTTCTTGCTTTTACCACCTCAAAATGGTTGCTGTGAACAGAGAAGGTACCCTACAAGTTCTCCCGTATAATACAATCCAATGCGGCCGTGTTTACCGAAACTTCGTTTGGCCATAGTGCTGCACGATTAATCTAATCGCAATCGTGATGTCAGCACGTGCGATTACATAACCGCAAAAGTGTGCGATTATTATTATTTATTCTTCACGTCTTTTTGATTGTGTGTGTGAGCCTCCTCTAAATTAACGTTACATGCGACGCAGCAAGCACATGTTTCTCTGCCATCACACTAGAGGTCGACCGATATTGCTTTTTCAATGGCCGATGCCGATCTTTAGAGAGCAGGGCGGCCGATGGCCGATATATAATGCCGATTATTTTAGTTTTTTTCATTCGATAAAATACGATTAAAATAAACTCCTCAAAAAAAGTTCGGAAACGTTATTTCGCTCGATTATTTCTCCCCTTTAATAATACCAATTGGTATTGTATTTTATATCGTTGGAAAGCCTGATTAGTCACCTTTACAACGGGGTACAACTTGTAAGGTTTGTGCATTCGTGGAATGAGAAACACACAGCTAAACGTGTGGGTAGCGCCCCAAAAAAATGTGCCAAAATCTCCTGCAATATTCTTCTGTTGGTATTTTTTTTTAAAGAAATCTAGTAGCCTAGATTTCCATTATCCATTCATGCACATTGAAAATTGAATATAACATTATACTGTAGGCCTACATCTAATATAAGATGTTATCTTAGCCAGTACAGTAACATGTTTCTGATTATTCTTTTTATTAAATAGAAAAATACATTGGGTTATGCGGTATAGATTTCAGTAGTGGCTGGTAGGCTATAGTGAGAGAGCAGTATGTCAGAGAACTCATTCATGCACTGTTCTATACATTAACAATAATACTAATAATAATGTAACTGTTAAGATTTGCTGTCATTTGATGGGAGAAGTGTGTTTGCAAAAGATGATGGTGAGGTGACTGAGGAAACCGTTACAGTAGGCTCATGGGTGCATGAGAAGACTCACATTCCTAGCTTTCAAAGCTCCATAGCCTATATACTCTCACTAACTCTTATACGTTTACTGTCTGTAACGCTATGATTGCAGCCAGGGGGGATGCATGTAGCCTACTGTGAAACGCTCAGGTTGATAAGAATGACAACATAACGTAGACGCAAGCCAGTCCAATCGTCCGTCTGCGACGAGTCAATCCAACATTATTTACAGCAGGTTGCATGAGCTCAAAACTTTTTCACGCATTAAATAACAACTGCCCCAAGACATGTTTTCGTATGTTACGTTTGTATGAACTTTTGACAGGCTCATGTAGACTGTAGGAGGAATGCTACGCTATCTCATTAAACAGTAAACACACACGCGAGCGCGCACGCACACACATACGGAGCTATTTAGCCTACTACTAGGAAGCTGTTCCTTCAGCAAAACACTGTTGACAAGTAGCGTTAACGCTAGCTTTTGGACTCCCCCTTGTTGAATCTCTAACCCACATTAACTCATTCATGGCCAGTTTAGGACTGCCAATATTTAGCACAGGCCAAAGATTTTCATAATGGTTGGTCATCTTTCAAGACCCACAGTAAATTATCTATTAGCACCAAAGTGATTTGCAATACCTCAAAATCAAGATGTACGTCTCTGGGTTCACCAGGAAAAAAAAAGTGAGCTTTTAGCATGTTCTGTACTCTACTTATAGCCATTTATATACACCCTGTTTTCACCAAAAATGTCTCTCTGAGAAAAGAAATTGCAGAAAATGGCATTTATGTACAGCACACAATCTCAGGCAGAACTCGCTCTCAATTCTTTTATTTTGAACTGTATTGACATCAGACATGTAAATATTATTCATTATGACACAAATGACAAAAAAAAAAAAAATATATATATATATATATATATATATATATGAAGTGCTTTTTTTACATTCAACAATACAGTTTGCTCAGTGTGAGTGAGTGTACAGACAGACACACAGACAGACAGACAGACAGACAGACAGACACACACAGACACAGACACACACACACACGCACACGCACACGCACACACACACACACACACACACACACACACACACACACACACACACACACACACACACAGAGAGAGAGAGTTCTGTCCACAGCTGCTGCTGTATCGCACCTCCTCCCCCCGCAAATTAGCATAGGAGGGGAACACCTAACTGGTTTGAGATCAGCGTCTAGCCTCTGCCTCTGCTCGTTTTCCTCCTCTCGTTCGGGCTGGGACGAATGCTGCGACACGACACAGGAACGGGTCCGGCTTGGCTTTGGGACCAGGCGCTGCTGGAACCGGATCGATCATGTTCGTCACGGGTTTGACTAGGCAATCCAGGTTCGCCCTGCAGCAAGGCGAGCAGTGCAGCGCGCCGAGGGGCGTTTCAATGGCGTTTCTCCTCTCTACAAGGAAGCGCATTTCTCTGTTTTTCCTCCTTTCCTCCTTCTTCCTCATTTCAAACAACAGCTGCGGTATGTGTTTGATAACGTGCTGTCGGCTTGACTTTGAGGTTAGGGACCTGTGTCTGTGTCACAGGCTGGGGAAGTGTTTGAACTATGCGCTGCACTAATAAAAACAAAAACACGTCAAACACGTCTTTGGCGTGGATGGCTATTTCTGATAACACGTCAAAGACGTCTTTGGCGGTGAATGAGTTAATGCAACCTGCTGTAAACATTGGAATGACTCGTCGCTTGAGACGAGTTGAACTGGCTTGCGTCTGGTTGTTTCACAGTTTCTAATGACATGCGTCCCCCCGCAAATTGCGGGCCGCAATCAATGTTAACGTTACAGACAGTAAACTTATAAGAGTGAGTGAGAGTATATGTTGAGCTTTGAAAGCTAGGAGTGTTAATCTTACCGTAGTTTTCTTAGTTTAAGATCTAGCAAGCATGTATCAGAGTAAGTGAGGACTCGACACTCCTTCTTTGAACAGACACCGCAGCTATCCCAAAGCCAAGGAAAGGGGAGGGGTGAGCAGCCACACTGTAAATACTTGTAAACCGGCCTTTCTCCGTGGAGTTTAACACTACAATGTTAGTTTCTTCCAGATAGGAACCCCCGCTAAATAATAATAATAACAATAACAATACTAATAATAATAATAATAATAATTGTAATACAAAATCGGCCTTGTGAGCAAGGCAGAGGCCAATGCCGATTAATTAAAAATGTCAATAATCAGCCCCAATTAATCGGCCGGCCGATTAATCGGTCAACCTCTACATCACACTGGTCAACACTAGCGGGATACTTCTCCCATGCACTCATGCAAATAAGTAATGTTATGCGCAGCAAGGTTCACAAACCTAACATCTTACCGAGAGGGAGAGAGATAACATCCATGATCGCTAACAGCTAGCTATGCTAATAACTAGCTAGCCGTTCAGAAACGCATGTAAACAGCCGTGTGATTAGTGAGAACCTCAGTAAAATAAGGAGAGAGCTAGGGCTGGGTCGGTTTGAAAATTTTAAAACCGGTTCGATATTGCCGTCTAAACCGGATCGAACCGGTATACCGATTTTTTTTGTAATTAATTTTTTTTTTTTTTTTTTTTTTTAAAGCAGGGCTCCCGAGTGTGGCCCATAACTGTCTGTAGTGCAACTTCAGTCCACCTGATAGCGATAATACACCTCTAAGCTGGTATTGTCAACCAGCAATGATACTGAATAAAAAGAAGCAGGACACCTGTGTAACAAACACACCCTGTATTTATTTCTCATAACTATTCAGCTCAACTTTTCTTCTAAACATCAAAATAATAAATGAAATAAGACTTCTGCCTATAGTGCAACTTGAGAAAAGGCTAATAAAAACACAAGCAGTGCAATCAGAATGGATTGGCTTACAGCTGAGCTGCCTTATAAACTTCAAAACTCACAAATTCACACAATATAGGGCCTAGGCATGGGTCGGTTTGAACATTTTGAAACCGGTTCGATATTCCCCAAAAAAACGTATCAAAGCGGCTGCAGTTGGTGGCGATAATGCACCTCTAAGCTGGTATGCTGCCAACCAGCACGAACACTGAATACAAATAAGCAGAACCTTTTAACTGTAACAACACACTGTTTTTATTTCTCATAACTATTCAGCTTAACTTTTCTTCAAACATCAACATAATAAACAAAATAAGACTTTTGCCTACTAGTGCAACTTGAGAAGAGGCTAATACGAACAATAGTGCAATCAGAATGGACTGGCAAAAAAAAAAGAAAAGAAAAAAAAAAGGGGTTTTTCGGTTCGCACGTGATCAAACCGGTTTGGGCTCGTACACCGAACCGAACCGGTAAAACCGGAAATCGACCCATGCCTAGAGAGAGCTGCAGCTGCTTATGCAGAACTAGTACACCGTGGGGAATGACCCGCTGTGATGAAGAATATAGCAAGATTAACAAGGTTGATAGCAGAGAAAACACTGTCGCAGCTGCCAGCAGCAGCACCTCCAGGCTTCTAACTAGCCTGTCTCATGACGCCTTTATGGTCCCTCGATAAAGTCTGCAGATGCACGTTACCTCGCCTCTCTCTCAATAAGCGTCACGTGAGTGTGGCGTTTTAGGCCATCTGTCACTACAAAAGAAATAAACGGGGTGTATCATAGGGCTGGGCGATTAATCGAATTTTAATCATGATTACGATTTGGGCTGTCCACGATTATGAAAACAAGATAATCGACATACAACGATTTTGTGGCTCTTGTCACTCTCGTTCTGTCTTTAGGGCTGCCACAAACGATTATTTTGATAGTCGACTAGTCACCGATTATTTCAACGATTAGTCGACTAATCGGATCATATCGCACAATTACTCAATCGCTCTGATTTAGCCATCATCAGCTTCTAAATTTAGCTTCAAGTTGTTTTAAGCATGTGCCAAATAAAAATAAAGACAATTAATGATGATAATTCACTCAAAAACAATATTTTCATGAACTTAAAAGTTTAGAGCATGTAGCAGCATATTTATTTCTGGCATCAATGTACTTGCATGTAATAAATGTAATATAGTGCAAATTGCAAAACTGCAAAATAGTACACATGAAATTGAAAACATATAGTGCAATGAAATATGTACTATCCATTGAATGAATAATGCAAAATAAAATTAGGGCACTACTACGTGGCATGGAAATGGAACCAAAAACTATTCACTGCAACCAAAATATCAACAAAAATAAATTGTTTCAGTCTTCTCGGGCATCAAACACATTTTTAAATGTCGTAAGTAGAGTGCAAACTGCGGAGTAAAATGAGGTTTCCAGTATTCCCGTCAGCAACACATGAGCTTAACGTTGCTATGGTGACAACATTACAGCAGGCTTTTAACGTTAATATCGTTAGCCAATAGCTAACGTTAACAGCTAAAACTTAACGTTGCGGGTGGCAGTGAGCTAACAAGCTAATTAGCCTTCATCTTAGGGCTGTCACTTTTTCCCCAAAATAAAATTCGAACGAACTTTAATTGCCCGAAATTCGTTCTAATATATTCGAAGTTTTTTGGTTAATTAAATTTTTTTTTTTTTTTTTTTTTTTCCAGTCCAGCAGCCTGTTGCACCAGCTGAACGTAAGTTCTGTCTTAAGTTAGGGTGTAAAGTCCACACTAACTGCTACGTTCAAACTAGTTAGTTTGACACTAAAGTTGTGTCTTTGTTTGGTTGCACCACGGAGACGTAAGGTACATCTTAACTAGTAGACCCTAAAGTCCATACTAACCAAAATAGTGTCACAGACAATGACGTGTACAGTATCTGTGACCAATCAGTGAAAAGCACGGTGGAAACGGTGTTTATTTACGGTTGTTTAAGTGGAGTGAAAACAGGACATGTTGCCCACCGCAAATTAGTGCTTTCATATTTCATCAACACTAATCAAATGAGAACGTTATTGAGTAACGTTCGTTTAGGTTCATATTACTGTTAACGTTTATCTGTGAGCTCTTCATCAGTATTGTAGGCTATACCACCATCCTGCCTCACTAAATTGTTGTGGTTATTTTAATTTGTATGCAGTGCTGCAGCTTGTGGGAAACAAAAGCGTGAGTCATAAATATCAAAGGGTGTAATTTATCACGGAGAGCGCGTTGCGGACGCAAAACAACGATGCGCCACGGTGCCAAGTTGCAATCCGTGCCGACTGCTATTTTACGGAGGACTTTACACCTAGTAAGACGTAGGTGTAAATTTTAAGTTCTAACTTATGCCTACGTTGTAACTATTTCACTTGGTGCAACCCAAATATTTTTAGTAGTGCGTAAACTCGGACTTAGTGAGACTTTACGTTCAAACTAGCTTACGTTTCAACTTACGCACAGCTGGTGCAACCCACTGCAGGCCACCGGGCATCAGCCCGACGTGTTAGCTTGGACGCTCACAGTCACAACACTGCCTCACAAACTTGGCTGCATCCAACTCGAGACAACTTTTCAGACCCTGGAGACAATCTTTCTCAGAAGAGACTAACGCGACAAATCTGGAGACTTTTTCTGACATGGGATTAACATTACCAGCAAGCAGCAGTTGGTTAATTTTGGTTCATAAAAAAAAAAAAAAAAATCGAACATTCAAATTACGGTACATTTAGAAAACGAACCCCTCCCCCCACATTCGAAGTTGCATTCGAATTTCGAATGAAAAGTGACAGCCCTACTTAATCTGCATTCGCCACAACGTGCTTCCTTTTGAGATGCTCGCGCATCATACTCGTGCTGCCATGATAAGCGAGTTCAGCTTATTTAGCAGATTTTGCACTTCACATTATTGTGGGTGAAATGCTCCCACACTTTGGACGTAGTATGAGGACGGCTAGACATTTTTTCTGTGGAGAAGCACTGGGAGCTGCTTGTTGTTTTTCCGGTCACGGTGATGTCACGTTTTCCCCGGATGATGGGTACTGCGCATGTGCATCAAAGACAGGACGGACACCTGGATGCCAAGCCAGCCAGTGAGGCCATCGCAGGCAGCAGCTTCGCGGAAACAAAACAAACGTTTTTTTCTTTTTTTCAGCTAAAAAAAAAACATGCGATTACGTCGACTACCAAATTCGTCGGCGACGATTTAAATCGTCGACGTAGTCGCGACTAGTCGACTAATCGTGGCAGCCTTATCTGTCTTGTGTTATAAATCAAGCGCACCCCTTCCTTTGCAGCGGTGTGCTCGGCCCCTCCCCCAAAGCCCAAAACACACACACACGGCTCGAGTTGGGAATGACTGTCATGTGAACAGAGAGCCACTGCACGTTTCTCCTCCCCGCTTATTTCTGTGGTAGCACAAGAATAAGATGAGAGAAGTCACAGAAAGAGAGCCGCTGGTCGAGAGGAGAGGTGAAACAACGTATGTGGGGTGGAAACACTATGGTTTCGCCGAGTTTAAAGGTCCACACATCAAGAGCGATGCGAATATACAGCACGGAATTGCGATGCGAGTTTTGACCCACCTGTCAATCACAGCCGCAGACTTGGAACAAACAGTGCAAGATATGCGCGGTCGTGGGCCGTGGCTGCACCCCGCAACACAACCTCTCCCTCTTTGTTTAATCACTTGAAATCCACTCACAAAGTGGTCTATGACCAAGCAATAAACGCTAAACGAACAAAAATACAAAGCCCCATCTAGTTACTGCCACCGCATACAGTCATCGATTCAGGACACTCTTTACAATGCGACCGCATATTCAACAGCTAACGAGCTCACAGATAAACATTAACAATAGCCTATTATGAACCTGAACGACGTAAGTCGCTTTGGATAAAAGCATCTGCCAAATGAGTAATTTAATATAATGTAAACGAACGTTACTAGCGTTCTCATTTGGTTAGTTTTGAGGTTTAAGGACTACTAGTTCAGATATTTACCAAGATATTGAATGTAGATTAATAGTTGCAGTTGGTTGTGGCAGTTCACTGCAACATAGTAGGCATACATATACTGTATATTTATTTTAGTTTTTATTCTATTTCTAAATCTTTGCACTTTTATCTATTTATTTTCACTTATTTATTTTCAATTATATCTAAAATCCAAATGTTAAATAAAAAGCCAGTGTAAATGTTCAATAAATTCATGATGTTCTCAATGTCAATGAGTAATCGTGTTAAATAATCGTGATCTCAATATCAATCAAAATAATCGAGATTATGATTTTTGCCATAATCGTGCAGCCCTAGTGTATCATTGTATTACTGGACAGACATGTAACTAACTTTGCAGTCTGAGCCATCTTCTATGTGCTGTAACACAGTGCTGTTTCTATTTTTCTGGCGTTTCTTTTTTACATGTTTGGGATAGGCAAATGTAAAAAAAAAAAAAATTAAGATAATTTTATTTCAAATTGTTTTATTTATTTAGTTTTAATATATTTAAAATTGTAATATATTGAATGTATAGTCTGTGATACGTGAAACAGTGGTATTTTTGTCCAAGGTTATCATACCGTCAAAAACTAATGCCGCCACATCCCTAGATACCATTTGTTTATTATATCGCAATCACAATTGCAAATCGCAATATTGTCCACCGACCACCATAATCGCTAATCGCGCCTTTCCCCCAAATCGTGCAGCACTATTTGGTCGTTCATCATATATTAACTATATGATAAACACTACATGGGGAATAGTGAATGAGTGAACCATTCTGAACACAGAACTTTCTGCTGCTGGCTGCAAAGCTTTGATCTGATGTCATGGGCTGCAGTCTGGAGGAATGACTGAAAAATGTCAAATGTTTTTATTTTAGCTGCTGTGACTTTCTGTTATCATCCATCAGTCACAGAACTCGCTAGCGAAACATGAGCTTTACTTTAGCTTACTGCTAAATTAGAGCTTGTGCCTTGCTTAAGTTATTACTTGTTTCCTAATCTAAATCGGTTTACCGGTTGTTGTCATCTAATTAATAATAATCTCTAAAGCTGCATTGCATTTATACTACAGGTCTTGATAACCACTTCCGATTTTGTGCATATCCAATCTACTGTTAAAAGTTACCCATATCCGATACCTGTGTTTACGCTTGCTTTGCTTAACACTTGAAACAACCCACATACAAGGGTCTACAGCTCAGTGGCCTTGTGGTCTGAGTGTCCGCCCTGAGACTGGGAGGTTGTGAGTTCGATCCCCGGCCGAGTCATACCAAAGACTATAAAAATGGGACCCATTGCCTCCCTGCTTGGCACTCAACATCAAAGGGTTGGAATTGGGGGGTTATATCACCATATGATTCCCGAGCGCTGCTGCCGCTCACCGCTCCCCCAGGGGATGGGTCAAATGCGGAGAACAAATTTCACACATTGTGTGACAATCAGTGGGACTTTACCTTTACCTTACAAGGGTTTGGTTGCAAGTAAGCACCACTGTAAGGCACTATATAAACAGTGGTGCACGCCGTGCACATAGGGGTGGGCGATATGATGATCTTAGATCGTTAATGATTATTTAGAATGGCTCCACGATAGGGCTGGGCGATATGGCCTCTAAAGAATATCGCAATATTTTTCAGCTATATCGTGATACACATCTCGATATTTTGAAATCTCTCATAAATGCTCGATTTAACCCTTTGATGCATACAATTACAACATTATGATGATTCTAGTAGTCCCTGCAACATAAGTCTGCATCAAAACATTCTTGTTTATACTGTATTCATTAGTGGTTTCTATTGGAACACTTTTAAACTTGCATGCAAAAAACCACAACCAAGTTAAATTGTAGAAAACAGTATGTATTTACTCAAGGTAACTGCACATATGCTTTAGTGTTAACACATTGAGTGCCAGCGACGCCATATGGCGTCAAGAGAAATTTACCGTACGCTGCCAGCGACGCCAAATGGCGTCAATAACTCCAAATTCATATTTTGACGGGGGAATGTCGATCTAAGCCTCTTACATCGCCTCTTACAATATGGGAGCTGTTGAATGTGTCTAGCCTATTTTACAGAACCCTTAGGTGGCGACAGTGCCCTCCCGATTAGACAGAGGCCAGGAGAAAAGAGAGAAGAAGTAATGAGGAAACGGAAATCGCCATTGATATGCTTGAAGCATAACGTTACTTGGCTGTGCCTGTGAAAAGCAGTCATCTGCTGCCACGGTTGAGCCCCATCCGTGTGCGCTGCGATGGTCCATCCATATGATTTAGTTGCCGACACGGCGACAGCGGCTCTTTCTGAGGGGTTACATTGTTCTCGGCTGGGAGCCGAGGACACGCTGTGAAGGAGCGGGGGATGCAAGCAGCGGACTTTTCAGTTCAGAGCAAACAGAGCAAACCGCAGAGCAGAGACACTCGACTCCTCCCACCACGGAGGAGGGGGAGGAGGGGGGTGGGCACGCAGGGCACTAACAGCATACAACCATTGACACACACACACACCCAGGCAGCAAGCAGCAGGCTCGAACTCAAAGCAGAATTCATTCTGTCGCCTTTCTAACATAAAGATGTGATTATCTCAAAAACTAATTTCAGCATGCTCTTTTCGGTCGAAAACACTCTTTTTCAGAGGGGTGTATTTCCAAAATGGAACGGTTTATAAACACAGTTTTTTTTTTAATGAAACAGAAGGGTTCAAAGTTTCATTGAGGCTATTGGTTGTCCATATAAGAGGAACACAAAAAATGATATGGCTATATTAAAATGCATTGCGGCCTATGTGGCACAGTACAGCACCTTTTGCCCAAGGGCCGTGGCACTCAAAGTGTTAACATGAACCCAACCAGTGAAGATTTTTTTTATTTTTTCTGTTATTATTGACTGTCCATCAGTGTGGTACATCTCTTTTTTCTTTGTCCCTTCTTGTTCTACTGTATTCACAGTGGTTTCTTTTAAACTTGCAAAGAAAAATGGGAATCACAACAGTGTTTCCCATACATAAAGGAATTTGTGGCGGGCTGCCACAACAGGATTTGGACCGCCACAAAAAGATGTTGACCTTTTTTTTTTTTTTTTTTTTTTTTTTTTACAGTGCACCTGAATGCAACATGCAAGATATCCACTGAATAAGTGTCCAATAAATGTTCATGTCATTCTGGCCAATACTTCTGTTTTCAGTCTGGAATATGGAATATCTTTCAATAATCTATGATTTAGCTGCTAAATTGTCAAATACCGCCATCTGCTCGCTACCCAGGCACTTATGTATGTACTTAACCTAACTAACTTAACCTAACTAACTATCCGGTGTGCACAACATTGTCAGCCTAAACTCCGGCTGACACCCCAAAAACCTACAATCCGCTAGAGAAAAATTCATGTTGTTTGTTTATTAACTGGCCCCTCGCCTTATATCATTTCATGAGAGTGGCAAAGCAAGTCGAGTATCCCTGACCTATAGGGAGACATTTAGTTTGTCATTGTAAACCCACAGCACAGTAATGATGGCATGTTCTTCATAGATCTAGCCTTTTAATTTTGCTCTTAAGCTTTCTCAAAGTACACCAAATTCATGCATTTTACTTTAAAATGTTTAAAAAAATCTCGCGGGGGGGACCCCTAGGGGGTCTGCGGTCCCCCACCACAAATACTCAAAATCCTGTGGGAAACACTGCACAACCAAGTTAAATTGAAGATAACAGATTCCCTTCACTTCCCCTCTGCTCCCTCCTTCACTGCCTCCTTCCTTCACATCCCCTCTCAGATTTTAAATCAACTACAACCTGTCCTGAACCAAATAGTTTTCTGGCAATATGCTTTATAGATGCATAATACAGACAG
This sequence comes from Poromitra crassiceps, assembly GCF_964638095.1. Taxonomy (NCBI): domain Eukaryota; kingdom Metazoa; phylum Chordata; class Actinopteri; order Beryciformes; family Melamphaidae; genus Poromitra; species Poromitra crassiceps. Next base: position 360,774 of record NC_139628.1, read on the forward strand.
AGACAGACAGAGACAGACAGACAGAGACGCACACACACACACACACACACACACACACACACACACACACACACACACACACACACACACACACACACACACACACACACTCTTTTTAATTGCATGAAACATTATGAAGTGCTCTCTACTGTTATGTTTACCAGTAGGCTGTAACATTGCTGATTGCAGCAGATAAAACATATATTTTCTCACGTGGGGGAGACAATATGATTATGATTGATTAATAACTCACCAATCGCAAGATGCAGCCGATGGCCAAAGCACCGCAGTCTTTTCCACCCATTCAGCTCCACTGCTTTTATGATGTTACTCGTGTTGTCGGTGGTGATGCACACCTGGCGAGCTTCTGGCAAGTTCCATGCCATGAGAGCATCTTGCAGGCCTGGTGCGATGATCTCGCCTGTGTGGTCTTCTCGAAAAAAGCTCGTTTGAAGGCACTTAGTCTGCAACTCCCCACCCCCGTCGATGTAATGGACAGTTAGACTGAGATATGGCGCAGACGTTCTGCTGCTCCACAAATCGGTAGTTGTGGAAAAGTGGGTCACGTTTGCTAGCTGCTGGGCCAAGCTTTCTCTGACTGATATGTATAACTGTGGCAAAGCTTTATCTGCAAAATATTTGCCACCAGGCAGCTCATATTTTGGATCGAGTGTCTTAATGAGCTTTCTGAATCTGGGCTTTTCCACCACATAGACTGGGGACATGTCTTTGGCGATGTGGTTGGCTACTGCGCCTGTTATTTCCTTCCATCGTCGACTTGTTTTGTCATATGGGATTGCTTTGGAGAATGACGAAGCCAAAGTAATTTGCTTCTCGGGTGGTTGCTTCAGCGTCTTGTTCGGTGTGGGACCGGCCGAAGTGGACATGTGGAGTTTCAGGCATTCTTCATTTTGCACCGGGTGAGTTTTCAAATCGTGAAACAAATTTGTGGTACTGCTACCTTTTGTGGCGACGGGTTTGGTGCATGTTTTGCAGATAACCGTTGTTTGTTCAACGTCGTCCTTGCGATACCCAAACCACTGCCAGATTATGGATCCAGTGCTGTTTCTTTTTGCAACAAATTCGTCCGCCTCCGGCTCCATTTTCCATACCCTTTCACTGCTACTAGCTCTCAGGTTCTTGCTCTCGTGCTCCATGCTGCCTTCTTCTCGTCGAGTGTCTGTGACGTCGCGTAGCGCGGGCGAGTGTCTGTGAGGTCGCGTAGCAGTGTGTCTGACGCAGTTTGACGCGTTTGGCGTATACATGTGATTCCCCCTCCCTTCCTGTTTGTCTGAGTGTGAGAGGGAGTGCTGACAAGAGGAAACGTGAAGTGAGTCATGCCGGCGGCTTAAGTTATAAACAATGCATGACAATTATACTCGAATGTTCACGATATAGTCATTTACCGTAAATTCCGGACTATAAGGCGCACCGGTGTATAAGCCGCACCTTCAAAGTTGACTATTTTTTTCTTATATAAGCCGCACCGGACTATAAGCCGCGGGTGTTTTAATGGTATTTTTTGTTTTTTTTACAGTGCACACAGTGTCCGCGGTGTGGTGAAAAGAGGGCAAGAGAGGAAATTAAAACAGAAGTGGATTTATAGTTAGAAAGAGTGCTAAAGAAGAGAGAATTCCGTTTTTTATTTTTTTATTTTAGTTACTCACAGTACTATTGACCAGTCCAACTCAAAAGATATTCGGCAGTTTCACTTTGAGCTCTTGTTCCGCCGCTGTCCATCAATGGTTATGACGAGTCTCGCTGGGTACAGTACACCAAAGCGATATCCATTGACTTTAACCTTTTCGATGATGCTGCTGTATGTTGCGCGTTTCTGTTGCACCAACGCGGAGAGGTCCTGCCGGACGAAAAAGCGCGTACCCTCCCAGGTGAGGGGCTTCTTCCCCGCAGCCTGGAGGATGAGTTGACGGTCGGGCCAGCGGAGTAGGCAGATGAAGATGGCCCTCGGTGGCAGGCCGGGGTCTGGACGTGGCCGAGGCGCCCGGTGTGCCCTGTCCACCTCTGGTGGTTTCTCGCCTTCCTTCAGGTCCAGGATGTAACACAGGATTTTGCCACGAAAGCGTCCATGTCACCAATCTCAGCTCCCTCTTTTACATTGATCAGGCGAATGTTATTTCTTTTACTCCTGCTGATTAAGTCATCAACCTGCGTGTGCAGCGTTTCGATGTTTTTGCATTTTATCCACTTTCGGACTCACTGTGTTGTTTTTGTCCTCCAGTGCGCTGATGCGCTTTTCCGCATTAGAAACTCTTCACGGTTGCATTATTTTCTTTAGTGAGTGAGTGGATGGACTTCTGCACGTTTTCAAACTTGTTTTCAAGCTGCTCAAACCTCTGAGCGATGTCGGACTTAATCGATAGTGTTTCACGGAGTAAAAGTTTAGCCCAAGCCGTGTATCTCCAGCCTCCAGCAGGTGAGTCATTTCCTCATTCATGGCGGTGATTGCTTCGTCTTTTTCTTTCTGCTTACCTGTGTTGTGTTATGTTATGTTATGTTATGTTGTTAAAAGAGGGCAAGAGAGGAAATTAAAACAGAAGTGGATTTATAGTTAGAAAGAGTGCTAAAAAAGAGAGATTTTTTTTTTTTGGGGAAAAAATCCATAGATAAGCCGCACCGTTATATAAGCCGCAGGGGCCAAAAAAGGCCAAAAAACGGGAAAAAAGCCGCGGCTTATAGTCCGGAATTTACGGTACTACATCTCATGCGGCACAAGCCGTGATACATCGAGTATATTCGATATATCGCCCAGCCCTACTCCACGATCTTTTGGATAAAAGCGCTATATAAATGTAGTCCATTTACAGTACCATAACAAAGTGTTGATTGCTGATTTGAGCATCGATTACCATGGCAACGATTAAAGCTTCGAAGCGTCAATTTTTTCGGGTCAGCCCTACTCATTTGTTCAACTTCATCTCATGTGATCATTCAAATACACAGATATTTCACTCCATTTAATTTCTCCTTATTTTTCACCTCAGCCTCTTCCTTCCATAAGCAAAACACCAGGCAAGGTCTGATACAGAGAGTTCTCCAAACTTTTGAGTAGCCAGTCAGATTGAAAAAGTAGCCGGATCATGTTCACGGCGTTTGTTCCAGTGGTCCTTTTCCCAATTAATAAACAAACCTCAAATATGAATCCATGAGCGTGACAATTGAAATAATACAAATAAACATGATTATAAAGGGCCAATGCTCAATTTAATTATAAATAAAACAATATGCATATTGCAAAACACAAACAGGCAATGTATATTTTTAAGAACAAAGAAAATACTAATAACTGTATGTTTCCCACAGGATTTGGAGAGATTGTGGTGGGTGGACCTTGCTCGGACCCTCTTGGGGGGTTCGGGGGGCCATGCCCCCTGTAAGAAAAATTTGTACATTTTAAACTAAAATGCATGAATCTGGTTCACTTTGAGAACCAATTTAAGAGGCTAGATCAGGGGTGGGCAATTATTTTTCATGGGGGGCCACATGAGAAACCCAGATTGTTGCCGGGGGCCGAACAAATATTGTCATGCCGTAACCCAGGAACTTTGATGATAGAGAGGACCACAAAAAAATGTCCTCACTACCAGAGGGCCAGATTTTGCTAAGGGTTGGGGGCCGAACGGTGCCGGCGCAAACAAATTTGGGGCATTTGAAGTCAGGTTTAGAGGAATAACTCATTTTAAATTAACAGTTGTGATGTCATTATTCAGTCTTAAACACCAATATTTGATCCTTTTCTCACTCACTCACTCCTATGTCACTACCTGCTCTCCCTGCAGGGCTCCCTGCAGCCAATTAGAATTTCCACTAGCCAAAATGTTTTTCTATAAATAAACCAGAATATGAGTGGGTTAATTTAAGCATAAGTATCAGTAAGTGGCCCGGGATTCTCAAAGCCTGTGTTGAGGGTCACACGAACAAAAATGCACTCTTGAAGCTAAATAAATCCAAAACCAACAAGTTAAAGGAACACTCTGCCCATTTTCAACCAGCTTTGTATCATTAGAACATCATTAGTATATCAGAAAACTGTAAACGGTTTTGAAGTCTGTCATTTAATTTGACAGTTATTGAGTGTTAAAGTGTGGACCAGTGACATCACTGGTCCACACTAACTCAAATGAATAACTCATTAACTCAAATCAACTCTCAATAACTGTCAAACTAGATGAATGATGAATAGTTTGACAGTTATTGAGAGTTAATTTGAGTTAATGAGTTATTAATTTGAGTTAGTGTGGACCAGTGATGTCACTGGTCCACACTTTAACACTCAATAACTGTCAAATTAAATGACAGACTTCAAAACCATTTACAGTTTTCTGATATACTACTGATGTTCTAATGATACAAAGCTGGTTGAAAATGGGCGGAGTGTTCCTTTAATTATTTACATTTTTACTTCAATGTAGAACAGTCATTTCTTACACATGAGATTACTTTTAGCCTTTCAGTCATAAATATTATTGAAAGATATTCCATATTCCAGACTGAAATGCTATAACAGAAGTGGAGTATTGGCCAGAATGACATGAACATTTGGACACTTATTCAGCAGGTATCTTGTAGGGCTGTGCCGATTCACTTATCTCCCGATTCGATACTATCACGATACTTGGGTGCCGATTCGATATATATTGCGATTCTTAAGTATTGCGATTCTACGATTATTGCGATTCGATATTACGATTTATTGCGATTTTTGTTTCTTTTTTTCTTTTCTTTTTTCAGTTTGTTTGCTTTTTACACTAGATTAGAACATGGGAAAAGTTGAATCATACACTAGAGACTGTATATTATATATCATGAGTAGGGCTGGGCGATATAGTTAAAAACAGGGGCGGACTGGGATCATAATTCAGGCCGGGCATTAGATACCAAGCAGGCCAGGCCGATATGGGCCGACGTTTGAAGCCCAAAGATGCACCCACTTTAACCCTGAAGTGTAATTATTACTTCAGACTAACTAATAAAGTAATAAAACCACTAGTAAACCAGTAGGCGGCGCCTGGTCTGCTGTTCAGTGAGTGGCCTGACTGCGGGCACAAAAAAAAAAAAAAAAAAAAATTTTTTTTTTTTTTTTTTTTTTTGCTTTTGCGATTATCGATTCTGGAATAAAAGATCGATTCAAAAAATCGTGACATTAAAAATCGCGATACTTAGGTGAATCGATTTTTTCTCCCACCCCTAGTATCTTGTATGTTGCGTTCAAGTGCACTGTAAAAAAAATATATATATATATATTTTTTTTTATTTATTTTTTATTTAACACATTCACTGCCAGCCGTTTTTCAATACTGTAGTCAGCTTCTGCCAAGGTTTTTTTTTGAGGATTCTGGCTCATCTTTCAAGAGCCGAGGATTCGTTTCTGTTAGGATTTTGTGAACACACAATATCTCAAAAGAGCTAATAGAATGTGTGCTTTCTCTGTCTAAAAGAGTTAGTTTGTAGAGTTAGTAGGTATGTAAGCATTAGCAGTTGAATACAAAATTTATTCTGAGATAAACGGCTTTTTGTGAAATTCGATAGAACAGTCACTTTAACCATTCATTTTTGGCATCAGTAAGACGTCAGACATCTAAACAATAGTTTTGAACAGTCATTTCCTCCATAACAGCAGGAAACACCCCTCTCCTTCAAACTCCTCCCTCCGTGTGTGTTCTTCTTGGCTGCAGCGGGCGTGTCACAAGGTCGTTTCTGCTGCTGTTGTAACCTCGCGTCACCAGGCTCACTGCTTTGCTGCTGCTCCTGCCTGCTGGCGGCCGCTCGGCAAGTCTGGATATGGGCTCGCTCGTTTCTTGCGTTTTCGGTTGAGAGCTTTGATGAAGCATTTGCGATTCTGGTCTTATTTATGCTGCGTGTTTCAAAGTGTCTTGCACCCATAATCTATTATGCAAATTTGCAATCCCCCCCCGCCAGCTCCCAAACGCGAAAGCGAAAGCGTTTTCGCCAATCCATTTTCATGAGAATGGCTTCCTCACACTGCTTTTTGCTTGCCTTCCTCTAGTTTGGAGAGCACTGTCGCCACTTAGTGGGTCGGTGGAATGGGTTGTACACGTTCGGTTGCTCCAATATTTTTATAGGAGACGTGGGGAGCGTTGATCCACGTCCCACCGTCAATTTTTTTTTTTTTTTTTTTTAAGCCGAGATATCTCGTCATTGGCAGTCAACCGTTGGATTCTGTAAGCCGAGATATCTCGTCAATGGCAGTGAACGTGTTAAAAAAGTTTGTTTATGCACACCTGAGTCTAAATTACTATGGCAGGGGTACTCAATTGAAATTCAAAGAGGTCCAGATAGAGAACATTTCCTCAATACAAGCCAAGGTCCGGAACATTGTAACGTAGCTTGCGTTATGATTCAGTGCCATTGAATTTTGGCTACTTCAATGATTGCAGTAGCCTAATGGTACAATGTCTGTATGTAGTCAATGACTGTTAAATCAAAATAAAGATCAACAATGTTTATTTAGTTTTCATATTTAACTGGATTAATTATAAATAACTAGCCTATTATAATAATAAATACATGTTATTTTCTCATTTCAAGTAAAATAATGGCTGCATTTAAAAAATAGCATACTCGAGTGCTTTGGAAAAATGTGCATCTTAAAATGAAGTGCTTTCTCAGCCAACAAACCTCCTTTTCTCTTGATAGAAGTGAGCTCCCACTCTGTCTGCGGGAATTCGGGAAAATGTGCGGGATTCCCGCAATCCCGCACCGAATTTTAGGCCCTGCGCATTAGTGTTGTCTTATCCTGTGCTTCTCTGATGCTGTTTGAGACCAGGTCCGCCAGGCTGTCATGCCTGCTTATGTAGAGTCCTTTGTAATAGCTGCACCCATTTAGAATATGTGCTATTGTCTCTTTGTCACAGGGGGTTGGGTGTAGGATACAGTGTGGGTCATGTTTGGACGGGTACCAGGTTGCTAGCTTATATATTGTTACTTGTAGGCGGGCCTTGATGGTGAAGATGAGGATGGTGGTGTTGGAGAGGCAAAGGGTAGAAAAAATTACCGTAGATTAGATTTAACACATTCAATAACTTTCTTACCAGAATCCTTCTTATGGAGAAAATCATGTTTAACACATTCACTGCCAGCCGTTTTTCAAAACTGTAGTTAGCTTCTGCCAGAGGGTTTTTTTGAGGATTCTGGCTCATCTTTCAAGAGCCGAGGATTCGTTTCTGTTAGGATTTTGTGAACACACAATATCTCAAAAGAGCTAATAGAATGTGTGCTTTCTCTGTCTAAAAGAGTTAGTTTGTAGAGTTAGTAGTTATGTAAGCATTAGCAGTTGAATACAGCATGGTTTCAGCGTCTGAAAATTTATTCTGAGATAAACGGCTTTTTGTGAAATTCGATAGAACAGTCACTTTAACCATTAATTTTTGGCATCAGTAAGACGTCAGACATCTAAACAATAGTTTTGAACAGTCATTTCCTCCATAACAGCAGGAAACACCCCTCTCCTTCAAACTCCTCCCTCCGTGTGTGTTCTTCTTGGCTGCAGCGGGCGTGTCACAAGGTCGTTTCTGCTGCTGTTGTAACCTCGCGTCACCAGGCTCACTGCTTTGCTGCTGCTCCTGCCTGCTGGCGGCCGCTCGGCAAGTCTGGATATGGGCTCGCTCGTTTCTTGCGTTTTCGGTTGAGAGCTTTGATGAAGCATTTGCGATTCTGGTCTTATTTATGCTGCGTGTTTCAAAGTGTCTTGCACCCATAATCTATTATGCAAATTTGCAATCCCCCCCCGCCAGCTCCCAAACGCGAAAGCGAAAGCGTTTTCGCCAATCCATTTTCATGAGAATGGCTTCCTCACACTGCTTTTTGCTTGCCTTCCTCTAGTTTGGAGAGCACTGTCGCCACTTAGTGGGTCGGTGGAATGGGTTGTACACGTTCGGTTGCTCCAATATTTTTATAGGAGACGTGGGGAGCGTTGATCCACGTCCCACCGTCAATTTTTTTTTTTTTTTTTTTTAAGCCGAGATATCTCGTCATTGGCAGTCAACCGTTGGATTCTGTAAGCCGAGATATCTCGTCAATGGCAGTGAACGTGTTAAAAAAGTTTGTTTATGCACACCTGAGTCTAAATTACTATGGCAGGGGTACTCAATTGAAATTCAAAGAGGTCCAGATAGAGAACATTTCCTCAATACAAGCGAAGGTCCGGAACATTGTAACGTAGCTTGCGTTATGATTCAGTGCCATTGAATTTTGGCTACTTCAATGATTGCAGTAGCCTAATGGTACAATGTCTGTATGTAGTCAATGACTGTTAAATCAAAATAAAGATCAACAATGTTTATTTAGTTTTCATATTTAACTGGATTAATTATAAATAACTAGCCTATTATAATAATAAATACATGTTATTTTCTCATTTCAAGTAAAATAATGGCTGCATTTAAAAAATAGCATACTCGAGTGCTTTGGAAAAATGTGCATCTTAAAATGAAGTGCTTTCTCAGCCAACAAACCTCCTTTTCTCTTGATAGAAGTGAGCTCCCACTCTGTCTGCGGGAATTCGGGAAAATGTGCGGGATTCCCGCAATCCCGCACCGAATTTTAAGCCCTGCGCATTAGTGTTGTCTTATCCTGTGCTTCTCTGATGCTGTTTGAGACCAGGTCCGCCAGGCTGTCATGCCTGCTTATGTAGAGTCCTTTGTAATAGCTGCACCCATTTAGAATATGTGCTATTGTCTCTTTGTCACAGGGGGTTGGGTGTAGGATACAGTGTGGGTCATGTTTGGACGGGTACCAGGTTGCTAGCTTATATATTGTTACTTGTAGGCGGGCCTTGATGGTGAAGATGAGGATGGTGGTGTTGGAGAGGCAAAGGGTAGAAAAAATTACCGTAGATTAGATTTAACACATTCAATAACTTTCTTACCAGAATCCTTCTTATGGAGAAAATCATGTTTAACACATTCACTGCCAGCCGTTTTTCAAAACTGTAGTTAGCTTCTGCCAGAGGGTTTTTTTGAGGATTCTGGCTCATCTTTCAAGAGCCGAGGATTCGTTTCTGTTAGGATTTTGTGAACACACAATATCTCAAAAGAACTAATAGAATGTGTGCTTTCTCTGTCTAAAAGAGTTAGTTTGTAGAGTTAGTAGTTATGTAAGCATTAGCAGTTGAATACAGCATGGTTTCAGCGTCTGTAAATTTATTCTGAGATAAACGGCTTTTTGTGAAATTCGATAGAACAGTCACTTTAACCATTCATTTTTGGCATCAGTAAGACGTCAGACATCTAAACAATAGTTTTGAACAGTAATTTCCTCCATAACAGCAGGAAACACCCCTCTCCTTCAAACTCCTCCCTCCGTGTGTGTTCTTCTTGGCTGCAGCGGGCGTGTCACAAGCTCGTTGCTGCTGCTGCTGTAACCTCGCGTCACCAGGCTCACTGCTTTGCTGCTGCTGTGCCTGTCTGCCTGTCTGCCTGGCGGCCGCTGGGCAAGTCTGGATGGATGGGCTCGCTCGTTTCTTGGGGTTCTGAGAGCTTTGATGAAGCTTTTGCGATTCTGGTCTTATTTATGCTGCGTGTTTCAAAGTGTGCTCCACCCGTAATCTATTATGCAAATTTGCAAAACCCCACCGCCAGCTCCCAAGCGCGAAAGCGTTTTCGCCAATCCATTTTCATGAGAATGGCTTCCTCACACAGCTTTTTGCTTGCCTTCCTCTAGAATGGAGAGCACTGTCGCCACTTAGTGGGTCGGTGGAATGGGTTGTACACGTTCGGTCGCTCCAATATTTTTATAGGAGACGTGGGGGGCATTGATCCACGTAGCACCGTTAATTTTTTTTTTTTTTTTTTTTTGACGTCTCAACTCGCCATTGGCAGTCAACCGTTGGAATTTTTTTGACGAGTCAACTCGCCATTGGCAGTGAACGTGTTAAGCAAGTAACTGTGTCCCAAAAATTCCAGTACGCAAACGTGCCTCTTTTCGTATTGTCTGCCACACCTGCACACTGGTTATGTGCACCTCAGACTATAAATGAACTCATTCATGTAGTGCCTGTAGTGCATCCACGTACCCCTAGGGGTTTGTACCCCAGTTTGGGTGAGCCACTCTTATAATATGCATATCTTACAAATATGCTTCTTATAAACTCACTCTGCAACACACTCACCAAGTCCCTGCAGAAATATTAAAGGAATATTAAATCCTCATGCTATTAAAGGAGTTTAATGTTTATTCTATGCTGTTACCTTTCTGTTCGCTGCAAGCTAGACCACAGCTGGGTGGCGCTAATTAATTAGCCTTACCATGCTAGCTGCTCTGGCCGTTCTGCCGTTGGTTTTCAGTAGCTGGTTCAGGACTTTCCGACCCAGTGTTTTGTCTTGTGTTGACCGACTCCTATCCCTTTCCCCAGGCAACAGGACCGGAGAAGCACCTCAAGCGCGTCGCAGTGCCCACGCATTGGATGCTTGACAAGCTCACCAGAGTTTTCGTAAGTAACTGGGATGCAAACTAGTATTATTTTTGACTGATATTCAGATCACGATTATTTAACCCGATTACTCATTGGCAACTCATTGGCAACGTCATACATTTATTGAACTTGGAAAAAACAAGTATTTTTAATACTGGATTTCTTTTAAATTTAAATATAATTGAGTTTAAAAAAGTCTGTTAAGTACAGAAATTCTCAGAATTTTCGTCTTGAATACTGAATTTTTGACACTAGTTTGAAATCTGCCTTTACATACTACACATACTAAGGGATTAAAGCAGGGGTGTCCAAACTTTTTTGAATGGCGGCCAGATTAGATAATGTGAAAATGCCAGGGGGCCAGCTGCTTCTCACATCATCTGGGTTATAAATAAAATAGAAAATCACATACAAATGTACTCAAAATATTTTGTTTACCATCTGAAAACATTAGTTCTGCATGTGCTGTTTCTACTAGGTGCTTGTACAAAGTGTATGTTAGTGCTGTCATCGTTAGGTGAATGGAAAAAATGCAAATTTAACTTGCTTGATTAACCAATACTGTGTGGAGGGCCACATATAGTATATTTTGAGAGACAAGCCGAGGGCCACTTAAAATCAGTCCGCGGGCCGCAATTGGCCCCCAGTCCGCGGGCCGCAATTGGCCCCAGGGCCGGACTTTGGACATGCGTGGATTAAAGCAACAAAGAAAAATACTGAAAAAATGTCCAGGCCTATTTTAGGTATTTCGGGTGGACAGTGTGTACATATCACACTCATATCACTCTCAACTTCCCAAACATCCAGTAATGATGCATGAACTGTGTTCCAGCCTGAATCAGTATGTTATAAGGTTCCACGGTTCCTATGCTAACACAGAATAGCCAGTATAGCAAATTACTGGCTATAATAAATCACAATTATTATACAGATGTCTTATTTTTTTATAAAGTCAAACAAGTAATTATTAGGTTAAGAGATCAGTAGCATGGGCCATTTAGTATATCCAACAGTAGCCACAGGAACTACAACATTGTCAAACATGTGTCCCCAAGGAGGTTCAGCTACCCCATAGACTAGCAGCTGACATAGCTAACGTTAACCCTAAGTTAGTACTTACTGGTTAGCATTAGTAACTAGTTACTATAGCCTATCCTGTGCTAGCAACAGGTTATCACGTTGCTTTACAGATCACTCTTGAGTCATTCAGTAACATTGCCGCTAGTGAACCTCGTTACTCGTTGCAAAAGTAATATTATTACTTTACGTATTACTCCCTGCCAAAAGTAATTTGTTACATTACTCGTTATATTACTTTTCCGTTACATCCCACAAATTTGGGAATTGCGTCATTTCTCATCAAAATGCAGACTTTGCATATGTGCCTACATGTGAATCTAGCCTAGTATAGGTCTAACGCTTTGCTGGAGTGCAGCTAAAGCTTCAAACCAGCAGTTGTGTCTACAGCCTATGCATGAATCCATAAGTTACTAGGCCCTATGTTTCCATGTTCTCCATTCCGCTGTGATCCACTAATAAGTTACCTTGATGAAGAGCACAACTTGCTCAAAGTTATGACAAGACGCAATCTTTTAAACAGCTTCTGTTTTCAATAACGCAGTAAGTGCACTGCCAATGTATTCTCAATACGCATTGTACATCTTTGCATAACAAGTTTGTGTCACAAATAACGTCAGCCATTGATGTCCGCCAGCAGTAGACCGTGTGCCCTTGTGAGATCTAACATTACATTTCTCTGTATTTTAACAGTTTTACTGTTTCTGTGCTTACCTTTGGTGGTAACGTTGCTCCATGAGCTTCATGTTGTTGTGCTGTCCTCATAAGTCGTAACGCTAACGTTAGGTATATATGTTGGGAGGTTTGAGGTTGTTTTTTCCGTAAGTGGAAAGAGTCTTAGTACCTGGTCACAGGTTACATTTGTCTTTGATGTTCTTGTCACCTTTCTTCATGACAAAATCAATGTAGGCTAATGAGAAAATATCCAGCCGCTGAACGCAGACATTTCCTCCATGGCAGGCTCTGCTGTGGTCTGCAGTGCCGTCACGCATTGTTGTTGTAACATTAATCCCATGCTGCCTGGAGCTTGTTTGGTCACGTGAACGCCGACTGGGTGTCGTTTTGCGGCACGTCGCAATCACGGAATAGAATCAACAAAAGTAAGGATGTAACGAGTTGTTTTATCTTGGGGTAACGATAATATTATTACTGCAATTTTATTAGTAATTCATTACACTACTCGTTACTGGGAAAAGTAATATTATTTACAGTAAGGCGTTACTTCCCAAAACGGATCAAATTTAACGTTATTTCTGCCGAAACGCATGTTTATGGTTGAAATCACAATTCGTGTCAACACCCAAACAACCAACAAAAGTGTCAACACCCCCGCGCTGTCAGAAAGGCAATACTTGCACCGAAAATAATAATGTTACTGCAGCTAACGTTAACTTTTGAGCGTGTGTGAGTTTATAAAGTATGCATACGCTATAGCAAGTTGCTTACCTTTCCAACTCCGCATTGCTCATGTTTTCAGAGTCCCTCCAACTTTGCAGCAATATATTAACTATGGTTTTGCAGCTTTCTTACTGTGGGCTGTCAGGCTGTTTAAGCTTACAGTTCTATGTCTGCCCTGTTCTGTTTCAGGGTTACATAATTTATGTTGCTTGGTTTGTGTTTAGTTTTGTCTAATGTGGTCAGTTTGCGGTAGCGTTTCCATTAGCTGCGTACCATCAGCTAGTAGCCTAAATGTTGCAGAGGCTGTTCACGACCACAGCAATCCCTCGAACATCTGTTAACTCCAATTCTCACAATAATAAGCTTCTTCGGTCCAATGCTGTCATTAGGGATAATTTAAAGTCCCTGGAAACCAAACACACGCGTACGCTACCGTAGCAGAGAGAGAGAGAGAGGTTGCAGACTAAATCACTCTGCTGTGTAAAATTAAGCGACACACAATTGGGGCCTGTGACTACTGCACAAGTAGCACAAGTGTGACAGCCCAGTCGCAGGTTGAGAGGAACGAGGATTCTCGGGGGGGGGGGGGGGGGGGGGTGTGTCCTCTTCATCTGGATTACATGTGGGCTCTGGTGGCCCAAACATGTAAGGTTGGACAACACCGATTGAGCTTGCCACATCCAGTACTTGCAAGTCGTAGTTACACACAGAGTGGGAGGGAGACAGACAGACACTGAGCTAGCACTGTGGGGGCAAAGAACGGACAAAAGGAGAAGGGCGGGTTGCGCGCATGTACAAAGGTTATATAGAGCTTATGACGTCATAAGCTCCTGCATTTTAGCACCTCGCGCACTGCTCTCTTCAATGAGGAAGTACCTTGTAGAATCTTGTAGAAAAGTGTCGATTTTAAGGCTTTGGGTTGAAAGTAATGTATAATCATTTCTGAGCCCACAATTAGTAACATAAGACCCTAAATAACATAGTTAGAACGTTTTTGTGGATTTTGGTTTTCAGGGACTTTAATTTTTGTATTTTTCACATCTAACTTTTCACGCTCCAATTGACGGAAATCTGTCGTAGCGCCGGACAACTTTAAAACCTGCATACTAAGTCATAAGTGCCTTTTAAACATAAAGTCTGAATCATGTCAGGCTAGAGAGAGCAGGATATTTTCAGGTTTTACCTCTTTAAACATGAGGGGTCTTTGTTTAGAAACAACTGGATATGAGCCCAGCCCCGGGTTGTATGGATCCGGGTTGTCCGTACGGCCGTCCGTACGGCCGTCCGTCCGTCCGATGTTTGTCAACGCGATATCTGAGGAACGCCTGGACGGAATTTCATCAAATTTGCCTCAAACATCGACTTAGACTCAAGGATGATCTAATTAGATTTTGGTGGTCAAAGGTCAAAGGTCAAGGTCACTGTGACCTCTCAAACGCCATTTTCCAGCTTGTTAACGCGATATCTGAGGAACGCCTGGACGGAATTTCATCAAATTTGCCTCAAACATCGACTTAGACTCAAGGATGATCTGATTAGATTTTGGTGGTCAAAGGTCAAGGTCACTGTGACCTCTCAAACGCCATTTTCAAGCTTGTTAACGCGATATCTCAGGAATGCCTTTACGGAATTTAATCAAACTTGTCTCAAACATTGACTTGGACTCAAGGATGAACTGATTACATTTTGGTGGTCAAAGGTCAAAGGTCAAGGTCACTGTGACCTCTCAAACGCCATTTTCCAGCTTGTTAACGCGATATCTGAGGAACGCCTGGACGGAATTTCATCAAATTTGCCTCAAACATTGACTTGGACTCAAGGATGAACTGATTACATTTTGGTGGTCAAAGGTCAAGGTCACTGTGACCTCTCAAACGCCATTTTCCACCTTGTTAACGCGATATCTCACGAATGCCTTGACGGAATTTCATCAAATTTGCCTCAAACATCGCCTTAGACTCAAGGATGAACTGATTACATTTTGGTGGTCAAAGGTCAAGGTCACTGTGACCTCTCACACACCCAATTTCCAAGCTCTGTAACGCAACATCACAGGAGCGCCTTGACGGAATTTCTTCCAATTTGCCTCAAATGGCGATTTGGACTCAAGAATTAACTAATGGCGGAGGCATAAGTCCGCGTTGCGGTCGTTCTAGTTCTGACATGGATCAGCAGCGCGGCAGTAAGCTGTCTCCTCTCCTCGGTGTGATGCACGGAAGTGCCTGCCTGCATAGCCAAAGCGCGTTGGGATCCCTAGCTCTACCAAACAATTCAAAGCCGTTTGCAGCACTTGAGGAAACCGTGAGTTTGCTCGTTTAATTCGTTGATATAAGCGATTGCCCGAACGATTCATTAATTAATAAACTAGTGAACGTGAAGTGAAGTGAGTCAGAAGAGCCACACCCGCCCAATCACCAGACGGATCTGCGGATAATGACCTGCCAGAGTTAAACAACAGCTCCTTTTGCGCTAATCCGGATCTTACACCGGTGAGCGAGGTGAATAAGATACGGACTCGCGGGAGTGCGCATAGGCCGGCTAAATGTTTGACATGCAGGCCAACCGGCTAGGAGCAGGTTATAATACGGATTCCACCGCATGTTAAGAAGTGGCTATAGTGTGAAGCCTCCTCGTTTCCCACTTCTCAGGTAGCTCAACTCGATCACGTGCCATTGGTGTCAAATGTTGTGAGTTTGAGAATTAATTTGCAGAATTAAACAAGCTGATTCCTACTCAGGCATTGTATTGTGCTGTGTGGGTTAGATACACATTATTTCAAAGATGTTTTAATGATAATTATGTTATGGGCACCATCAGCAGAGATGGGCCATCATGTAAAAAATGCCCGGCGCAACACCGCTGCGCACCAGCTATAGTTATTGCCATTATTTTTGAGGGTGTCCCTTGTCTTACCGACTGTCTCTGTTTGATGATGTCAGAGCCGATTGGTGGGAAGAGAAGCATCCAGTGGAGGCGGAGCCATTTTGCCAGGACTGCTGTGTTAAATTCGGTGTTCGCCGCTAAGGAGGCAAGATGAGCTCTTCAAAACAAGTGAGAAAAAAATATCACTGTTGTAACATTGATGTTAGCATTATTAGCTTGTATATTTATACTGTATCTTATGTCTCTATATTTTACCAGCCCAGTACATCAGCTGCTGCCGTTTTCAAGGTATGGATGAAATAATAATGTTATGACATCACAGTGTACAAGTGTATAAGAAAACTCATTCACTCACTCACTCACTCACTGGGTGTCTGAAGTTGTGGCAAGAACCCAGATATTTAGTTGCTAATGTGCAGCAGTTTTGTTTTTCGCCTAACAGGTATTTGAGTTTTCCATTCTCATTGTCTTTCAAATTCTTGATATTTATGTAGAATTTTGGGGAAGAATAATACTCTGTCTGCATATTTCAGGGTCTAGAAAAGTATTAAAAGTTGATAAATCAATTTAGGGAAAATTAAGGACGTTAAAAAGTCTTAATCATCATTTGATGAGGTATTACATTTTGTAGCTATTGTGCTAATTGTTTTTAAATGGGCATGTATGATATCTCATATCGATCGCAGACCCCTGAATTGAATCAAAATCGTATCGTGGCAGACTTTGTGATATCGGCAAATATTGTATCATTGTCCAAAGAATCTATATCAGATCGTGATTAATCTTGTGATTTACATTACACTTCTCGCTAAAGTGGTGTTGAGTCTTAAAATGGATTGAAAGGGTCTTAAAAGGTCTTAAAAGGTATCGAATTTAACTTAAGGATTCCTGCATATACCCTGATATTTGTCACAGTGTACTAAAAAGTGTGTCTCTGTCTCCACTGTTTTCTGTGTGCACCGTGAACACAGCCTGTCCTCCCTGGGCAGCCATCTTTCTCTATGAAACCGAGAGACACCATTGGACCCAAGCGTCAGCCCTGTCATCTGTGTGACAAAACATTCACAAGACTGAAAGACCATCAGAGAGTTCATACAGGAGAGAAGCCTCACTCCTGTCAGCAGTGCGGGAGATGTTTCAGCCGTTCCGACAGCCTCCACAGACATCAACGCATTCACACTGGGGAGAAACCCTACCAATGCCCACAATGTAAGAAATGTTTCACTACATCATCCTATCTCACTATACATCAGCGTGTCCATACCGGGGAGAAGCCGTTTCGCTGTGAACAATGTGGGAAGGGTTTCATTCGTTTAAGTGCATGCAGGGAACACCAGCGCATCCACACTGGAGAGAAACCATACTGGTGTGCCCGGTGTAAGAAAACCTTTGCCTGGTCGCATCACTTGAAGAACCACCGGTGCATCTAAACTGAGCACCTTCTACTGTCTGCCGTCTCCAAAAGTTATGCCATAGTAACGGTCCACAGCCCAAAGATGTTGTAGTTTTCACAAAAACATCTTTAAGATTGTTAGAAGGTAACGTTTGTTTGGCCGCTAGAGGTCGCCTCGTGGCCGGTAGCGTCCTCGTCTTTCAACTTCCTCCTCACGACTCGCGAGAGAGCCGGTTCCCGACGTGTTCCACTTTTAACGTAACCCAAACCATAATCTCTCGAGACAGACTTTCGACTTGCATTGAAAATCTGTCTGCAGTGTGAAGTAAAAAGCCGTGTAACAGCACTTGTAGGGGGCAGGCTCGCATGCTGCTCTTTACCCGATCAAAATTAAGTGGAATCAGTGTGTACTCAAACTTATCATTTTCAGCATGTAGCAATTTGCTACTTGCCACTAGCCCGTTGAGTTCTGTTTGTACAGCCCTGAAACGAGCCTGCCCCCAGAGGCTAGGGTTTGGGGGGGGGGGGGGGGATTGTTTAACCGATGGGTTCCCAGATTCCCAAAACCATAACCAAGTTGTTTCAGTTGCGTAAACTAACCAAGTTGTTTTAGTTCCCTCACCTTAACCAAGTTGTTTTAGTTGCCTGACATTTTCAAATTAAAACGTTTGTTTTCAAATGGATGTTGAGAGATTTAGATTTGTTGTTGTAATACTACAGCGTTTTGCACTGTGGACTAACGTTGCTCATTTTCATTTCATTGTTTTGGAGATCGCGTTTGCAGGAGTAACACGTTTATCAATGTCCAACCAACGCAGGAAGCTCAAGTGTTCATGTCAGACCTGATCTTTGTTCATCGGACGTTGTTTAATCAGGCTAGTAGCTCTGCCAGTTCAAATTGTCTTTCAAATCTCTATGTACGAGGAACAAGCAATTACAATTAACAATTGTATGACAAAATTAACAATTACAGATTGTTTACATCAGACCAGAGTCATTATAGTTTTGTATTTTTGTAGTTTAGTTTCCAGAGTGGTTTTGCTTGTTTCAGTTTATATATATATATATGTGTGTATATATGTATATATATGTATATATATGTATATATATGTATATATATATATATATATATATATAATATGGTCAGGGGCAAGATTTAAGTAGTTCAGAATACATATTCCAATACAAACAACACTTTGTAAAGGCAGTTGACTCCGTCATGTAGAAGTCCCGGTCTCAATAAACATATGACGCAATGCCTCCTCATGTGCGTTGACACAATTGACAAAACTAAAGAATTTGTTGGTATATTTCTAATGTAGTTTAGTTAGTTTTGTAAGTACACTATCATTTAAGTGTTTTTTTCCTAGTCTGTTTTTATTATTTTATATTATTTCAGTTAACCAATGTTTTTTCCACATCTAGGTTTAGTTTTTAGTTTAGTTTTAGTTAACTACTAACCTTGACCATAACTATAGGTTAAATATAGTAAACAAAAATATAACTGCAACATGTAAAGTCATGTTTCATTAGCTAAAATAAATCCACAAAGTTGTGTGCACCAATTTCTTTACATTGCATTCAATTTCATTAGTGAGCATTTCTGATTCACCAATAATTTATTTCAATGGGATTTCAAAAGTTAACTGTAACCAAGTAAAATATTTGAAATTGTTCTCTGTTGCTATTCTGTACAGTTTAGTACAGTGGTTCGGGTTTGGGAACCACTGGTTTAGTAGGCTAGTAATGAAACCAGTACCACTGAACTGTAACTACAGTATACAGATCAGCAATGGGCATAAATCCTGGCTTTGGGAGAGAAAAAAGCACACCAGTAATAAACTATTTGAAGTAGTTCTTTGTGGTCCAAAATATTTTAATGAGATTCCTGATACAGTTTTTATATAATCATTTGACATTGAAAGTTTATCTTGTTAAAGGTACATTCAGTGTTTTTTGTGTTAAAATAAGTGTTGAATGGCTTTATATTCTGACAGCAATCACTTAAATAGAGTGTTTGGTCAGTGACTTGAAACCCCCAACCCCCTGCTGTCCTCTATCTCTCTCCTGTAGTCCTGCAAGAAGGGCGGATGTACAGTACTGTATCGCCGCAAGCGGAGGAGAGCGGGGGGTTGGGGGTTTCAAGTCTGTAGCCACTGCAAAATTGCAGTTCAGAAGGCCTGCAAAGCCGGCAGCCTCGCGACAGAAATTGCTTTCACACACAGCCAAGCAGCACCGCCACATTCCCGTCCTGGGGTGTGCTTTCAAGTGACATCCACACCTCCCGGATTGAAAGGCGAGCGGAGGCATTTCCACCCAGCTCCTCTAGTAGCCCAAATTAATATTTTCATAGGTTAGTGTAGCATAGGCTACTGTATGATTTCATTCAACAACCAAACATCGCCGATGTACGCCAGCCAATGTGCTGCGGTCGTTAACACTTTGACTGCCACGGCCCTTGGGCAAAAGGTGCTGTACTGTGCCACATAGGCCGCAATGCATTTTAATATAGCCATATCATTTTTTGTGTTCCTCTTATATGGACAACCAATAGCCTCAATGAAACTTTGAACCCTTCTGTTTCATAAAAAAAAAAAAACTGTGTTTATAAACCGTTCTATTTTGGAAATACACCCCTCTGAAAAAGAGTGTTTTCGACCGAAAAGAGCATGCTGAAATTAGTTTTTGAGATAATCACCTCTTTATGTTAGAAAGGCGACAGAATGAATTCTGCTTTGAGTTCGAGCCTGCTGCTTGCTGCCTGGGTGTGTGTGTGTCAATGGTTGTATGCTGTTAGTGCCCTGCGTGCCCAACCCTCCCCCTCCTCCGTGGTGGGAGGAGTCGAGTGTCTCCGCTGCGGTTTGCTCTGTTTGCTCTGCACTGAAAAGTCCGCTGCCTGCATCCCCCGCTCCTTCACAGCATGTCCTCGGCTCCCAGCCGAGAACAATGTAACCCCTCAGAAAGACGCCGCTGTCGCCGTGTCGGCAACTAAATCATATGGATGGACCATAGCAGCGGACACGGATGGGGCTCAACCGTGGCAGCAGATGACTGCTTTTCACAGGCACAGCCAAGTAACGTTATGCTTCAAGCATATCAATGGCGATTTCCGTTTCCTCATGACTTCTTCTCTCTTTTCTCCTGGCCTCTGTCTAATCGGGAGGGCACTGTCGCCACCTAAGGGTTCTGTAAAATAGGCTAGACACATTCAACAGCTCCCATATTGTAAGAGGCGATGTAAGAGGCTTAGATCGACATTCCCCCGTCAAAATATGAATTTGGAGTTATTGACGCCATTTGGCGTCGCTGGCAGTCTACGGTAAATTTCTCTTGACGCCATATGGCGTCGCTGGCACTCAATGTGTTAAGGATCAAAGTGATAAAACACGAAAGTGCAGCATGGTAACAAGGCTTTCAATATTCATCTGATCGCCTTTATGGATCACAGATGCACCATCATGTAGCCTATTGGGTACAAGGCTAATTCTTATCTTTTGGTTCCAGTTTTTTGTAAAGCAAATTATTCCCATGCAGTGGCCTAATTAGCGTCCGTTCTGAAAGACGACACACGCATATTAAACAGCTGCAGTCTGCATAACGTTTGTCGGAATAGTATAGGCTATAAATGCACATGACTACTATAACGTTAGTAGTTTTTGTAAGGGAACGCACAACTGGCTAGCTAGACAGATTGCAGTTCTGGAGCTGGTTTCCAGAGGGAATATCCTCAGACCAACTCGCAACAGAGAGCTATAGTCCTCTGAAGCTTATTATTATATCCGTTAATTTTACCTACTAATGTCAACATCGTTTGAGCATAAAGCCTAACTTACTTTACTAGGCACGGAGCATTCCTCCTGGCGCCCCTGCAGTCATGATTGTATAGGCTACTTTTTTTTTTTACTTTCACTTATGCCTTTCTTGCTGCATGAGGTGGTTTCCCCTGTATTTTTTTTTTATGAATGAGCTGACCATTTGCACCGTTCCGTGTTGCCACTCCTACGCTTTCAGGTGGAGGCGGGTTGCAGGGTAACCCGGCGCTGTGACTAGGTCCATTGGTGGAACGAAAGGCGTACAATAATTACCCACCAACCCGCTTTCACAACTTTCACATCGGAGGCGCGGATCCCATTTTCCGGCTTTCAAGGCTGGTGTGAAAGCGGCTACTGCCCAAACACTCTATTTCAGTCATTGCTGTCAGAATATAGAGCCATTTAACACTTATTTTAACAAAAACATCGCTGAATGTACCTTTAAAAAGATACATTGTTTGACATAGTTGAAAATGTTGTGATGTTGAAAAACTTTTTTTCTTGTTGCATTTCTAGAACATCATGTTGCCTTAAGTTGATGTATTTCCAATTCAAATGGGAAATAACGTTGGGAGAAAGATCGTTTTATTTGTTGGAGGCGGAAAACCATTAAAAATCTTTAATTTATTGGTTGGATTTTTAAATGTTGCCTCCCAGAAAGTATAGTCACCATTAAGTATTTTCTGTTTTCCAGGAAGCAGAAGTACTGAGAGTTGAATTAAACTTTATTTTTTGTCATTTTTGCACATATTGTAAAATAGGGGTATTAGGTAGGTAGAATGAGCTAAAAAGGTGACGTCCTTTTTTTCAGTGTGATATGCATACATATGTTAAAGCTCTTATGTTAAAGTGTGAAAATGAATGGAAATGTTTGTAAAATAAATGTTTTTTAATTATATAATTTTTATCTTTTGTTCCTTTTGGGAAATCTTAAGTGTTTAATATCCATAAAATCTCAATAAACATGTTCTGTCAATACATTTCATTGTTGCTCCGTGGGTCTTTCTTGTAGCTGCAGTTAAAAATGTAAAACCTCAAAAACCCAAGATGGCTGCGCCGGGCAACAACAGTAGTATAATCGTAGTAAATGTTGTTTATTAGCACTTCTGTCTTGTTTGTGTCTCATTAAATCAGCTGTACACACAGCACTGCCTAACTTCTATCTGTGTGGACATGAGGCTGCAGTGTTTGTATGCGCAAAATGCCGCAATATGCCTGCATGTGATGTATGGATCTGACAGTTCTTAGCTTCACTTTTCTCAGCCACTCACGACCAAACAGTGGTGGTGCATTACCTTTCACCACTAATGGCTCATTTCCACCACATTTTACAGCCCTGCACAACCCGTCACCACTCGGCTCTACTTGTTTCAACCCGATGGACGTTTTGCTTCCACCGCTGGTCATCTGCCCCGGCCCACACCTGGTCGTCATAGCGATCACATATCTGCCCTCCGCCCATATTCCGAAGTAGGCTATAACATAGAACGTTACAATTAAATCCATACACAGAACTTTTAAACTGTTTATGAAATACTGGTGCCTCTAAATGACCTACAGTGTACATGGGCAAATGTGACAATCGGCCAGGAGAATGGATATCACTTTGTTGTTAGTCAAAACTCACATGCGCCGCGGGAGGGACGGGCGCGAGGGACGGGGGTTGCGCTAGAGTGAAGCCTGTACCCCGGCGGCCTCTCACCAGGCAAGACCGCGGCTTCACCAGAGCCCCGCCTGTGGCCTAGCGGAGCCGACGCAGCACTCAACTACAAAGGCTTCCTGAGCAGCGGACTTTTGGACAATTGAAACCACCTCCACGATTTCATTTCACCAGAGGCGATGGCAGCAACACAAAAGACTGATGGAAAAGCATAACAGAAGAGAAGGTAAGCCCCACTAAACTGGTATGCAGCATTGCATTGACAGTCAGTAGGATAGACAGAGTAAACACGATTCTGCCTGACTAATCAGTCGTCTACAATGTTTTCACGTCACCGTATGGTACCAGGTCCACAGAATAGATCCCCGACGAGGCAGGTACGAAAAGTAGCACGACTCAACCCCAACTCAACCCGGACTGTCCCCGTTTTTGATCGGTGGAATGAGACAAAAAAGCGAGACGAGCTGGGCGGGGCCGCGTTGATACCAGCGGTGGAAATGGGCCAATAGAGAGGGAGTCGAGCTCTCTGTTTATTTAGCTGCACTCTAACTGTCATAACACCCACTGGGGGAATCATTTCACCTGTATAGGTTTTCAGCAGGATGTGGGTTTGGTGCAGGGGAAACTGCTTGAAATTTGTGCTGCACCAGTATCTAACTCCATCTCTGTTGTTAATCCCTCTACTTTAGGTCTGACCCAGATCACTGAATAGGCTGGATTATCCTGCTGAATGACATTTTCGCTCTGTGTGCCATTATCAGCTAATTGTACCATGTGCAGGGCTAATTCAGCATCTGAATCTGTATCAGTGTCATTTTGATTGGCACTGGTATCCAGCTTATTGACCTGTCTCTTAGGCCATGTTCACATTACAGGCAAATCGGATTTGCTGATGAAGTCATTAATCATCATTATCTTGATTGGTTTCCAAAATCTGATTTGGGAGTGTGTGCGCACTGCCACAAATCAGATTTTCAAGTCGGATCTGTGTGTCCAGACCTAAACGGCCTATGTGCATGGGTTGCTATGGTAACGACATGGGCGTCAGTAAATATGTACGTTGGTGACGTGGTTTTCCTGCGCAGAAGCATTTGATGATGAGTTGCGAGTGACGTTCAAATCAGATTTGGTGGATCTGCACATCCACACTCAAGCAGGGGCGTATGCAGAAATTGAATTATAGGTGGGCCTGGATCAAATTGGGTGGGCCTGGATAGGAAGGGGTGCAGATGCCCGGCCGAAGGCCGGGCCCACTCGGGTGGCCGGCCTAAGGCCGGCCGGCCGAAGAATTTGACGTGTTATTTTACTAAAAATAATGCATTTGACCATCATTTCAAGTAGAATGATACCACCCAAGCAAGAATATTTCAAGTGTTTCAAGTGCTTTACTGAAATATTTGGACCATATAATGATAATACAATTATCTCAACCTTAAAAGGTTACATATAGGTGCCAAATGTTGCATACATGAATGCTTATACTTGTGTGTATACTGTTACTTTATACAGAAATTAGAACCACTGATCCATATACTGCTGTGAGTTTAAAAAATAACAACACTGAGGCTGCTTCAAGTTTGAACAAGACGCCCTCTGGTTTATTTATCCACAGAGAGAACAAAATTCCTAGATGTCATGAAGTTGTCATGCATTAGACTCTGGAGATGATGTGCCCTGCGTTTTTACAAAAGTAACAAAACCATTGGCTAGCAATGCAGCAGCAAGTTTGCCTCTAGAAAACAACCAATTAAAAAAAAAAAAAAAAAAAAAAAAAATTGGGTGGGCCAGGGCAAGAAGTGGGTGGGCCTGTGCCTACCCAGGCCCACCCGTAGATACGCCCCTGCACTCAAGTCACATCAGTCGAAAGCAGATTGGAAACTACCTCCATATGTGGTTTGGGACAAGTGACACAAATCAGACTTGGAGCATCCAGACTCATAAAACCAATCTGGATAAAGTCATTAATAGGTCACTAAAGTTCACAAATCAGATTTGGCCTCCTAGTCTGAACATGGCCTTAGAGTGTTCGTTCCATTTCTTTCCTCTTTTCGCCCATCTTCAGCTCCCTGCATCATCCTTTCTCTCCCACGCTGTATTTCCTGCTTTGTTCCCCTGCTTGCTCTCTCTGCATGTGCGTGAAATGTGGCCCTTTTTTACCGCAATGGTGGCAGAGCTGGTCTTTATAGAAACAGTCACTGTCGATGTGATTTGTCCATCTTGCAGATAAGCCCCAAACTCAGTGCTCCGACAGTTTTTTTAGATCTGCAATATATTGTGCTATTGTCTCCCCCTCCAGCGCTGCGGTAAAAAGAGTCTAGGGACTGCTGGATATCTTCATCTTCACTCTGCCCTTCTACTTTTGTTAGGATGGCGAGCAGGAGAAGAGGCAGAGGCAGGCTTCAAGTTCACCACAAAATATTAATTGTGGGGAAACCAGGTGTTTTTCGCAGGGGTTGTTGCAAAACAATATGAAAAAATCCTCAAAAGGTTTTGAAAAAATAAACATAATGAATCAAGGTAACGACAAAATGACAAAGAAATAAGAACTAAACTCAAACTAAATTTAGGCTAAAAACTTTGAGTCCTACAGGCCAGCAGTCTCAAGTCCTGCCTTGAAGGGATGATGCAGAACAGCACCATACAGCTCTTCAAACATGTTTCAGTGCATTTTTATATTTGTGTTTGTTGTTATGGTTAGGCAAGTAAAACATCTTGGTTAATACTGATGATTTACACAGGAAGTAAAAGCAGAAATACCCTGAGAGAATAAAGGAATGTCAT
Organism: Poromitra crassiceps; assembly: GCF_964638095.1. NCBI lineage: Eukaryota > Metazoa > Chordata > Actinopteri > Beryciformes > Melamphaidae > Poromitra > Poromitra crassiceps. The sequence continues at coordinate 386,228 of NC_139628.1, forward strand.
ATTAAATGCAGCAGTTATCATTAGCTAATAGCAGAACTTCAGCATCTAAATCATGTACACACAGGCCTGTTTGAGTGCAAGGTATCTTTGCTGACAGCCCACTCAGTTCAGGTTCAAATCAGTTGTCAATTTAAACCAGTAGATGTCAGCAGAGAGCCACTCTCCAGCCAGCAGGATGACAGAACACACATTACTTCACTACAGTACTGCTGTACTGTCGTACTACTGTAGCCTGGGTAAACCCAGCCTCCACGTGACCTCTATCTATGTGCTCTCAGGTCACGTGGAGGCTGGGTTTACCCAGGCTAGTACTACTGGTCCTAGTAGTACAGTAGCCTACACTGGAACAACTATGTTACAGTACCAGTATGCCTATACACGTCTACTACTGAACCTGAATTTATGCAAATATAAATACACTTATTTTTTCTGATTATTATGATGATGAATATTATTATTATTACTAGTAGTGCTAGTAGTAGTAGTAATAATAGCAGCAGTACCTAATATATCATGTAAAGAAAAAAAACATCGCATGGATGCATAACTGGGACGTATCCTCAGTGATGTACCCTGGGGTCATAGGATGTTTCGGGTCTCGCAACATCATACACCCTCGCCCAGGTGACCCAGCCGGGGCTGGCCAAGCCCCAACTTACGTCCCAGTAGCTACCCACGGTCAGCCCTATAGGGAGGGTCGAAGGTGGTCACGTGGTCAGGGCCACTCAATCCGCTGCTCCGGAACTACTCTGCTGGGACCGGGGGAGGGGGAGGGCTCTGGTACGTGGAGGGACCGGGCTCTGTGGGTTGCCACCCGGCCGGGTTCCTCCCTCGTCTCACCAGGTCTATGACCTGTGCGCTGCACCAGACTCCCCCGCTCCAAACATCTCATTCCGAGGTGATGGTATCTTAGTGGACACCATGCAGTACCAGTACTTGGTGGCACTGCAGTCTCCACTTGCGGCTTGAATGGCCCTCCTAAAAGGCCTCTCGTGGGTTGTTGGGCTTCTTCCTCACGGAAGACGCAGGCTGGGGAGCTAACCCATACTGCTACCCGGGTGCCGTCCCTGTTCCGGCTGTCAACTGACTCTCCAGTAGTCACTAGTCTTTCCTGGTTGTCACATAGTCTATTCCTATGAGTCACTGGCTAGGCCAGGCTAACTAATAAAGAAAAAAACATTGCATGGATGCATAACTGGGACGTATCCTCAGTGATGTACCCTGGGGTCATAGGATGTTTCGGGTCTCGCAACATCATACACCCTCGCCCAGGTGACGCAGCCGGGGCTGGCCAAGCCCCAACTTACGTCCCAGTAGCTACCCACGGTCAGCCCTATAGGGAGGGTCGAAGGTGGTCACGTGGTCAGGGCCACTCAATCCGCTGCTCCGGAACTACTCTGCTGGGACCGGGGGAGGGGGAGGGCTCTGGTACGTAGAGGGACCGGGCTCTGTGGGTTGCCACCCGGCCGGGTTCCTCCCTCGTCTCACCAGGTCTACGACCTGTGCGCTGCACCAGACTCCCCCGCTCCAAACATCTCATTCCGAGGTGATGGTATCTTAGTGGACACCATGCAGTACCAGTACTTGGTGGCACTGCAGTCTCCACTTGCGGCTTGAATGGCCCTCCTAAAAGGCCTCTCGTGGGTTGTTGGGCTTCTTCCTCACGGAAGACGCAGGCTGGGGAGCTAACCCATACTGCTACCCGGGTGCCGTCCCTGTTCCGGCTGTCAACTGACTCTCCAGTAGTTACTAGTCTTTCCTGGTTGTCACATAGTCTATTCCTATGAGTCACTGGCTAGGCCAGGCTAACTAATAAAGAAAAAACATCGCATGGATGCATAACTGGGACGTATCCTCAGTGATGTACCCTGGGGTCATAGGATGTTTCGGGTCTCGCAACATCATACACCCTCGCCCAGGTGACCCAGCCGGGGCTGGCCAAGCCCCAACTTACGTCCCAGTAGCTACCCACGGTCAGCCCTATAGGGAGGGTCGAAGGTGGTCACGTGGTCAGGGCCACTCAATCCGCTGCTCCGGAACTACTCTGCTGGGACCGGGGGAGGGGGAGGGCTCTGGTACGTAGAGGGACCGGGCTCTGTGGGTTGCCACCCGGCCGGGTTCCTCCCTCGTCTCACCAGGTCTACGACCTGTGCGCTGCACCAGACTCCCCCGCTCCAAACATCTCATTCCGAGGTGATGGTATCTTAGTGGACACCATGCAGTACCAGTACTTGGTGGCACTGCAGTCTCCACTTGCGGCTTGAATGGCCCTCCTAAAAGGCCTCTCGTGGGTTGTTGGGCTTCTTCCTCATGGAAGACGCAGGCTGGGGAGCTACAGTAACCCATACTGCTACCCGGGTGCCGTCCCTGTTCCGGCTGTCAACTGACTCTCCAGTAGTCACTAGTCTTTCCTGGTTGTCATTCTTTATCATTCATTTGAGATAGAGATTAGATTAGTCCCTGAGGTTAGAAAAGTTACAAAGATGTTTTTGTAAACGATGATGTGGTTGATAGTGTTCAGCTTTAGAGGAGCCTAGTTAGTCCTTAGTTTGATCCAACCCACAATAGTAGACTTAAAGGAACACTCCGCCGATTTTCAACTAGCTTTTATATCATTACAAAATCAGTATTTCTGAAAAGTGTTAACAGTTTTGCAGGCATTCTTTTAGTTTGACAGTTATTGAGAGTTGATTTGAGATAAGTTAGGGACCGGCACCAATCCTGTAACAGGGGCAGGTTGTGGCTAGATGGGTTATAGCCACGGACGGTGTCTCAGACAAGACTCTTAGTCAATGCCGCCCTCTAGAGGCCAGGTGATGAAGCACATCACCAGTAACCAACCCCCAGTGTCCGTTCTCCCAGGCTGAGTGATGACCATATTGATGACTCACCTGATGAGGAAAACCGGTATTGATTGCCGCGGCAGTTCTGATGACTTTCTGGTCTGATTCAGTTAAAACCTTAAAAGAATCGAGTATCGATAGCAGACATCATGCTGCTGTCATATCCATGTGTCAGAGTGATGTTTCAAAACATCATACACATGTGCACCTAAACAGAAAAAAAACTTGTTAACAAACATTTTAAACAAGGCAACAATGACATTATTTTACAGACTCTCATAGTTCACAAATCACTAATGTAGATTCCAAGTCAAGTCAGTTTGTAACATCAGTGTGACTTGAGTGCGAGTCACTCACAAACTCAGGTTCACGTGCCTGGTGTCAAACTGTGGTGACACAGAGTAGCTGTTGGCAGAATTGAACTTGTACAGTGTGTGCATACTGAATAGCTGTTTTTGTATTCATATTGTGACTTTAAAATGTTTTCCTTCTACAACAGATAAACCAAAGGCCAGACTGATATGAGTGCTAACGCAAAAGTCATACCAGTAGAGGGCAGTGTGTGGCTGACTTGCTTTGTGGAGGGCTCTTACTGGAAATACTACTGGTTCAGAGAAAACACCGACTATGGTACAGTACCCACCCTAAACAAAGCTATCAGTGTCTCAGAGGGAGGACTCTACAGGTGCAGAGGAGGGAGAGGAAAGCCGGTTTTCTTCACACAGTACAGTGATCCAATCACTATAACCAAATATGGTTGGTTATGGTTGAAAATGCCATTGCAGCTGATGCCATTAGGCCTCATTTAGAAAAAATTATAATACCATGCTGATGCCAGTAAAGTAGGTACTTAACACATTCACTGCCAACAGTTTTTTCAATACAGTAGGTAGCTTCTGCCAAGGGTTTTTTTGAGGATTCTGGCTCATCTTTCAAGAGCCGAGGATTATTTTCTGCTAGGACTTTGTGAACACAAAATATCTCAAAATAACTAATAGAATGTGTGCTTTCTCTGTCTAAAAGAGTTAGTTTTTATCATGTTCTGTTATGTAGGCATTAGCAGTTGAATACAGCATGGTGTCAGCGTCTGAGAAGGAAAGCTGAGAAAAATGCATTTTTGTGAAATTCGATAGAACAGGCAGAACAGTCACTTTAACCATTTATTTTTGGCATCAGTGAGACATCAGACATCTAAACAATATAGTTCTGAACAGTAATTTCCTCCATAACAGCACCCCCACCGCCCTCTCCTTCAAACTCCTCCCTCCGTGGGTGTGTCTCTGGTGGCTGCAGCGTGTGTCACAGGCGAGTCTCTGCTGCCTGTCTGTGCTGCCTGGCTGCTGGCGGCCGCTCGTCGGGCGAGTCTGGATGGGCTCGTTCGTTTGTTGTGAGCTGGGATGAAGCTGCGTGCGATTCTGGGCTTTCTGCTGTGTGTTTCAAAGTGTGTTGCACCCAGAGTCTATTTTTGGAATCCCCCACCGTTGTGCGCCAGCTCCCAGCGCCAGCGCGAAAGCGTTTTCGCCAAACCATTTTCATGAGAATGGATTCCTCACGCTTTCTCCTGCTGTTTTTGCTCGGCTTTCTCTAGTCTGGAGAGCACTGTCGCCACTTAGTGGGTCGGTAAAATAGGTTATACACATTCAATAGCTCCCATATTTTTATTCAAGATTCAAGATTCAAGATTTTTATTGTCACTCCATGGTACAAGTACCACGTGTGAAATTCTTGTGCAGTGGACTCCGTTTACGACATAGTACAAATAGGCAACAAGCAATAAGTAATAGGCAATAAGAAATAGGCATCAATAAGCAATAAGACAGCAATAAGGCAATAAGAAATAGGCATCAATAAGCAATAAGACAAGTCGGTGGCTTATACGACAGTGGCATATTCATTGCACATAGGTGCACGTCATGTGCATACGTTAGACGTGTTCAGACATTCCAAATTCGACGTTTTATACATACATGTGCAAATAGCATGTACCTTATTAAACATACACTTAAATTTACAATTAAACGTTAGTCACCTTATTAAACATACACTTAAATTTACAATTAAACGTTAGGCATCCGTAATAGTAGCAGCTGCAGTACGGTACGGTACGACTACTGCACTATTTGTGCATATTAAGGAGTCTCGTGGCCTGCGGGAAGAAACTGTTCCTCAAGCGATTTGTGCGTGTTTTTGGAACCCTGTATCTCCTCCCTGAGGGTAGCAGGGAGAACAGGCTGTTGTGGGGATGGTTTGTGTCTTTGATGATCTTCAGGGACCTCCTGAGGCACCGCTGGTTGTACAGTTCGTGCAGTTCTGGCAGTTCACCTCCTGTTACGTGCTGGGCCGCGCGCCTCACCCTCCGTAGCGCTCTGCGGTCCATGGTGGTACAGTTCCCGTACCAGGCGGTGAAGCCGCCTGTCAGCAGGCTTTCAATGGTGCCTCTGTAGAAGTCCCCGAGGATTTCTTTCCTCAGCCCGAATTTCTTCAGGCGCCTGAGTCCGTGTAGTCGCTGTTGGGCCTTTTTGACAACAGTGGCGGTGTGGCCGGCCCAGGTCAGGTCCTGGTGGATGTTGACTCCCAGGTACTTGAAGCTGTCCACCCTTTCCACCACTGTGCCGTTGATGGTGATTGGGGGGTGTGCGCCCCCCCCTCTCCTGTAGTCTACAATGATCTCCTTGGTCTTGGAGACGTTCAGAGAGAGGTGGTTGTCCTGGCACCATTGTTCCAGTACCCCCACCTCCTCTCTGTAGGCCGTCTCGTCGCCCCCCGAGATCAGCCCCACGACCGCTGTGTCGTCTGCAAACTTCACAATTGTGTTTGAAGTTTGAGTCGCCACGCAGTCGTGGGTGTAGAGGTCGTACCAGAAGGGGCTGGAGACGCACCCCTGGGGCGCTCCTATGCTAATGGTCAGTGGGGAGGAGGTGAGGTTGCCCACCCTCACCACCTGGCGGCGGTCTGTCAGGAAATCCAGGATCCAGTCGCACATTGCCGTGTTTAGTCCCAGATCCCTGAGTTTGCTTACCAGCCTGGAGGGTACTATGGTGTTGAATGCTGAGCTGTAGTCCACGAACAGCATTCTTACATAGGTGTCCTTCCCCTCCAGGTGGGACAGGGCGGTGTGGAGCACGTGTGCTACTGCATCCGCTGTGCTCCTGTTGGGGCGGTAAGCAAATTGTAGCGGGTCGTGGTCCGGGGGGAGTGTGGGGCGGATCTTTGATATGACCAGCTTCTCAAAGCACTTGCTGGCTATTGGCGTGAGGGCTATTGGGCGCCAGTCGTTGAGGCTGGTCACTTTTTGCTGTTTGGGAATGGGGATGATTGTTGCTGCTTTGAAGCAGGGGGGGACTCGTCGGAGGGAGAGGGACTGGTTGAAGATGTCTGTGTATACGGGTGCCAGCTGGTGAGCGCAGGCCTTGAGGACCCGCCCGGGGATGCCATCCGGGCCGGCCGCCTTGCGTGGGTTGATACGCAGGAACGACCGGCACACTTCATCCTCAGTGATGGTGAGAGGGTGGTCTGGATCTGTGGGGGTGGGGGGGGGGTTGGTGGTTGGGTGTGAATGGGAAGGGGTGCTGGGGGGTGGGAGGGGGGGGGGGGGAGTTGGTGGGGGGGGAGAGGGGGGAGGGTGGTGGTACGTAGAGGGACCGGGCTCTGTGGGTTGCCACCCGGCCGGGTTCCTCCCTCGTCTCACCAGGTCTACGACCTGTGCGCTGCACCAGACTCCCCCGCTCCAAACATCTCATTCCGAGGTGATGGTATCTTAGTGGACACCATGCAGTACCAGTACTTGGTGGCACTGCAGTCTCCACTTGCGGCTTGAATGGCCCTCCTAAAAGGCCTCTCGTGGGTTGTTGGGCTTCTTCCTCATGGAAGACGCAGGCTGGGGAGCTACAGTAACCCATACTGCTACCCGGGTGCCGTCCCTGTTCCGGCTGTCAACTGACTCTCCAGTAGTCACTAGTCTTTCCTGGTTGTCATTCTTTATCATTCATTTGAGATAGAGATTAGATTAGTCCCTGAGGTTAGAAAAGTTACAAAGATGTTTTTGTAAACGATGATGTGGTTGATAGTGTTCAGCTTTAGAGGAGCCTAGTTAGTCCTTAGTTTGATCCAACCCACAATAGTAGACTTAAAGGAACACTCCGCCGATTTTCAACTAGCTTTTATATCATTACAAAATCAGTATTTCTGAAAAGTGTTAACAGTTTTGCAGGCATTCTTTTAGTTTGACAGTTATTGAGAGTTGATTTGAGATAAGTTAGGGACCGGCACCAATCCTGTAACAGGGGCAGGTTGTGGCTAGATGGGTTATAGCCACGGACGGTGTCTCAGACAAGACTCTTAGTCAATGCCGCCCTCTAGAGGCCAGGTGATGAAGCACATCACCAGTAACCAACCCCCAGTGTCCGTTCTCCCAGGCTGAGTGATGACCATATTGATGACTCACCTGATGAGGAAAACCGGTATTGATTGCCGCGGCAGTTCTGATGACTTTCTGGTCTGATTCAGTTAAAACCTTAAAAGAATCGAGTATCGATAGCAGACATCATGCTGCTGTCATATCCATGTGTCAGAGTGATGTTTCAAAACATCATACACATGTGCACCTAAACAGAAAAAAAACTTGTTAACAAACATTTTAAACAAGGCAACAATGACATTATTTTACAGACTCTCATAGTTCACAAATCACTAATGTAGATTCCAAGTCAAGTCAGTTTGTAACATCAGTGTGACTTGAGTGCGAGTCACTCACAAACTCAGGTTCACGTGCCTGGTGTCAAACTGTGGTGACACAGAGTAGCTGTTGGCAGAATTGAACTTGTACAGTGTGTGCATACTGAATAGCTGTTTTTGTATTCATATTGTGACTTTAAAATGTTTTCCTTCTACAACAGATAAACCAAAGGCCAGACTGATATGAGTGCTAACGCAAAAGTCATACCAGTAGAGGGCAGTGTGTGGCTGACTTGCTTTGTGGAGGGCTCTTACTGGAAATACTACTGGTTCAGAGAAAACACCGACTATGGTACAGTACCCACCCTAAACAAAGCTATCAGTGTCTCAGAGGGAGGACTCTACAGGTGCAGAGGAGGGAGAGGAAAGCCGGTTTTCTTCACACAGTACAGTGATCCAATCACTATAACCAAATATGGTTGGTTATGGTTGAAAATGCCATTGCAGCTGATGCCATTAGGCCTCATTTAGAAAAAATTATAATACCATGCTGATGCCAGTAAAGTAGGTACTTAACACATTCACTGCCAACAGTTTTTTCAATACAGTAGGTAGCTTCTGCCAAGGGTTTTTTTGAGGATTCTGGCTCATCTTTCAAGAGCCGAGGATTATTTTCTGCTAGGACTTTGTGAACACAAAATATCTCAAAATAACTAATAGAATGTGTGCTTTCTCTGTCTAAAAGAGTTAGTTTTTATCATGTTCTGTTATGTAGGCATTAGCAGTTGAATACAGCATGGTGTCAGCGTCTGAGAAGGAAAGCTGAGAAAAATGCATTTTTGTGAAATTCGATAGAACAGGCAGAACAGTCACTTTAACCATTTATTTTTGGCATCAGTGAGACATCAGACATCTAAACAATATAGTTCTGAACAGTAATTTCCTCCATAACAGCACCCCCACCGCCCTCTCCTTCAAACTCCTCCCTCCGTGGGTGTGTCTCTGGTGGCTGCAGCGTGTGTCACAGGCGAGTCTCTGCTGCCTGTCTGTGCTGCCTGGCTGCTGGCGGCCGCTCGTCGGGCGAGTCTGGATGGGCTCGTTCGTTTGTTGTGAGCTGGGATGAAGCTGCGTGCGATTCTGGGCTTTCTGCTGTGTGTTTCAAAGTGTGTTGCACCCAGAGTCTATTTTTGGAATCCCCCACCGTTGTGCGCCAGCTCCCAGCGCCAGCGCGAAAGCGTTTTCGCCAAACCATTTTCATGAGAATGGATTCCTCACACTTTCTCCTGCTGTTTTTGCTCGGCTTTCTCTAGTCTGGAGAGCACTGTCGCCACTTAGTGGGTCGGTAAAATAGGTTATACACATTCAATAGCTCCCATATTTTTATTCAAGATTCAAGATTCAAGATTTTTATTGTCACTCCATGGTACAAGTACCACGTGTGAAATTCTTGTGCAGTGGACTCCGTTTACGACATAGTACAAATAGGCAACAAGCAATAAGTAATAGGCAATAAGAAATAGGCATCAATAAGCAATAAGACAGCAATAAGGCAATAAGAAATAGGCATCAATAAGCAATAAGACAAGTCGGTGGCTTATACGACAGTGGCATATTCATTGCACATAGGTGCACGTCATGTGCATACGTTAGACGTGTTCAGACATTCCAAATTCGACGTTTTATACATACATGTGCAAATAGCATGTACCTTATTAAACATACACTTAAATTTACAATTAAACGTTAGTCACCTTATTAAACATACACTTAAATTTACAATTAAACGTTAGGCATCCGTAATAGTAGCAGCTGCAGTACGGTACGGTACGACTACTGCACTATTTGTGCATATTAAGGAGTCTCGTGGCCTGCGGGAAGAAACTGTTCCTCAAGCGATTTGTGCGTGTTTTTGGAACCCTGTATCTCCTCCCTGAGGGTAGCAGGGAGAACAGGCTGTTGTGGGGATGGTTTGTGTCTTTGATGATCTTCAGGGACCTCCTGAGGCACCGCTGGTTGTACAGTTCGTGCAGTTCTGGCAGTTCACCTCCTGTTACGTGCTGGGCCGCGCGCCTCACCCTCCGTAGCGCTCTGCGGTCCATGGTGGTACAGTTCCCGTACCAGGCGGTGAAGCCGCCTGTCAGCAGGCTTTCAATGGTGCCTCTGTAGAAGTCCCCGAGGATTTCTTTCCTCAGCCCGAATTTCTTCAGGCGCCTGAGTCCGTGTAGTCGCTGTTGGGCCTTTTTGACAACAGTGGCGGTGTGGCCGGCCCAGGTCAGGTCCTGGTGGATGTTGACTCCCAGGTACTTGAAGCTGTCCACCCTTTCCACCACTGTGCCGTTGATGGTGATTGGGGGGTGTGCGCCCCCCCCTCTCCTGTAGTCTACAATGATCTCCTTGGTCTTGGAGACGTTCAGAGAGAGGTGGTTGTCCTGGCACCATTGTTCCAGTACCCCCACCTCCTCTCTGTAGGCCGTCTCGTCGCCCCCCGAGATCAGCCCCACGACCGCTGTGTCGTCTGCAAACTTCACAATTGTGTTTGAAGTTTGAGTCGCCACGCAGTCGTGGGTGTAGAGGTCGTACCAGAAGGGGCTGGAGACGCACCCCTGGGGCGCTCCTATGCTAATGGTCAGTGGGGAGGAGGTGAGGTTGCCCACCCTCACCACCTGGCGGCGGTCTGTCAGGAAATCCAGGATCCAGTCGCACATTGCCGTGTTTAGTCCCAGATCCCTGAGTTTGCTTACCAGCCTGGAGGGTACTATGGTGTTGAATGCTGAGCTGTAGTCCACGAACAGCATTCTTACATAGGTGTCCTTCCCCTCCAGGTGGGACAGGGCGGTGTGGAGCACGTGTGCTACTGCATCCGCTGTGCTCCTGTTGGGGCGGTAAGCAAATTGTAGCGGGTCGTGGTCCGGGGGGAGTGTGGGGCGGATCTTTGATATGACCAGCTTCTCAAAGCACTTGCTGGCTATTGGCGTGAGGGCTATTGGGCGCCAGTCGTTGAGGCTGGTCACTTTTTGCTGTTTGGGAATGGGGATGATTGTTGCTGCTTTGAAGCAGGGGGGGACTCGTCGGAGGGAGAGGGACTGGTTGAAGATGTCTGTGTATACGGGTGCCAGCTGGTGAGCGCAGGCCTTGAGGACCCGCCCGGGGATGCCATCCGGGCCGGCCGCCTTGCGTGGGTTGATACGCAGGAACGACCGGCACACTTCATCCTCAGTGATGGTGAGAGGGTGGTCTGGATCTGTGGGGGTGGGGGGGGGGTTGGTGGTTGGGTGTGAATGGGAAGGGGTGCTGGGGGGTGGGAGGGGGGGGGGGGGAGTTGGTGGGGGGGGAGAGGGGGGAGGGTGGTGGTCGGGGGGGGAGGAGGGATGGTGGTGGGGGGACGGAGAGGGGGGGGGATGGTGAGGGGTGGCAGGGGGGGGAGGCGAGGAGGGGGGGGGGTGAGGGGAGGGAGGGAGGTGATGGGGGGGGAGAGTGGGAGAGGGGTGGGAGAGGGGTGGGAGAGGGGAGGGGGGGTGGTGGATGGGAGGCGCTCTGGCAGAGGGGTCGAATCTAGCGTAGAACGCGTTGAGTTCATCCGGTAGGGTGGGTGATGTGCTGGGGTTCTGTCGTTTCACCTCTTTGAAGTCCGTAGCAGCATGGAGATGTAAAAGGGTTTGATCCACGTCCCACCGCCAAAAAAAAAAAGTCGACGAGTTAACTCGTCGACGGCAGTGAACGTGTTAACACCTTAAGTGCCATGGACGCCGTACGGCGTCTTTTTATTAATCTCGCTTGGGTGCCAAAGACGCCGTATGGCGTCTTTTTTTCGAAATTGCTTTTATTCAATTTTTAGATCGTTTAGGACCTTGGGCAAGTATTCAACATGAATCCCTACAAGAATCGGATGCGTAAATCGGCGCAATCTTGACGCGATGCAGTGCTGCCCCCCCCCTTCCTGCGTCAGGGCGCTGCCTTTCTCTTCTTGAGAGCGCGACAATCGGCCATTCCTTCCTTGTCTTCCCTTCCTCTCGGTCCGTTTATTTCCTCTTGAGCATATCCATAGCATAGCGAGTATTTAGCGAGTATTTAGCATAGTCATTAGCGATAGATTATATTTAGATCAGTTTGTGAGATTGTGTGGTGAGTAGATTTGAGTGTTTGGCGTGTTTGGTGAGTGGTTTGTGTGTCGTGAGACACACAAACCACACACAGTGTGTGTGTGTGTGTGTGTGTGTGGGAGATCGCGTGTGTTAGTTAGCGTTTAGCAGTAGATTAGCTCTTAGTTAGTAGTGTGTTTGTGAAAAAAAACAAAAAAAAAAAACAAAAAAAATAGGTGTTGGTGTCGGTGTGTCTGTCTGTCTGTCTGTGTGTGTGTGTGTGTGTGTAGTTGTCTCTGTCTGTGTGTCTGTTAGCTAGTTTATAGCCAGGTGTAGGCGTGTAGATTAGCAGTATGCCCAGGCGCAGACGGCCTAGGCCCGGAGCTGGCCAGCTTACGCTGGAGCAGGCCCTCTGCCGTGCCGTGAGGAAGAGAGATCTTCCGGAGACTGACTCCGAGGACCCCTCATCCGATCCTTCATCGGATCCTGTGGAATCCAACACGAGGGATGGTGACTGGCATCCACCACCTCGTCAGGCCCACCTGGATTCCAGCGATGGTGAGATGAATCGATTTTCAAAAAATCATCTGATATTGAAAACACATATCATGTATCTTATTTTTATAAACTCTCACTTTGACTACAGACTCTGACAAGTTTGATGAGGAGGAGGAGGAGGAGCAGACTGATCTGGCGCCTCAGAGAGGCTCAGAGGAGGGGGATGTGGCGATGGCGTCTTCTTCAAGAGGTGAGAACCTATACTTTGCAGGAAATTCATGTCACGTATACAGCCAGCTACATCTATAATAATAATAATAATAATTGATTGGATTTATATAGCGCCTTTCTAGACACACAAAGCGCTTCACATATCAGGGGAGGGAGGGGGAGGGAACTCAACTCATCCACCATGTATTTGTCAGGACAAAAGGAAACCATGAGAACAATCTAAACATGTGACTTACAGTACAGTATCTATATAGGAACAGGCATCACTGGCCAGCAAGTAAACAAACCATTGGAGGTAATAATGTAAAAAAAACAAAACAAAAACGCACACACTTATTCATCAATTTATTTTTGTCAACACAAAGCTTGGTAAGAATAACAATCCTGAATTAGCCTACTAATACCATGTAAAATATAAAATTGTTGCAGCACAGCTCTGAGGAGGGGACTGACGATGAAGAGGCAGGTGCTCCCGCCAGCTTTCGTCGTGCCCGCTTGCAGTCCAGTGACGAAGGTGAGATATAAGCCATTTTAGAATTACAATTATTCATCTGATATTGAAAACATAAACTTTTTTCCCTCAAGAATGTATCATATTTTATAAACTCACTTTGACTACAGGGGAGGAGGAGGAGGAGGAGGAGGTGGTGGAGGAGGAGGAGGAGGAGGTGGTGACGACTGAGCGCGTGCGGGCATCTGCAGTTGGGAAGAGAGGGTCTTCAAGAGGTGAGAATCTATAGATACTTTACAGGAAATTCATGTCACGTATGCAGCCAGCTCATCTATAATAATAATAATATCAATTATTATTATTATTATTATTATTATTATTGTCAACACAAGGCTTCTAATTATTGGAAAAAAGACAGCTTTTTTACATATCACAATTGTCTGAAGAAAAACCTTTTATTTCATTTTTCAGCGGGCAAGCCTCGTCAGGAGGACTCTCCACGCTGGCATACGATGCCAGACTGGAGCCCGACAGTCTTCCCCTTCACAGCAATGCCAGGTCCCAGGAATGCGGCTGCATCACTACAGTCAGACAAGCCGGCAGATTTCCTGGAGCTGTTCCTCTGTGATGAGCTGCTGCAGATCATTGTTCAGCAGACCAACATCTATGCTAAACAGTGCATCGCCGTGCTGGATCAGCTGCACATGCCCTACACCCGGGTAAACGCCTCGCAACCGCTGTCTGTGGGAGAGCTGAAGCGATTCCTGGGGCTCCTCTTCCTCACTGGCCTTGTCAAGAAGCCCAAGATTGCGGACTACTGGTCTCTTGATGTGGCGATGGAGACCCCATACTTCAGGAAGACAATGTCCCGCAACAGGTTCCAGCTGATATGGCGCTTTCTCCATTTCTGTGACAATGAGAGGGTCGATGCCACCGACCGGCTCCACAAAGTGCGGCTCATCCTTGACTTGCTCCTCTCCAAGTTCAAGGAAATGTACCAGCCCTCACAAAACATTAGTGTGGATGAAGGGATGCTGTTGTGGAGGGGGAGGCTACGTTTCCGTGTGTACAATCCGGCAAAACCGATAAAGTACGGAATAAAGAGCTATATTCTGTGTGATTCAGAAAACGGGTATTGCTATGCAATGAAACCCTACTGTGGAATTCACAGCACCCTACTGGACACCGTGCAGTTCCTCATTGCCGGCCTTGAGGGATATGGCTACCGTCTCTGGATGGATAATTTCTACAACAGCGGGACCGTGAGCCGACGTCTCCTCAGCCTCCAGATGCACTCAGCTGGGACACTCCGGGTGAAGAGGGGCGAACCTGCGTCCATCCGGCAGGTGACCATGTCGGATCTGCGAGTAGGTGAACGACTCGCTCGTCATGACGATGGGGTGATGTTCCTGGCATGGCGGGACAAGCGCATCGTCAGGATGATCTCCACCTTCCACCAGGATGTCATGAAGACTGTGGCGGTGAAAGAGAAAGGGCAAAGTGAACGGGTCCTGCAGAGCAAGCCAGCATGTGTTGTCGAGTACAACCAGTACATGAGTGGGGTTGATCGACTTGACCAGAAGATCTCCTACTATCCATTTGTGAGGAAGACGTCCAAATGGAGCTCCAAGTTCGTGGTCTACCTCATGCAGATTGCAATGAGCAATGCATTTACTCTGTACAGGAAATGCAACCCCACGTCCAGCTGCAAAGTCCTCAAAGACTTCACCCTGTCTGTGGTGAAATCGTGGACGGAGGCGACATCTGCTTGCCCCCCCCCCTCCTCCTCCGGCAGACGAGCCACCTCCTCTTCCTCCAGGAAAGACGCCAAGACACACACGCCAACGGTCAGCTTCAGTGAGGCAGAATGTAGACTTTGCGGGTCATGTGCCACAGCCGGTGAAAGTCCCGCCCACCAAGAGCAAGGCAAATCGGAAATGTGCGCACTGCGCAGCGAAGGGACACCGAAAGGAGACCAGATTTGTCTGCCCGCAATGTGACCATGTGCCTCTCTGCCTCTACCCCTGCTTTTTTGAGTATCACTCACAGTGATTGTTGTATCTTTATACAACAATCACTGTGAGTGATACTCAAAAAGAGACTAGATAACAGTACTATTATTATTCTATAGTTATTTATAGATTATTATTATATATATTATTACATATTATTATATATATTATTATTATATATTATTATTATATATTATATTATTATATATTATTATATATAGATAGTTATTTATAGATTATTCTATCCTATTCTATAGTACTACAGTACTATAGACTCGCCCCCACATCTCAAAGCAGCAGTTATAAAAGATCTGTATGTTTTGTGCTAACTCCACACAGGTCATCTGAATATGGCTGTCCGGACAGGGGGACGCCCAGAGAGGCCACGGCCCATTGTTTATAGTACAAGACAATAATATTTTCTATAACAGTGATGCTGATGTCATAACTGTCCTCAATGTCATAGGCTCGGATGATGTCATCGGTACAAGTGTCCAGTGATGTCAGCAGTGATGATGTCATCGCTCGTGACCTTTTTTTGCCTCCAATATACAGCATGTGTTCATTTCCAACTCCTGTGAAGGTTCTTTTCAAGAAAATAAAACAATGCAGGAAATTTTGTGTTTGAATATTTTTATAATGTTACACAAAAAATGAAAGCTTAGAATGTGTAGTTTCATCCAGAAAAAAAAAAAAGTTGATATCTTCTTTCTTTGTGGAAATATGGACTTCAATATCCAGCATGACGCTGTGAAAGTGAGCATTTTGATGTTGGACCAAGCTGCATACTAATATTTGTAGAAAAAAAAAAAAACATTCTTTTGACATACTTTTTCCCGCAGGTAAACTAGACATTCTAAGCTTTCATTTCAGCTATATCATTTTGTTCAACTCAAAGCAGAATTCACCTTTCTAACATAAAGATGTGATTATCTCAGAAACTAAGTTCAGCATGCTGTGTTCGGTCTAAAACACTCTTTTTCAGAGGGGTGTATTTCCAAAATGGAACGGTTTATAAACACAGTTTTTTTTTTAAATGAAACAGAAGGGTTCAAAGTTTCATAAAGGCTATTGGTTGTCCATATAAGAGGAACACAAAAAATGATATGGCTATATTAAAATGCATTGCGGCCTATGTGGCACAGTACAGCAACCTTTTGCCCAAGGGGCGTGGCACTCAAAGTGTTAAAGGAGAATTTCATTTCTTTTTTAACCTGGACCCCTCTCCTCACATTAATTATGATCTGACGACTCACCCAGTGATCTCCGCAGCGTGTTTTCCTCCATCTAAATAGACAGTTTTATTCCCGTTTTCGACGCATATCGTCATAAACTGTTCCCTAAGGAACGATCAGACTGCAATTCTCCCCCAAGCTCTTTTCACTGGTGGTTACAGGCATCCCATTTTTGCCTGTTTGGTCAGTGAGACACAACTCTCGTCAGGAAAGTCTCACTGACCCGACAGGCGGAAATGGGATGCCTGTAACAACTACCGCTGGCGCTCTTTACCGCTGTAAAGAGCCCGGGGGACAATAGCAGTCTGCTGGTTCTTTAGGGATCCGAAAACGGGAATAAAACTGTCTATTTAGATGGAGGAAAACACGCTGCCACTTGGCCCCCATGGAGCTACATTCTAGGACTGGCTTGCACACTTTCGATCACAACAACGCCTAGGACGGACAAAAACGCTGCGGAGATCACTGGGTGAGTCCCTATATATATATATATATATATATATATATATATATATATATATATATATATATAAATACATTAAAGGTCCTAGCCGTAAGTTTGGCCGGAAAATAAACGTTCACAAAGTGTTTTATATTACCAATGAGTGAAAGCGCCTTTACATGCTTTTCATGCTTCTCACGGGTTATACTTTCCCGGCAAATTGGGCAGATGTGACGTTCTGCGCGTTCACGAGCCTGCCTTCTTGTCCTCATGGCCCTGGCGGAAATAAGAAGACGGCTAACAGGAAGTGGCTAACGTTACGTTCATCGCTAGCTGCCAGCAAAAGCAAACAACAACAACAACACAGACTCCAGAAAAAAGTCCACACAGAAAAATAAATAAATATTTATCTAGTGAAGCCCGTCTGACCAGACAGCAACAATGTCACCGACATCAGGGGGAAACTAGAGTCGGGACTGTGTTTTCGGTTCATGGAGGGACCTTGCTGCTTGTAGCTGCTGTAATGTGGTTTTGACCAGATAACGTTAGCTGCTTGCTAATCGATTTACCACCTGGTCTATGCCTATTGTTACTACCGTTATGCTTATGGTCATGGAACATTTGACTGCAGTTAGCTGCAGTGGTGAGACTGCCTATTATAACGTTAGCTTGATGCTATACGTGGCTAACTAATAGATTTAGCTATATTTATAGAAATTACCACCAGCCCCACTAATAACGTTACCGTCTTGTGTTGATAATGAATGTAACAGTCGCAAATATGCCTAACGTTACAGAAAGAATATGCTTACGGTACATTGTTTGACAGTTCAGTTTGGTCAACTATTAGCCGGTACCGGGGGAGAAGGCTCTGACTGCAGTTACTGTAGCTGCAGTGGGACTGCACATTAGTATAATGTTAGCTTGATGCTAATCACGGCTAACTAATATTGATTTACATTTATAGAAATTACCACCGAGCTCCACTAATAATGTTACCGTCTTGTGTGGATATTGAATGTAACAGTCGTAAATATGCCTAACGTTACGGTAACGTGAATATCCTATCCATTTCCCCGCAGCCGATGTAAGCCAAAACACGGCCAAACATGCCACAATAATCCAATAATTCATCCAGAATCCTTCCTGGGCATCTCGAGGCTGATCTGACCGATAAATTGTCCAGGTTGCAACCAACAGTCTGCTGTTGCCAGGCAGCTATTTGTGTGCGTGCGAGTATGGTGCCCGCGCGTCAGCTCGTTCACACGCTGCCTGCAGTTACTGGCAGTGTCAGTAATAGTTAGAACTTACGGATAGGACCTTTAATTAATTTACATTAATATTTCTGGGTTTAAATGTATTTATTAATGCAATTTGTTATTAATTTGGGGTGTAATTTTAAAAGTCTTGTATGGTACGGTATGAAGAATTCTGGGGGGGAAATCAACGAATGGTTGGCTCTGACTAGAAACATACAAAAATGGTAAAAAAAAATAATAATAATCTAGAGCTGGGTATGAAAAGGATGAAAGCTGGTATTGATTGCAGTTAGTTCTGATGACTTGATACTGGTCTGATTCGGTTGAAACCTTACAAGTATTGAGAGTTGCCTTTGTCATATCCAGTGTCAGAGTGATGTTTCAACACGGTGGGCGCCTTCGGCGCTAAAACGGGCCTTAAACGCAAAAAAACGTGCCTTGCGCCTGCCTCGGGAAGATATCAATATGGCTTTACGTTGCCAAATGCGCTTTAGGCCGAATGGGCGTGGCGCAGTCCCAGAATGGGCGAGAATGGGCGTGTCGGCCTTAAATATCGGCCTAATGATATCTTCCCACCTGGCGTAAATTTAGCGCTTAGCGCTTTTGAAAACCAGGCCTATTCAGTGCCAGTTGCGCGGAGCGCTCCCCTCTGGCACCCTTCTCTGTGTCACTCTCTCCCTCTCTCCTCAGTCTGACAATACGACTGTCTCTCTCTGACTCCCTCGCTCAGACAGACACAACACACGTCCCATAGGAAAAGCAGTTGTAAGTTCACTGCCTGTGAATGTCCCAGCATGCAATGGGCTTCTCCATTTCGCTACTAAATAGCAACCAAATGAGCCGAAATAGATATAAAGGTCGATTTAAATAATGTTTAATGGTAACACAACCTGCAATTGTAGAACATTTCAATATTGGACCAAATAAAACATCGACATGAAAACACCACCCTATGTGAAACCTATATGTCATCCTGGCCCTATATATATCCCTTGTCGATTTAACGTGATTTAGATAAGTGACAGCGTAACGCGCTTCTGTCCTAGCCTGGGTAAACCCATCCCCCACGTGACCTGCTCTCAGACCTGTTCTCAGTCACTATGGTCTGGTCCCCCGCCTGTGCTAAACGATTTCCTGCGGTTGTTGGGCCCCCCCCCGATAGACCGCTCCATTACGCAACCTTCATCCAACCAGCTTTGTGCACAGAGCACATGCGCAGTGCAGCAGATGGCGTCATCGCTCTGCGACCTTTGTTGTTAGCAAGCGAGCTAACACTTTTCATTTCAGTACTGCTAGCACGCAAATGGTTACAACCAGCTACAACCAACCAAGCCCCCCTCCGCCCGAAATGTAAACAGACTCAGAGCTGGCCTACGGATCGATGTGTGATTTCCAGGTAAGAATATGTTATTCACAGGTATATGCCACACTATATATTATCTCAGAAACTAGCGTAATTGTGTTTGGTAAGAAAGACATTCGATAAATGAATGACTTTTCCTCATCGGCTGTGTGGGGGTTAGCGAGGTAACGTTAGCTAGCTAGATTACGGGAGCATTTAACGATCTAATGAATTCTAGAAAAACATGTCAGAAGCTAGCTAACGTTAGCCACGTGTAACATACAGTAACTGCTACGTTTTATATTATTAGAGCTTCCAAGAAGAGAGAACATCGCCTCTGCCAATGACTCCTGTGACGGTGGTCAGGGAATGAAAGAGGAACAGGACAACTGTCTACACGGACCCAAACCTCGATCCCTGCTGCAGATGGCCGCAGATCTGGAGAGATATTTGTGGCTGTGAAGAACAGTCATCATCTATACAGTGATATGATCTAGTTTTCAGGGCCACGCTGTCTTATCTGCATAAATCATATTGAATAGTACCAGACAAAACAAATCAAATCAAGCTCATGCAGGGTGTCGCGCACCCCTCTGGAGCTCGCAGAGCTCCAGGCTGCCTCCGGGGCTCGACTCTGCTGCAGCCCGAGGTCGGGTGCAGGGTGTCGGGCAGGTAGCAGTGCATCGCGCACCCCTCTGGAGCTCTCAGAGCTCCAGGCTGCCTCCGGGGCTCGACTCTGCTACAGCCCGGAAATGATCGTGGACTTAATGTTAATCAAAAACGGCCACACTCATAACGGTAAGGCGTGTTTGACCTAGCTAGAAATAACGTTAATGCACTCGCATTTCAGCGTGGTTACAGATGTAGCTGACGCTAGCTAGCTACAGTAGATTTTTGGAGGCTATAGCGTTAACGTGAATGTCATGAAATAGTGAGCGTAGTGTTATACTGTATATTATACATAATCCAGATCATATTCCAGATGCAACCTAGCTAGATGTTAAGCTCCACACTGCTGTATGAGTACAATCAAATCTATCAAGCCTTGATATCATATTCCAACGTGAATTCAGCTGAGGGGTTCGCTCCAGAACGAGACTGTTGCATTCAATATTTGTACACGATACTGTGCAGTAGTTAGTGCAGGCTAGTTAATTGTTGGAAGTAAGGTTTTTGAATTGTGAAAGGCTCACAGCACATGTTGTTTCTGACTTGGATTGATTAATCAAAATGTTCAAAATCTTTACTACTGTAGGCTACTGTCCATTAATAATTACATCAGGTGACAAGCTGAAATGTCAATTCTTATAGCAAATCTAGGTAAATTTCAGACTTTAACGTAGTGTCTTGTCTGAAGTGAATACAAGTGACCTATATTTTTCAATCCTGTCTTTGAATAAAAGTTGTACATTGTGTTATACTTGAAAACCATGTCTTTGCTCCCTTTGTGTTCACAATTACAACAAATCTGGTGATCTGCAGATGATGTAAACTTTTGTAATAAATGTTATCTCTTGTACTTCAACCTCTGTCTAGTCAATTATAGGACAAGATACACTTAGCCTACTGTAACACAGTCTTGGGTTTTGTCTTCATTGCCTAGAATTATTATTATTATTAAAACGATTATGAATTATATTCGCTAAACATTATCTTAACAGACTTACCAGCTTAGGCTTCATTCTGTGATGCGTTTGTTATGGTTTGTTGTTGTTCACTTCCTCCCAGCATGCATTGTGCTACTGTATTTCGCTACTAAATAGCAACCAAATGAGCCGAAATAGATATGAAGGTAGATCTCAATTTTGTGTAATGGTAACACAACCTGCAATTGTATAACATTTCAATATTGGACCAAATAAAACATCAAATGAAAACACCACCCTATGTGAAACATATATGTAATCCTGGGTCTATATATACCCCTCGTCGATTTAACGTGATTTAGGTAAGTGACAGCGTAACGCGCTTCTACGCTTCTACCGGCATCTCCTACTGTGATGTCCGCTCCAATAAATTGGCTCTACTTCACATTTTAGTTTTACAATAAAAAACACATTTATGCAATGACTTTACATAATGTAGGCTATATTTATGTGCATCATCCTACCTGCAGCAGGAGAGAGAAAACTTTATAATAGCCTATTACTGTATAGCCTGGATGACGTTAGCTAATGCTACCCAGCCTTACATTGGTATATGCTGTATTTAGCTTGTGGTATTATGTAGGCTACAATAATATTGTATAGCTGGCTAGACAGAGGAGTTTATCTGGAATCAGTGTGACAAGATCCCTGCTGCTAGCTTGTCTGCCTTTCTGTGTCAGAGTATCTAGCTACATTATCTGCATTACATGCTACACCATGCAAATATATTTCGATATAATTCAAACAATTAGCCCACTGTACTACTGGACTGTGTATTGCTGTGAATAAGTTAGATTTGATTGTGTAAAGTGTTACATGTTATATTTTTAACTGAGCTTTGCAGAATTACCTCAACACAATTGTGTTGTGTATCAGCTTTAAATATCCAATATATACAGCATTAAACAAACGACCAGCAGCATTCAAATGTGCAAAAACGTTATATTTATTGAAATGTGGTGATCTCATGTCACATTACATAATGTTATGCCCAAATGGTCTACTGCCCAGAAGCGTCACTTTACATGTTTGGTAGGGAATTATTTTAATTATGTTAAACCAGCGTTTATCTTCCATAATGCATTAAATCATAATCACAATGCTATGAAGACATTAGCTGATCACCACAGAGCAGCACAGACAAGTTTATCAGATAATTTCACCATAAAATGTGTCCAGGTGATCAGCTCTGAAGCCCTGGCTTGTATGGTCCGTTAAAATCCGATTTCGATAACGCTAGGTGTTATTTTGATCAACAGACCTCAACCTCAACAGCTGTTTTCACTTGAATTTCCTCACGTAGTTGCATAGCCATATAGCTAGCCAGCTAGTAGCTAGCTCGGGAGCTATGCTTTAGAGAGGCCAAATGCTAACGGCTAGGTAGTGCTAAGCCGCTGCAGCTGTTACACGTCATTGACAAAGACGCACTCTCTGATTGGCCGATCACGGCAGGACTGATGTTGGCAGTCATGCCGTCACTCATTGGCTGCGGGTCTGCGGGAGTCTTTCAATCGCCGCGGAAATCGTTGTGAATGGCCCGGAGTCTAGTGACTGGGAACTGAGAGAGCAGGTCACGTGGGGGCTGGGTTTACCTAGGCTACTTCTGTCCTACTGTGATGTCTGCTCCAATAAATTGGCTCTACTTCACATTTTAGTTTTACAATAAAAACACATTTATGCAATGACTTTACATAATGTAGGCTACAGTATATTTATGTGCATATCCTACCATCCTAGCAGGGGAGAGAAAACAATATCTTTCTGGACAAACTTTCACCAATCTATTAACTCATTGAGTGCCAGCCACTTTTGGAGAACGGACGCTCCCAGTGCCAGAGTTTCAGAGCGTTTTCAGTGATTTCTCGAGGCCCACAGAATATTGTGTGATATGACTATGTAAACACCAAACACGCACAAAGAACGATGAGACTCTCTTCTATCATCTGCAAAAAAAAGTTTATTGATACCATTTTCCATTCTTTAGTTATGAGCCGGAGAAGATAGGTTGTTTTGAGCAAAAATACACGTTTCAATTTAGAATCTGAGATATTCAGCCTTTTGTGAAAGGAAGCATTTCAAGCACATCACTGAAGCTAATATTTTCTGATGTGACACCTCAAAAATAATTTCCTTCAATAAAAGAGTGAAAACAAAGGAATTTTGTTTGGCCAAATAATATTTTTTAGCTGCAACCAGCAGCGCTGGCCCCTGCGTGCGCAGACCCTACACCTTCTGAACCAATTGACGAACATACTCGTCCTTGGCACTCAATGAGTTAATCTCATCATATAGGGATAGGCTATATTGTTCTAGCTGATGCCTTTAGAACATTCTTTTCACTTTGATCTTGCTATAGTGTAGCGTATTTACATGCTTGCAGTATTTAAACTGCAGTTAGATTGGTTTGAGAAGCATAATAATATGGAATAATAGCCTATATATGGAGACAGACAGACTGGATGAAGGGAGGGGGGGGCAGAGCGCTTGGCTTTTGTCTGGTTTTGCTGGACCACTGGAATTGGAGCTTAAAAGGCAAGCGTGCAATTCGTTTATTGCACTTATCCATTGAGCATGACGGTGCATAATTTTACGCTTAAATGGCGTGGTTGTAATGCTTTAGGCTGCATGTAGCGCCAACACCAAGATATCAAGTGCGCTGGTCCACGCCCACTGCGCCAGGCGCTCGGCCTAGAAACTACGCCGATGCAAAGATAGGGGCCGGTATGTGCACCTAAACAGAAAACCATATTTCAACCATTTTAACTCATTAGAGCTTTTCAGAAAAAATCACTAGCCACCACCACAAAAACAAACAAGAACATTTTCATAAATTTTCCAAGACCCACAGAATATTTTCTTCTATGTGTTGATTATGTTCGCGGGATGTTGCGTTTGCCTCAGTAAACAGACCAGAAGGTATCTTTAGCCTCGTGCTTATTTATTCTTCAAACGGGCTTTTGCCAAAACATACAATCAGACTCGCAGGTCTGCTCTTCATGGAGTTGAGTGAAAAGAGATAGTGCGACGCTCGTCCACACTATTTATTTACCTGTTGCGCCTGGCGCATACCTGTGACGTCTTACGCACAGCACTTCTCCTCTAGGACGACAGGTGGCAGTATCATACAGATAACATCACAAAAGCATAAATATGTTCACATTGTAGTCACACATGTCAACACCCCCACTCAAATTTGTCTTTTGGGGCTCTACCAATCTTCTCTTATTTTCTTTCTTTATGTTCCAAACAACCCCTGACTAAAACTCTTCAGCTTTGTCTTTGTAGCTGGTTTTGTCATTAGATCGGCTATCATTTTCCCGGTTGGAAGGTACTCTAGTATCACTCTTCCACTGTTCACTATTTCTCTTATGAAATGATACTTTATTGCTATGTGCTTGCACCTCTGTCTGTGCACCGGGTCCTTTGCTATCGCTATGGTCCCCTGGTTATCTTCATAGATTTTTGTTTGGACATATTTGTAGTTGTCTAGATTCTCTAGCATTTGTTCTAGGTAAATACATTCTTGCATTGCTTTTGCTAATGACATGTATTCTGCCTCACTTGTTGATAATGCAACCGTCTGTTGTTTGAGTGTTTTCCATGATATCAGTGCACTCCCTTCACTTAAGCTGACACAAAACCCAGTTGTGCTGCGTCTGTCGGTAACATCTGCTGCCCAATCTGCGTCTGCGAAAACTTTTAGTCCTAGGTTTTCTTTTTCATTTCTTTGTGACCAGATGTATGCTAGTCATACTTTTGGATGAATCAAAGTGACAACGCCACTCTCTTTAAGGGGAGAGACCCTGAACCAACTATACAATTACTCAGTTACTGTTGTGACCAAATGTCCCCACTCAGGTTGACAAGACAGACAGAGGCTTTTGTGCATACAATCATTTGACACTTTATTTAAATAGCAGCAGAAAGAGTCTACAGGTACCAACATTGACCGGGGGGGGGGGGGGGGGGGGGCAATAGCACTCTACAAAATAATCACACAGCACACTGATAACATGATAACATTGAACACTGTTAAAACACTGCACACTAATAAAGTTGAACACTCCGTTAAAACACTGCACACTAATAAAGTTGAACACTCCGTTAAAACACTGCACACTCAAAGTGGGGAAGGGACAAGCACGGTCGTCAATGTGAAGGCACAAAATCAGTGAGGACTCTTTATAAACTGAACACAAGGGAGGCACTTGGGCTACTGAAATAAGCTACATGGAGGAAAAGAACAGTGGCTGCCCTGCTGACCACGGTCCTGTGTGTCACCAGTTCAGCCTACAATACACAAAAGCACCAATTAGTCACTGAGCACCCATCCTCATTACATAACACATACACCATACTGGCAAGCCCAACTCCCTACCTCCTAGGCCCGAGGCACCTGTGTACCCCACAGGTAGGAGCGTGGGCTGACCAGGATCTGGGTCTGGTCTGGCACTCTACACAACACAGAAAATAATATTGTTTAAACATCACAAAACGGGGTAACACTTTATAATAACGTTCAGTAGTAAATAATTTATAAGCTATTAATTAATGATGAACTAATGATGAACTAATCATTTACAAAACATTTGTAGATGATTAATAAGTGCTATGTAAACATATTAAAAACGTGTTGTAAGTCATCTATAAACTTTCAGTAGGCTAAATCATGAAATTATCATAAATAAAACATTAGTAAATTGTTAATAATTAATCAATATTCTATCCAAAGTTTTTATATTCCAACCATTATCTCTATAAACATTTATTAATCATGAACAAATGATGAACAAATCATTAGTAAACGATCTGCATAAGTTGTGGATGTCTCATTGAAGCTGCATTCAGTGATGTTCCGTTTGGAGGAGTCCCCCCTCCCCTCCCTACATTGTTCACGGGAACGCGCACACGCAAGCTGCGTCTGCAGCGTAGATCCAACATGGCAGCGGTCTGCAAACTGTAAACACAGCAATGTGTAAGTAGTACAATATCAACCGTGCCACTTTCCAGCCACCTACTGAAATTAAATCAGAGACGATACTGTGGCGATTCTGGTTTTTAGAGTGATGTTGATGTCTGACTAGGAACTGAAGTGCATGCATGTTTCCAGCCGGAACTGTGTTGTTGTTGCTTTTGCTCATGACTGACGTCCATGCTGAGAGTTGCTGGGAAGCTGTGAATTATTAAGCCTGTACCAAAGTAAGTCTCCTGCCTCCTTGACTCTGACGGGGGTTGCTAACACCCGCATGGTAACTTTAGTATGATTATGGTGTTTGCTAATAAAAATGTGTCCTAATGGCTAACTTAGATCGATAGCTGGCCACGGCTAGCGTAGCTAGGTTAGCGTTAGCCGAGCTAGCCATCAGGAGGAGTACATAACACCAGTCTAACCAAGCTAGTATTACAGCAGTTTTTGCAAACATGTCTAGAGCAAAGCCAATTAGTTATTTATTGCGAGCAAGTTATTAGAATAAGACTCGCTAAAATGGCAGAAAGCAGCAGTTAGCGTCCCTCGCCATTCAGAGAAATCTGAATAGTTTACACAAACGCACCTTTTTTCGCTCAATCTTGTGGCCGCGAAAATATTTTGTTTCAGAAATAAATGCTTGCTTGTGTGCCTTGCTACAGTGAGACGGTAGTCTCCTCCATCTGCCATGACCATTGTAACATAATTTTCTTTATCAGGCAAACGAACCGCTGGCTGTGGTGGCAGGGGAAACAAACACAGGGACGTCCGTCTCAAGATCTGCCTGCCTGTGGAGTGGACTTTGGATGATTTCAACAACCAGTTTCATCGATACAATATGTATTGTACATGTTGCTGAGATACTAAATGAACACCTTTTTCTTTGCTTATTTTCCATTTGTGCACTTCTAGTTTATAAGTCATCATCTGTAAATATATCCGTACAGTATGGTGTCCTATACTTTGACAACAAAGCTATATGGAGAATATGTAGGCTTTCTCCTAAGGTTTAGACACACTGACACTGTTTTATTGTTGTAATTATTGTGTTTTCAATTTTTAAATCATGGTTCCACACATTTTCGATTGAAAAAAGTATTTCTTTCCCCCCAGACCTTGATTTTTTGGTATATTACCCCTTTTTGTAATTGGAATGCTGTATTTTAATGATCCAATAAAAAAAAACATTTAGTAAAAGCTGCACAATATAGATGTATTCTGCTGGGGCCTGGGGTCCATTAATCATTTGTAACAGGTGAGGAAGATCTACAGATTATATGTAACACATTTATGAGTGATGAATTGTTTACACTTTAGATTAGGGGATAAAAAAAGCTTTATAAATTATTTGTATACATGTACAAATCATTTGTAACCGTTTAGGAAGATCTACAGATTATATGTAACACATTTATGAGTGATGAATTGTTTACACTTTAGATTAGGGGATAAAGAAAGCTTTATAAATGATTTGTATACATGTACAAATCATTTGTAACCATTGAGGAAGAACTACAGATTATATGTAACACATTTATGAGTGATGAATTGTTTACACTTTAGATTAGGGGATAAATAAAGCTTTATAAATGATTTGCATACATGTACAAATAATTTGTAACCCTTTAGGAAGATCTACAGATTATATGTAACACATTTATGAGTGATGAATTGTTTACACTTTAGATTAGGGGATAAAGAAAGCTTTATCAATGATTTGTATACATGTACAAATCATTTGTAACTGTTGAGGAAGATCTACAGATTATATGTAACACATTTATGAGTGATGAATTGTTTACACTTTAGATTAGGGGATACAGAAAGCTTTATAAATGATTTGTATACATGTACAAATCATTTGTAACCGTTGAGGAAGCGTTATAAGTGAGTTGTAAATTATTTACACATCATTTATTACAGTTGGGCAAAACTTTGTAGTTTGTGCTGCAGTGCTTCTAAGTGCTGACTGCTTCGGTCGGCCTGGGGATACATGGAGTCAGTCCCTGTTCACCCGCATGGGAGAAGCTTCATTAACAGGTCATAACCGGTACAGTATCATTGTTTTGAGGCTTTTAACAGGCTACCTTACAAGTAATTAATGAGACATCCACAAATTATATGCAGATCATTTACTAATGATTTGTTCATGATTAACAAATGTGTAAGTGGCGAGATACTGATAAACAGAAGTTGCAATATAAAAACTGACTTAGAAGTGATTTATAATGTATCAACTAATTACTTTTAAATAATTTACTAATGATTTGCTCATCATTTGTTCATGATTAATAAATGTTTATAGAGATAATGGTTGGAATATAAAAACTTTGGATAGAATATTGATTAATTATTAACAATTTACTAACGTTTTATTTATGATAATTTCATGATTTACTAAAAGTTTATAGATGACTTACAACACGTTTTTAATATGTTTACATAGCACTTATTAATCATTTGCAAATGTTTTGTAAATGATTAGTTCATCATTAGTTCATCATTAATTAATAGCTTATAAATGATTTACTACTGAACGTTATTATAAAGTGTTACCCAAAACGGTATTGGTTGCTATCAGACATAATGAGCAGGTTAATTTCTACCTCAGACTCTGCTCATGGCCGTAACTAGCTATGAGGACGGGGAGGTCCGGACCTCCCCTAATATTTCAGAGAATTTTTTTTTTTTTTTAATAAAACAATCTGCATGGAAAAGCATGAAAAACACGGGATCGCTTTTATTTTGAAACGAAAGGCAGGTCAGGCAGGAAGTCATCTGACGCCGCGTCCGCGGTAACTTGATACCGAGAGAGCAGCAGCATGGTGGTGAGTGATGACTGTCTGTCTGCCTGGCGAGATAATTGAAGGTGAGCGAGCTGCGAGACAGTGAGCGAGTGAACGACAGACAGTGAGTGACACTGACAGATTTTTTAGCAACAACCAAGAAAGTAAGTGTCTAGTCTGTCTCTTAAGTAATGTTACCTGTGTGACACGTTGGGATGCTACTGGCTAATCATGCATGATGCCAATTGCCAAGGTCCCGAAGTCAGGTATGCAGGTGGCTATATGCATGGTTTCAGTTTCATGACCCAATAAGTAACAAAAAGAGGTGGTGTAAAGTTAAAAACAACATAATATATTTTATTTTATTTTTCAATCGTTCCTATCAGGAATAAATAAATGTCCCTCTGTATGTTTTTTTTATTATCGATGATGACTTTATGTGTTGTGTACGGCTTGGGTTGTGTACGTGTTTTTGTAGGTGTCATTTTGATATGAATTTGGCTAAAACAGTTTGTGTTTGTTAGTTACAATTATGTTGACAGGAGAGCTGAGCAGGTGGTGACATGAAAGAGAATATACTGAATAATGACATCACAACAGTATAATCCTAATGTTGATTTAAAATGATATATTACTCTAAATATGGCTAAAAAAGGTGAAAAAAAAAATTTCCGGCGGGCGCCACCGAATCCTTCTCCCCTTGCTGGACCTCCCCTATTTCGGAACCCTGGTTAGGGCCCTGACTCTGCTAATGCACATATGGCAGTGTGTGGTTTCTGGTTCCCACACAACTCCTGCTGCACAGCACCACCAGAGATTCTGGAATTGCAGCAACAGCAAGTACTCATAAAACTCATAAAACAAACAAATAAAGCGTAACCCAAAATGTCTAAACATTCTGTGACATACCTCTGTAGTTAGTTGCACACACAGCGCTGCGCTGACCACCCGGAAACAAGGACATGACGGACGAGAACAAACGCGACTTGTCTTTGATCTCACGGGATCTGCTCCTTCCCATATATAGGCTGCTTTCGCCTGCTCTGGGCTCCCAGGTCCTAGCGTCCCACCCCTCACATCTTTTAAAGGTTAGATGGTGTTCTTTTGTTCCTTTAAGATATCTGAACACGTGTTTCACTGTCTTCCAGTGCTCCTCTGTAGGTTCTGCAAAGTATCTTGATAGATTACTTACTACGAAACTCAGGTCTGGCCTAGTGCATGTAGATAAGTATAGCAGGCTTCCTACTGCCTCTCTATATTCTTTAGGATCTACTAGCTTTTCGCTGTCCTCCGAATACTCTAACTTAGATTCACATGGAGTCTCTCTAGGTTTGCACTCCTGCATTCCCAACCTTTCTAATATCTTG
This sequence comes from Poromitra crassiceps, assembly GCF_964638095.1. Classification (NCBI taxonomy): domain Eukaryota; kingdom Metazoa; phylum Chordata; class Actinopteri; order Beryciformes; family Melamphaidae; genus Poromitra; species Poromitra crassiceps. The sequence goes on from NC_139628.1 coordinate 416,059, forward strand.
TCCACATACTTTGTCTGGGACATCTTTACTTGTCCTTCAGTCTGGTCAAAGTCTATTCCTAAGAAATGCTTCAGTCTTCCTAGATCTTTCATCTTGAATCTGTCTGTCAGCATTTTCTTTACTTTTGTCAGGACTGCTTCATTGGTAGCTGCAATTATTAGGTCGTCTACCCAAATTAGTATTATCACTTTTTCTTTCAGGTTTTCTTTTGTGTAAACACAATGCTCTGCCGGATTCTGTTTAAATCCATTTTGGCACAAACAGTTGTGTAACAATGCGTTCCAGTTTCTTCCTGACTGTTTAAGTCCATAAAGTGATTTTTGTAATTTACAAACTAGGTTCTCCCCTGATGTAGGCCTCCTCTCAAAACCTTCCGGCTGTTCTAGGTACAGCTCACAATCAATGGGTGCGTGTAAATAGGCTGTTTTTACATCCATTTGTTGCAAAATTAAACCTTCTTGAGCTGCCTTTTGCATAATCACTCTTACACTCGACATGTCAGCAGTTGGTGAAAATGTGTCCTTGTGATCGGTTCCCTGTCTTTGACTATAGCCTTTCGCTACATATCTCACCTTATACTTCTCTGACCCGTCTATGTCATTCTTGATAGCGTAAACCCATTTTCCCCCCACTGCTCTTTCACCCGGAGGTAGCTTAGTGAGACTATAGGTTTCGTTCTCCTCAAGTGACTTTATCTCTTCCCTCATTGCATTATCCCACTGCTTTGAGTTGACTGACATCATTGCATCCTGGTAGGACTGCGGAGTACCACATATTGCTCTATAGCAATAGTCCATGCATATTATTGCTTTATCCTCACTATCCTCCATTTCGGATGCTTTACCCTTAGGTTCTTCTGTACATTCTATTAGGCGTACAGGTTTTCTCCTGCTTCTTCTGGGATTCCTTCTAACGGCAGTTTCAGTAGAAGCAGTTGGCTCACTACTGTCAGTTTGAGTGGGTACTGTTTCTGTCTGGGTGTCTTGGACACTCTCTCCACTCCCTCTATCCTCAGTAGTTGTCTCTCTATTCCTCACTACTGGTTCTGATGGTTCTGGTAGGCAGAAATCCATCTCTATATACGTCTCTGTCTGAGTCGCTTTTTCCTTAATCTCTTTGTTTAGGAATTTTACAAGCCTGTGCTTCTGCACCTTATCGGTTTCAGGATAATACACCAGAAATGCTGGACTATTTTTGTCATAGCCTACAAACATACCCTCTGTGCATCTGGACTCTAACCTTCCTTTTTCCTGCCTGTAGGCGAAACAGTGAGATCCAAATTTGTGCATTTTGGCTATGTTTGGTATTTTTCCTGTAAACATCTCGTAGGGTGTCTTCTTGGTTCTCTTGTTATAACATCTGTTCCTAACATATGCTGCAGTCTGCATCGCATAGTTCCACATGTCTTCTGGCAAGTCACTCTCTATCAGTAGGCACCTACTCATTTCTACCATGGTTCTCCAACCTCTTTCTGCGGTGCCGTTCTGGTGGGGTGAGTATGGGGCCAATGTCTCATGTCTGATTTTATGTTTATCCATTAGCTCCTTAAAGCCTCTACTGGTAAACTCAGTACCATTATCTGACCTTACACACTTCACTTCTCCTTGAGGTGCTATGTCAGCCAGGTACCTCTCTGTGGCTTGTACAGTGTCAGATTTTGCCTTCCGAAAATACACCATCATCATGCCTGAATAATCGTCGGTAAAGGACTGGGCATATTTAAATCCCTCAAGGCTAGGTGTCTGTATTGGACCGGTTAAATCTGTATGGACTAACTCCAGGGGTTTCTTAGCCTTAGCATCAGATTCTCTATTTCTCGTTTGAGCAAACTTCCCCTTAATGCATGTTTCACACATTACAGGCCCTGCTATACCACCTTTTATCTCCATCCCCTTTACGACTTTTTGCAACTTTTGTACATCATCATGATTGCAATGGCCTAGTATCTCGTGCCATGTTTGCACATCGTAGCATGCTTTACTGTGGTCTACATTTTCTTCATACGTTGGCAAATAATACAGGTTACTGTCCTCGTGGATACTAAACCTGCTACCGTCCTTGTTGAGCACGTCGCTGTCTCCCTTGAAGGTGATGACTGCTCCTGCGTCGGTTGCTCTGGCGACCGAAAAGATGTCCTGGGGGTACGTTGGCATGTACAGGGCCTCTCGGAGTAGTACTCTGTGCGCTGGCGTCCCTCGTCATCTCGCAGGTAGACCGCTGCCGTCCCTCTCTGCTGGGCCATCCCACTGCACTTTGTGCCATCTGCTAGCTCGATTGAATGGCTTTTCGGCTTGAACAATCTGTCGATGCTTACAAACTTCTTTATATCGTTGATGATATGTGACGTTGATCCTCCGTCGACCATGATGCCTCTCATGGTCACGTAGGGCTTCTCGTATGTCGGGGGTCCTCCTCGTCGTTGATATCTTTCGTTGTACTTTTTCATCTTGGTGTGGTTGGCTTTATAGGTGACGTCATGGTCGTCTTCTAGCTTTTCTGCGACCAGCTTTTTCACCTCGTCTTTTCCCCTTCTCCTGCATACAACCTCTGCATGATTGTCTCTCTTGCAGTGTCCACACCACACTTTTCTTGTACATCTTTTTGCTCTATGGCCTCGGTTGCCACATCTGAAGCACTTCATGTCACTTGCTTCATCTTCGTCTTTCACTGAAGCTCTACCCGAAGTCCGGCCTCGCTGTGCCGCCATCTTCATCACGTTGTCTTTGCTTGCAGCGATGCTCTTTTTCTCTGACTCCTCATAACTTCTTAGTCTGAAGTCTACGAATGTCATTTTGTCTTTGTTCTGTGTGACATAGACTACCAGTGGTTTAAAGTAGTCTGGCAACCCTCTTAGTACCATCGCTACAGCCAGTCCTTCGCTCACGTTCTCGCCCGCCTCGTTTAGGGATGTTATGGCGTCCTCCGCTCTTATCAGATAGTCGGTGACACTCTCTCTCACATCCATGTGGAGGTCCGCTAATGTCCCGTATAGACTTATTATCTTTGGATAACTTGATCCCGAATAATAGTCTTTCAACATCTGTAAGGCTTTTCTACCATCTCTTTTGGCTTCGTGGCGTACTATGGACAGGCTCTTGTCATCTATGTACCGCACCAATTCAGCGTAACAGTCTTCATTAACTTTAGCGTCTTCGGCTAATATCTGGGTTTCATCGTCGTCATCTCCTATTTCAGGCTTATTTAGAATAGTCTCTCTTAGCCCTAGCCTGTGTAAGTGCTCGGTAAAACGTTCATACCATAGCGGGAATTTCTTCTCATCGCCGTTGTTGTGCTCGCAGGAGCTGGTTTGGTTATGAAATATGATTATTAATAATTATGAATTATTAATATTCATAAATTTATTAGATTTGGCAGAAAATATTGTATTCTCTGTAAGATTCGGGGCACCACTGTAGTTAAGGCTACAGACCTGTCTAAAAGTCAAGTTATGACTAGTTTAGACACCAAACCAAATTGTCATATCAGTCTCATAATGATATAGTGTACATTGTACAGTTGATTGAAGGGTCAAAGTTCGTAAGCTTCTGTCACAGATTTCCACAGATAAAATACCTCATGAATAACAACCAAGATTCATATAATTATGTAATAAAAATATTTAATAAATCACAATATCAATTGACATTAACATAATGATTAAAATATCAGTTCATCACATTTACTTTTACGACTAATACTCTACCACATCTATAGCTAATACCTAATGTGAATAAACATTATCAATTGTGTGTGTGTGTGTGTGCGTGAGTTCAGTCTGCAGGTCAGAAGCAGGCTTGAATGTGTGTGTGTGTGTGTGTGCAAGTGGGTGTTAATTAGCATTTGTGTGTGTGTGTGTGTGTGTGTGTGTGGGTGTGGGTGTGTGTGAGAGAGAGAGGAGGAGGGAGGAGAAGGTGGAGTGTCTTATGTCACCCCAGGATTGGCCGAGGGGCGGTCTGACCGTGTTAAGACCGCCTCCTTTTCAAAATGGCGGTTTTGCCAATTTTGGTGGAGGATCGAGAGGGAGAGCGACGGGGAGAGAGAGAAAGAGGGAGCAGGGGAGAGAGAGAACACGCTGGTGGCCTCAAATTCTCACAGATCGCTAACAGTCACATACACGATAACCGTAATCAACATACATGATGGCATTTTAACCCCTAACTCTGCCCAGACCATTAAACCATGAATGAACTCTCACGTGGGTCTCGCTCCGTGAGCGGGTTCCTCTGTTGCTCTGCACGCGCCTCTGGGGTGCCGTGGAGCGGATGGCGTTGGTTTGTGGGAGCGATGGCCTGCAGCGCGGTTCAGGCGCAGTGAGGAGGAGGTTCGAGGTTGGCTGAGTTGACACCGGGGCTGACGTGCAGTTCTCCCTGTTCGTTGCAGAGCAGTGGTTGGCTGCGCTCTGTGGCTGGCACCACGGTGGGTCTTTTGCGTCCTTCGTCTGCAGCAGTTGGTTGGCCCTGCTGCGGTGTGGCGTTCTTCTTCTTCTCCTGCACGTGCGGTGCGTGGGGAGGGTCGTTTCGTCTGGAAGCTTGGTCTACAGCTGGGCGTTGTGCCGGGCTGGGGCAAGTCTGGAAGCTTGGTCTACAGCTGGGCGTTGTGCCAGGCTGTGGCCAGTCGGGAAGCATAAGGTTTTTTTTCCCTGCGACTTATAACGCTAAACCGACTTAAATTAAACTGAGATTAAGTAGAACTCAGTTTACGCATGCTATGTCTGTTGGGACTTACGGCCTTTGGTAGGCGATCCCTGGGCCTGCTGTGGGTTCGGAGTCCTCTGGGCCCTGTCCTGAGTTCCTCCTGAGGCCCTGGTCTCCTTTGTTGCAGGGGTTGCAGAGAGCGGGGGAGGGGAGCCGGCTTCTCTGGCTCCTCCAGTCCTTTCCGCATCAAGGTCTGACGGAATCAAAAGCTTACTGCCACTGCAAACTGGTTTCCAAACAGTTTTGTCTCACTGTATGGGGAAGTCACGAAGGGTTCTCATTGGCTTGTCATGTGTCTTTGGTGATGGTTCTGGCCAATGGTTGCTCTGTGAGCTGGACTATGCCCAGCCCGCTCTGTAAGGTGAACTCACAGGGAAAGGGGGGTTTTATGGCTTGATTACCCTTAGAGATAAAACAATGGCCGGAATCCTTTGAGGCTCTGAGAGGTGTGAAACGTCCTGGGGCAACCACAAAAGCCATTTGTCTCCTCTCAATAGAGGTTTCTTAGCTAGAGAGGAAAACATGTTAAGCCATGATATGTTCATTGTGGTTCATATTTCTCATGATACAGTACAGTCCATAATGTGTCGATCACAACACCGTTGAAGATAAGATGCGGCGACACGCTGCTTGACGCATTTGCCATCTTACTTTAGCTTGTCGTCTTCTTCACCTTTCTTCTTGCGACGTCTTCCTCGCTGCTGGTTGTGTTAGCTTTCTCCCGCTAGCCAGCTGGGGTCTTGTTGAGCACGTTGTCTTGTTGTTATGACGCTAGCTTCTTCTGTTAGCCTCCTGCTTTTGCCCGGAGCTAATCGTTTGCTACTCGCTCTTGCGGCTTGCTCTTGCGGCTTGCTCTCCTTCTAAAGTCCGCTTATAGAGTTCTTACTGGGCCCATAACCTGTTGATTATGTTCGCGGGGTGTTGCGTTTGCCTCAGTAAACAGACCAGAAGGTATCTTCAGCCTTGTGCTTATTTATTCTTCAAACGGGCTTTTGCCAAAACATACAATCAGACTCGCAGGTCTGCTCTTCATGGAGTTGAGTGAAAAGAGATAGTGCGACGCTCGTCCACACTATTTATTTACCTGTTGCGCCAGGCGCATACCTGTGACGTCTTACGCACAGCACTTCTCCTCTAGGACGACAGGTGGCAGTATCATACAGATAACATCACAAAAGCATAAATATGTTCACATTGTAGTCACACATGTCAACACTATGACTACGTAAAAACTAAATATCCCAAGAGACTCAAACTCAAACAAGCCTAAAGATTCACCCCGCTCATTGAGAGGGAAGCTCGGGTCGCGCTTTCGTCTTGTGCGGGGGGGTGACTGGTTGTCTGTGTAGGCTACTGTATGTCAGGAGCAATCTACCGCCCCCCCCCCCCCCCCCTGCATTGATCCCCCCCCCCCACTGTAATGGAGTTAAATCCTGTATGAGCTGTGCCATGGAGCTGTGCTATGGACCTTTTCTGATGGGAGATTCTTGCATTTTTCTGCTTCCTGGTTTTGTTAGACAATCGTGGTCGATCCTGTACACCTTTAGACGTGCTGTACTATTTCACAAGGTGAGTAAGAGAGCCATCTATCACATGACGGTGAAAACACTTAGTGCCTTCCGATGACGTCAATGGCGTGGGGAAGCGTTTTTTTTAATAACGTTTAGAGACGGCAATGGCGGGCAATGAGTTGAACAAGGCAACAATGACATTGGCCCCTATCTTCCGACAGGCGCTATCCCCTAATAGCGCTTGCGCGGCTGTTTGCGCCTAGCATTCCGCCTTAATTGCGCCGTCCGCCAGGTGTTCTGCCGAGTTTTGCTCCCACCCAGCAGGGAAAAAAAGCATCCCCACCTCACGGGAGCATACTTGTAATTATTTATACAGAAATGTAACTGTTTAAAAGTTATATTTGTCTGGCAGACGTGACCTCCCTGATTTCTAAGTTAAAACAGCCCCGAAATATGTTGGGGATGCAATTCTCGGCCGGGATGCGGAAAGGTTCACGGCATCTGTCGCAACCGCAAATTAGAGCCATGCCAAAATCATCTGCGCCCCAAAATGCCTGCGCAAACGGGATCTGGGTGGTCTTCTACCAGAATTATTCACAGGCGTGGCCAGGCAAGGCTGGGCATTACGTCAATCAAAACCAATCAGATTCCCGTCTCGCAATGACTGTTTGCGCGAGGCTGCCTTGCCGAGGCTGAGCCATGCAATATGCTGTAATTCTCTCCATGCGTAATAGAGTGTACTCACTCGTGCGAGGACAGAGAGAGCTTATTGACAGATCATCTGTGGTGCCAACGACCCTCCGGGTGGTTATGAAGGTAAATAGCCTATGTCCATTGTCCAACAAGTTTTCTCAATTAATTTCCCTCTTTGCGATGTGATAAAAGTTTCTCAGTGAGTTATAGTTGATTGCCTCACTGAATTATCTGCTAATACCCAATTTTAGCAGCATAATTTTATGTCCTGGCATGGCAAGGCTGTGCATAATGACATATCCAAAAGGGATTTCACTTGCACTGCGCTGCGCTGCACAGAGATTATGGTGCGCAACCCAGCGCAGAGAGATATTTGCGCGTAAGAGGTCCTTTTCAAAGCTCTTAGCGCAAAGTAATTGCCAATGCCCAGTACAATTATAACAGGCATGCGCTTGTGTCCGCCCCCAATTTGCATTGTGCACGGCATTAAACGAGCGCAAACGCTAAATTAGCCTTTTGGGAAGATAGAGGCCATTGAGGGCAGTCACAAACTCAAGTCCATGTGTCTGTGTAGTCAAAGTGTGTGACACAGACTAACCGTTGGCAGAATTGAACTTATTGTGTCCATACTGAATGTCCGTGTTTGGCTTCATACAGTATGGTAACTTTACTTGTAAGTAGTAAAATAATCGTAGAATGTACAGCAGTTAAACCAAAGGCCAAACTGAGTGCTGAGAATGTTGCTGACCCAACAACCATACCAGTAGGGGCCAGTGTGGGGCTGGCCTGCTCTGTCGATGGCTCTTCTAGTTGGAAATATGACTGGTACAGACAAACCTCAGGCTCTTACACCCTGATCATGCAAGCTGGTGCACCCATTATAAACAGAGCTATCAGTGTCTCAGATGAAGGACACTACAGGTGCAGAGGAGGGAGAAGAGACCCCGTTCTCTTCACACAGGACAGTGATGCAATCACTATATAACCAAACTAGGTGAGTTTGTTTTAGAATAAAACGTGTTCATGAATACCATTATTGGAAAAAACAACATGTAAAATGTGTTTGGTATGAACAGTTGCAAACAGGGCTGTTGTGACCCTGCAACCCAACTGGCCTCAGACAGTGGAGAGAGCATCACTCTCAGATGTGAGATCCAGGGAGGAGGAGACACTGACTGGGAGTATGAATGGAGCAGAAGTATCTCAAACAAACCTGTGAAACAAGCTGCATATAAGATTGACAGAGCTTCTGTGTCTGACAGTGGAGACTACTCATGTAAGGGCAGACAGAGAAGTCTATATTATTCAACAGAGTGGAGTTCTAACATCAGACATCAGACTTTCATGTAAGTCACACCGTCTTTCATTCACAGTGAAAATGTCCCTACAGTGCCAGCAATCTTCAGTTGGTGCTTCCAGTTGAACCATTTGTATCATTTTCAGCAGGAAAAGTGCCCTCTATGGGTTCAAACCTGCTTTTTTTTGCCCTCCAAATTGCCCAAAATGTGGTACAACCTGACGTCACGGTGTACTCCGCCCTTTCCCACTCATGTGACAAATGTTTTCTTCATGTGCTCATTACTGTAGTTCACACCAGAGCCATAATAGAAGAGTTGCAACATCTCCATTCACTCCAATGGACCCGTTTTTAGCACGAGCCCTTTAACAGCGCAAGGCATCGTGGGTACTGTGGCTAATGTTAGCGGCTAGTTAGTTATGTTACATGGCAATAAAACGCCACTGAATGACCAAATTTATATAACTTTTAACCATTTCGAGTAACACTATTTCCATATAGACCACCAGCGTTAGTAAGTTGTTTATAACGTGGCTATATTTATAACGTGCCTAGAAAAGGCATGAGTATAATAATATGACGGGACCCTTTTAATGAATCCTTGACATGTTGAGTATGAATGAAAAATTATTTGACTTGCATGATACTGTCAATTTGACGGCACTGCTCCACTCTGTTGAAGACTGCTGTTCACTTTTCTGTCTGCCCTTACCCTCATAGGGCCCTATCTTCGCAACAGCGATAATTTTGCGTTAGCGCCGTTTTGCGCTGGAATAGTGCCGCGCAAACAGGCCCGGCTTTACAGGGGTGCAAAAGCACGCATTGCACCCTTATTTTAATTGTCTGCATGCTCAGTTGAAAAGAGTGGTAAAATATATATATATATATATATATATATATATATATATATATATATATATATATATATATATATACGGTATATATATATTTAAAATAAATGCTGCAGCTGCACACTTACAGTTTAAACTTGAATTATAATTGTTGTTTTTCTTTGTTCTTTGATGTGAATTTATGGCTTAATTTTGGCACCAACATGTAACCTTTTAAGGTTGAGACAATTGTAGTATCATTATATGGTCCAAATATTTCAGTAAAGCTCTTGAAACACTTGAAATATTCTTGCTTGGCTGGTATCATTCTACTTGAAATGATGGTAAAATGCATTATTTTTCGTAAAATAACGTCAAATTTTTCGGGCGGCCACCCGGGTCGGCCCGTGCATGTGCACCTCTTCCTATCTAGGATGCATCCATATTTATCATCTTGTTCTGGAACCGGCCCTGCGTGCAAAGCCTAGATGGGGAGAGGGAGAGAGAGAGAGAAGAGATGTGAGGCTGTCATGCATAGAAATCAAATAAAACGTGCTCATGCCCACCTATGAATCACCTGTGTATTATTGACATTTCACACGCTGAAAAAGGGCTGCTGCCCAAACGTCTGTGTGGCAATAAAAGTATTCAACTTGGAGTCCTCAAAGGTCCTAAAAAATCTAATCCGACCCAACCCAACCTGCTTGAGACGCGGACCGAGCTCAACTCGCCCGCCGTTGTCACATAGGTACACTCAGCCCGAGACCGACTCAGCCCGACCAAAACAAACATTTATTAGAGACATTATAAAAAAGTGTGCAATTAATGCTGCCACGGCTCAAATAATGGGAACGGTATGTGTGTGTTACAGTCCGCATGTCTGGGAACGCCCATACAGGCTCTAGGAACGCCCACAATAGACGCTGGGTTAGCCTGGGGGCGGGGTCAGTGTGGGGTAAATTCCCCCGTTCTATCCATTCAACAAAGTTAGAATTTAGCTGATAGGATAGCCCAGCCCAGGCAAACCCGATCAGGGATTTAAGCACCGCAGTAAACGCACATCTGAGCAGATGTCTTGTGTTCTGCTCTAGAACCCCCAAACATGTAGTTTAGAGCCACAGCACCGTCTTTTGGTGAGTCAGCCCATGAGATATATCGGCGGTTTTACCCCACTCGCGCGCCAGCCGGTTAACATTTTGTGGGCGTTCCCAGACATGCGGACTGTCTCTATATGCTTATCCAGGGGGTTCCTCCGTCCATAACCCCCCACTAAAAACATGCAGAAGATCGTCATCCGACCAGTGACGACAACATCTGAAGTTGGTCCAATGAAGGTCCCCGGGCGCTGGAAAGAAATAGCGACCACTGCTCCTGGCCTGCCCCCTGGAGGAAAGGACAAGCCTGGATGGGTCAAATGCAGAGGACATATTTCACCGGCCACCGTCACCATGAGTGTGTGTAGTGGCCGCATGCATGTGTTGTAGTGTGTTCGTGTGACAAAAGACGGGCTGCCGTCTGAAATCGTGTTTTATCCCTTTTCGGGCTCTCTTCTCCTGCATTTCCGCTGTGGGGCTTACTGCATGCGTAATTACACAGTGTACTGAGCCGCGATAAGTGATGCTGCTCTATTTGAAGTTGAATTTCGTTCCACCAGCACACATTTTATTAATCAGCTATTTTTAATTTGTTTCTATTAATATACATATACAACATTGAATCCCACCAATTTAGTCCGTCATTTTCCCCTTGGCGCACATAAAGACACATGCTTCCGTCACTGTCTGCTTGATGGCGAGAGGGACTTCAGCTGTAGGCTACTCATGACAAAACCAGACATCGAATTTTCAACAGTTAACTTTTGCATATCGGCCTCGCTATCAAAATCACTCATATTTTCGTTTGTGTATTCTGTTTGTTGTGTCTTCACTAACAAACCGGGAGAAATAAAATAACCCAAAATAACAGCTGATCTGTGGAGTAATCCAGTGCTGCGGCTTTGTGCAGGCTTTTAGCGGAGGAATACGGTAGTTGTACGGTTGGGAGAAAAAGCAGTGCCGAATGAAACTGCTGTTTTGCGGAAAAGTAAAGCGCTGAAAATTGTCAAAATAGTACATGTACACAGATATCGATTTGTTTAGGTGGCCGTTGTTTTAGGTGGCTAAATTACGTTTTAGTTGTTGACCCCACGTACTTACAGAGAAAAAGCTGGTTTGGCTGCTGCTCTGAGTGCGGGGACTGCCCCCTAGTCCGATACCTCACGAGTCCGATACCTCACGAGTCCGACACCTCATGGTTTTGGGTTAGGGTCTGGGGGAGGTTAGGTTTAGGCGTGGGGGTGGGAGAGGTTAGGTTTTGGGTTAGGGTCGGGAGGAGGTTAGGTTTAGGCGTGGGGGTGGGAGAGGTTAGGTTTTGGGTTGGGGTCTGGGGGAAGTTAGCCTCTTTTTTCGGACTCGTGAGGTGTCGGACTCGTGAGGTATCGGACTCGTGCCATGGCACCCTGAGTGCCGGGTCTCGTTACACAATGCGCCCAGCCTCCAGAACACTGTACCTAATTAAGTTAGTGTATCGAACTAGCTGATAGGACCCCACTTCAAACAAACCGAACTATCCCTTTAAGTAGAATCCTCAGGGCATCATTGTAGGCCACCTTAAGCCTCCGCATGCTACCTTTCTTGTATGTGCGCCATTAGAAAGCTGTATACATGGGAGTGCAGAAAGCTTTAAAAAGTGCACACTTGACAGGACCAGAACACATACTGAACCTGCGAAGCAACATATTAGCCTGAGCATAAAGTTTGCGGCACTGTCTAAAGATATCTCTATCATCATGGAGATTATCTGTGAAGATGTGGCCAAGGTACTTAATTTCCTGGCATACAGAAAGATAACTGTCAGATAGGTGAAAGGCTGGGAAAGCCAATTTCTTGAACTCCTGGCTTCTCACTATCATGACACTACTCTTTTTTGCATTGTAAATTATGTCATGTTCATTGCCATAATTTGAGCACACTTTCAATAGTTGCTGTAGCCCTCCACTGTATGGACTCAGAACGACCAGGTCATCAGCGTACATAAGGTGATTGATGATAGAGTTACCCATAAGCCCGTATTGCACTTATATTCACTAGATAGATCATCCATGTAAACGCTGAATAAAATGGGAGATAAAATCCCCCCTTGCCGGACCCCATTGCTAACTGAAAAATGGGAAGATGTCACATTACGATTAGATTAGATTACACATTGCTCCCTTTAAATACCCCCCCCCCCCTTTTAAATTTATAACTATTCATTTTATATGCATCTATACTGTATTTTGTATAGTCCCTGTGCCTTTACTTGTTGTCCTCCTGCATCTACCAGTGTAGGAATTATATTTGTAGGAATGATTTCATTGATTAATAGTGTGGGCTGCTTTTTCCTGTTGTGCTGGTTTCTAACTGTGGTTTCTCTTTTCTGCAGACCTTTGGTGACCTTTTGTGTCGCCCAGACTGTTTTTGACTTACTCCCTTGTGGTGAATGTGCGACCTTTTGAGAAAAACCTAGCTTAACAATAACCAGTTTTTAAACTTTATTTAGCCTTGAGGCCTACCTTGTCTCCTATTATATGTTTGGGGATTTGTTTATCCTCATTCTTAAATGTATTATTATTGATTCTTTTTTCTAATATTATGCTTATTTCTACATTATTCTGATCTGATTTACCGTATTGTATAGATCTGATTGTTCTGGGTTTGTACTTCAGAATTGTGTATATGGTCATTTTCTTTGCAGCGAAGCCTTTAGCACTCAATACTTATATTTAGACACATTATGTTTACACTAATTGGTCTATCTGTCTCTTGATTGGCATCAGTGTTTTCACCTGCCCTCTGTTCTCTCCACCAATGGGATTGAGTCCTCTACTGTATATGAGTGTTCCTCCTCCTTCCTGCTTTCATTCTGACGAAGATCCTTGGGATCGAAACGTAAATAAATTGACCAGGAGCCTTAAAATCCAGTGTGCGGACTCTATTTGTTTTTCCAAGATGTCACATTACCCCATTTAACCTGCATTTGCTGATTTGCGTACCAAAACACCAGTAGGAATGCTTCTATCAAGCAGCTTCTGAAACAGTTTGGCATGATTAATCCTGTCAAAAGCTCGAGAAGCATCAATAAAGCAAAGGAAGACAGTGGAGTTATGGTTACTGTAGCTGGCAATCATTTCTTTAAGTGCAAAGATGCATAAGTCTGTGCCATGGTTCTTTTTAAACCGAACTGGTTATCTGCAGTCAAGACAAACATTTCAAGACGTACAAGTAGGATTCTTTCCAATACTTTGGAAAGGATACTGGCCAGAGCGATAGGTCTATAGTCAGGCACGTGCACACATAGACATGAAAGGGGGCTTGAGCCCCTGCCTTTTTTTCAGTCTGTAAAAAGTGCCCTTTTTTTTTCTTTTTTCTTTTTTTTTATTATAATACATTTTTCATTTTCATTCCAACAACACATGAACAAAACAAACAGCTCAGACACATGAAAAAATAAAATAAAAAGTGCCCTTTCCTGACCATGAATGCATTTCTAATGATGCTTTGTATGGAAAATGCCCTTTCCATGCCATCACTGAAGGCAGCATTCAAAGAGACATGCCTTTTCCGAGCTCTCTTGGCCTTGAATGCACCATTTGTAATAGGCCTCTGCATGGAGCAGTGTTTTTCTAAACCACCCCTGAAGGCACCAACCCAAAAACGCACGTGGCCCGTCCCCACCCACTCCAGCAGTGCGCACTCCACTCAGCCAGAGCAACCATGCAGACGGACAGCAGCAGCACAGGCGCACACAGTCTGACAGATATATCAGTCAGTCAACGTGAATCAGGTATGTATGTGTGTCAAAGTCTCATCCTTAAAATGAGATATTCCTCTAAATCTGGTTAAAATCGGAATATTTAAAATTAGTTATTTTATTGGCCTTCAAATTGCCTCAAATTTAAGGGCATTTTTTAGTGCCCTTTTATGAATTTGAGCCCCTGCCCCTCTAATGTTCTCTGCACGTCCCTGTCTATAGTTATCAATGCTGTTTAGTTTACCTGCCTTGTCTTTAAGGACAGGCACTAATTGTACAGAGGTGATCGACTCTGGAAGGACACCATGACCCAACAGTCCTGTAAAACACATGGCCAGTAGAGGGCAGATTTTATTGCTTGCATATTTGAGGTGTTCAGCTGTGATGTGATCAATGCCACATGCCTTGTTGTTATCTAGCATCCTAATGGCATCAACCACATCATCAGACCTGATCAGTACATTTTCAGATGGGTCAACATGATCAACTGCCAGTACCACCATTGACACAGTTGAATGACTTGTAATAGTGTTCTCGCCACACCTCAGCTATCTCAACTGGGCCACATGCACCCTCGATGTTAGCAGGTAGGGATGTTTTACTGTTGTTCATGACTTTGACCTCTTTCCAAAAGTCATAAAGATCTTTGCTTTGCAGCTTACTAGCAAGGGAGTCTGCTCTCAGAGTGTTCTCCTGTCTTTTAACAGATCGAACTGCACATTTAAATTTGCAGTTCATAGAAAGACAAACACAACCCTATGTGAAACATATCAACCCATTCTCACTCCGAGCGCGTAGCATATTGACGCTTTGTCACGTCCCTTGTGCGTCGCTTGTTACTAACACGGTACCCTTGAGTGACCCATGAAACGACTTGGGCTTTCCGACTCCAATGTAAACCCATAGAAGTCATCTTTGACGCTCATGGCAACTGCTGCCCCATTAGGGTAAAACGCGTCAGAGCGGTGTACTAAAAATGTGAATGATAAGGGAGTATAGCCAATAGGGTTTAGTGAGGGGAGGTAAAGGCTGCCCATCTAATCATACTACTGACATTGTAATGATAACAAATCTGGTTGAAAATCAGTAAAGCCGTCCTTTAACACATAATAGTGTTAATAAGAACCTTATATGGCCTTATAAAGGCCTTATTACCTATGGATTTATGCTTATACAAGGACCTCAACATAATGCGTTACCCCTAGCTTAAGTATTGTATGGTACTTTGATTCTTTGTAATCCAATGAAATGTTAAAAAGAAAATTGCTGTTTGAAAAGACAGCAATATGAAAATAATTCACAAAATCTAAATTATTTTATTGGTTTACTTCCTGGTGTAAAATCAAGGTGAAGAAACACCATAGAAAACACATTTTGGCATAACCCCCAATACTTCCAGTCAGGTGCACTTGACAAACTGAGGGGGGTGTAGGTGGGAGGTGGGACTAATAATACATGTCACTGATGATGCAATGATGCAAGTTCTTACCTTGAAATATCTCGTAATATGTCTGCTCTCATTTTGATCTCTGATTGTGTGTTGTCTTTCAGATGGAGGCTCATCAGCTTCTGTCACAGTGAGTCCCAACAGAACGCAGCACTTCTCCTCTGAGTCTGTCTCTCTGAGCTGTGAGGGAAACTCTACTGAGTGGACAGTGAAGAGGTTTACTGAGAGAGGAGACCTGACACACTGTTCATCTTACTGGGGCTCAATGACTGGATCCAAATGCAGCATCATAACAGCATACTGTCTAGTGCAGTGTACTGGTGTGAGTCTGGATCAGGAGAATTCAGCAAGGCAGTCAACATCACTGTACAGGGTGTGTTTTTCTACATTACATGAAGTCATTCGTGTTATTTTCCTGGAAAAATCCTAACATCTGGACATATTTCCAAAGTGTTACATGTGTATTCATTAACAAATCTTTCAGCAAGGTGATGTTCCATAATTAATTTTATAGCCAGTGATGTTTTGTAACAGTCACCAACTTGAAGTGTGGATTGTATTTGGATTGAAACTTAATATTTAATTGACTCTTTCACAGCTGGAAGTCTTCTCCTGTCCATCCTGTGACTGAGGGAGATTCTGTCACTCTTGGCTGTAAATCCAGGACAGGATCATTACTTTCTAATGTGGATTTCTATCAAAATTACAAACTCATTCAAGTGTACATACTCTGGAGAAGAATCACTACAGAGTTGGATGAACCCCCCCCCCCCCCTTCCCCCCCCACACACACACACACACGTTATTTTGGTCACTGGTCAAAAAAGTGGATAAACTAATTTCTGAGGCAGTTTTCTCACATCGTGTTGTTATCTAAAAAAAGGTGGATAAATAAACTTCAGTCACCCATATAGGCTGCGAGACTATGAGGCTAGAACAACTGAAACTGAATCATATATCCCTATATCATTTTATTCTTATCAGCATCATTGTTTATTTTGTGGTTTTCTGGCACATTTACCCCGCTAGCCGGGGCGCTTCTCGCTCATAGTTAACAAAACCTAATCTGTTTCATTCAAACCTTAATCCCGAAGAATCACTGATGTTCAATTTTAGCAAGTGCAGCATGCGGAGGATGTGTAAAGAGGGAGGGAAGCAGAGAGGGTGAGAAAAGCAGATCTCAAAAGCAAAGTAGGTACTGTATATAGTGAGTGTTTGTCTTTGTCAGTGAGCCTTGATGACAAGAGAGAGGAACGGAGCGGGGGAGAACAAAACGCAATTTATTTCATGCAAACCTAGTTGCGTGCACAGCCAGCAGTAACGTTAAGAGAGAGAGAGACAGACAGACAGACAGACTGACTGACAGCTGTGCGTATTGGCTGTGTCTTTGTCTGGCAAAATAAGGTAATTTAAATAAAAGATGAACTCCAGATACAGTAGCCTACATGGATGTATTGCGCGTGTATATAGCCTACCATAGCTGTACTGCCCTGCCTCGCTGTACTGCCCTCCCCTTGACTCGCAGGCAGCTCCGAGCCTCCTCCGCTCTGCTGTGCTTGTAAATAGGGGGTATGAATAGCCCCACAACATGGCAGAAGATATTTACACCCGGTACAAATAGACACTCTGAAACATAAAACACACAGTGGTGTCTTTCATGCAGGCTAGCAAGCGAAACTGCTGTCTGTCTGACCGACTGAGTGTGACCACAGACTGTAGAAAGAGATGCAGGATAGCCAAGTGAATGTGCTTCAAACACAAGGAGCAGACAGAAAGTAAACGCTGGTCCGCCCGCAATATGCAATTAAGCAGGAGTACAGCGGTGACCAGTGAGCAGACCAGAAAACGGAGGGGGAGCAACAGCAGGACAGACCAGGATCAGCACGCAAATCGGCGCCTAGATCGTCTGGACGAGTGGAGATGTAGGGCCGTTGGCGCATGCGCACACCGGCCAAACATTAAATCTACATAAATACATTATGTCATCATCATACTTGTTGTATAAAAGTGAGTCAGTGTGAGTAACTGTTTGTCTGTTTCAATTTTCGTCCCACATTGGATGATGTCATAGGCATCAGTGAGTGATGTCATCAGTGATGCGAAGTTGAGCAATTGTGCCGAGGCCGAAGTTGGGCAATTGTGCGTGATCAGTGATGGGCACTCGAGCAATTGTGATGTCATCAGTGATGCGAAGTTGTGCAATTGTGCACTGCGCATTAGGCATGGGTCGATTTCCGGTTTTGCCGGTCCGGTCCGGTGTCAAAACGGGGCACCACAGACATGATCGTAGTGCTAAGGCAGTTACAGAGAGCAGAACATGGGTCTCTACATCGCCTTCATAGACCTGGGGGGCACGGTGGACAGTGGTAGCGTTCTTGCCTCACACTGTCGCCTCACAGCAAGAAGGTCCTGGGTTCGATTCCCGCCTGGGATGCTGTTGGCACTGGGGGTATGTCTCCCCATGCCTTCAGTGCCTGGTGGCCTCTCTCGTCGAAAGGGCCTTTCTGTGTGGAGTTTGCATATTCTCCATGTGCTCCCCTGGGGTTTTCCTCCATATAACATCAATATGGACCCCCACTAAAAACATGATCATCATCTTACCATGGTGGTTGGAAGAAGTTGGTCCCCGGGCACTTCACTCCAGCTGCCCAATGCTCATGGCCAACCCGTGAAGGAGGATGAACCAGGATGGATCAAACATGGAGGACAAATTTCACAGCGCCTCCAATTGCATGTGTGTGTGTGTGTACTGGCTGCCGTGCATGTGTGTGGATGCGTGGTGTGTTGTCTGTGATGAAATAAAGACGCATTAGTTTTCTCTCTGTATACCTAACCAAAGCCTTCGACACAGTGATGTCTGTGGGAAATCCTAGCACGCCTTGGCTGCCCACCCACATTCCTCACTATCCTCCGCCAGCCCCATGAGGGTCACTTAGGGAAGGTCAAGCTAGCCAGCAGCTCCCTGTCAAGACAGCTTCCCCATCTCCAATGGTATCAAGTATGGATGTGTAGCCTACTCACCCCAACATTGTTATCCATCTTCTTTAGCATGATGCTCCTCAAACCAAGGACAACACAGCACATTACATCTAAATCCGCTCCTGAACCGACATGTTCAATCTGCGTCTGCTTGCCAAGATGAAGACCTTGGAGCAGCTGGTCCTGGACCTCCTGTTCATGGATGACTGCACTTTGATCGCTCATACAGAGGCATTACAATGTTTTGCAAAGGAAAAGGCCTTTGGCCTCACAATCAGCCTGAAGAAAAGGTGATCTACGAGCTTCCACCCGATGAACCCCATAGTCCGCTGCATATCACCATTGACTTCACGTACCTGACTGTCATGTCCAATGCTGCCAGCACCAGCAAAGACCTAGTCAACCGCCTACCTAGTCTCACTGGCCAGCCTCCTCTCCCGTCCGAGGAGTCTGGCGCTGCAGGTCTCCATAACTGGGATAAGCCCTCCCCTGCTCTACTCTGCTCTTCCATTGGAGCGACTGTTTCGGTGGCAGCCTGATGTCCGCTCCCGGCTTATTACAAACTCGTCATTGGCTCCGACCATGTCAATCAGAGCGGCTTCCGCTGCCTCCTCCCTGTGTGTCGCTGTAAATAGTGCCCTGCCGCCTCAGTGAAAACAACAACGCTAACTAGCTAGCAAGCTAACGGCAGAAACCTACATGCTAGCTCATTGCTACACGCTGAAAACGGCAAGTTGGATTGTTTGAAACTATTTTCCAAGGGCACTGCCGCTAAGCGCCGCCCATCGCAATCCCACTATGGAGACCTATGGCGCCAGACTCCTCGGACGGAAGGGAGAGGAGGCTGGCCAGCGAGACTACCGCCTACCAAAAGCAAAACAGCTCCTTCGGGCACCTTTCTAAGAGAGTGTGCAAGACCACTCTATGTGCCATTCCACAAAGCTAAAGGTATACAGAGTGGTTGGAGTCCCCACCCCCAGTATATGGAGCAGAGATATGCATCTTATACAGGTGCTCCTGCTAGAGCACTTCCACCAACACACCATCCTCAACATCAAGTCGCAGGAGTACTGTACCTCTTCTGGAGGTGCTAGAGAAAGCACATCTGACTCGTGACTGGCAAAGGCTGTCTTGCAATCTTCATGAAGGAATCAGCGGATCAGACTGTGGTTGTACTGGTCAGCTTCCAGGTATGAATGTGTGTGTGAATGTGAACAGGGCGCTCCTGAAAAAGAGAGTATTGCGCTCAGTGAGACTCTGTATAAATAAAGGAAAAAAATAAAAATAAATAAAACATCACCAGTGCAGGGCTTCCCCTGTCCCAAGTGCAGAAAGATCTGTGCCACATGGATTGGGGTTCACAGCCACCTTTGAGCCTGCAGAAGATAGACTGTCCATGATCCTCACAAGCATGGAAGCAAACTTGATGTTATTAGTGGCCGGGCCAGCGAAGCGGTAGGGCCACTTATTGTATTTGCCTGTATTATTAGTGGCCAGGCCAGCGAAGCGGCAGGGCCACTTATTGTATTTGCCTGTATTCTTCTTCTTCTTCTCCCAGGAAGTTAGACTTCCCATGCATGAAAATAAACCAAACTTTGCACAAAGGTCCAGTCCCATGCCAAACTAAGTTGAAGTGAATTTGGCACCAATAGTCCTGATGGTGGCGCTACAGCGACCGTCTAAAGTCACAAGCAATTGTGATGCCATCACTGATGTCACTCGAGCAATTGTGATGTCATAACAGCTCAAAGCCTTGAGACTTGCCCGGCCACGACCCATTGCTGCGCAGCAGCTATAATTGTCATTGTTTCTCCTGCAGTTGCGGTAATAAAACTCAAGTTCAATTGCAATTTACAGTATATATTGTCCTTCTTAAATGGTTACATAATGAAATACAATATTCATAGAAAATCTTAAACTGAATTTGACAGTAAACTAGAACGACCGCAACGCGGACTTATGCCTCCGCCATTAGTTCATTCTTGAGTCCAAATCACCATTTGAGGCAAATTGGAAGAAATTCCGTCAAGGCGCCCCTGAGATGTTGCGTTACAGAGCTTGGAAATTGGGTGTGTGAGGTCACAGTGACCTTGAACTTTGACCACCAAAATGTAATCAGTTCATCCTTGAGTCCAAGTGGACGTTGGAGGCAAATTCGAAGAAATTCCATCAAGACATTCCTGAGATATCGCGTTAAGCTTGAAAATGGCATTCGAGAGGTCACAGTGACCTTGACCTTTGACCTTTGATAACCAAAATGCAATCAGTTCATCCTTGCGTCCAAGTCTATGTTTGAGCCAAATCAGAAGAAATTCTATCGAACCCGTTCTTGAGATATTGCGTTAACAAACTTGGGAATTGCGTTTGTGTGGTCACAGTGACCTTGACCTTTGACCACGAAAATCTAATCAGTTCATCCTTGAGTGCAAGTCGATGTTTGAGGCAAATTTGATGAAACTCCGTCAAGGCATTCCTGAGATATCGCGTTAACAAGCTTGAAAATGGCGTTCGAGTGATCACAGTGACCTTGACCTTTGACCACCAAAATCTAATCAGTTCATGCTTGAGTCCAAGGCAATGTTTGAGGCAAATTTGATGAAATTCCGTCAAGGCCTTCCTGAAATGTTGCGCTAACAAGCTTGAAAATGGCGTTCGAGAGGTCACAGTGACCTTGGCCTTTGACCTTTGACCACCAAAATCTAATCAGTTCATCCCTGAGTCCAAGTCGGTGTTTGAGGCAAATTTGATGAAATTCCGTCAAGGCATTCGTGAGATATCGCGTTAACAAGCTGGAAAATGGCGTTTGAGAGGTCACAGTGACCTTGACCTTTGACCACCAAAATCTAATCAGTTCATCCTTGAGTCCAAGTCGATGTTTGAGAGACAAATTTGATTAAATTCCGTCAAGGCATTCCTGAAATATCACGTTAACAAGCTTGAAAATGGCATTCGAGAGGTCACAGTGACCTTGACCTTTGACCTTTGACGACCAAAATCGAATCAGATCATCCTTGAGTCTAAGTCGATGTTTGAGGCAAATTTGATGAAATTCCGTCAAGGCATTCCTCAGATATCGCGTTAACGAACATCGGACGGACGGACGGACAGATATACGGACGTACGGACGGACAACCTGGATCCACAATGCCTCCGGCCTGGCTATCGCCGGCGGAGACATAAAAACAACTATTTAGATGTTAAGCTGTATTTGTCTCTTCAACCCCGTTACCATCTTCAACCCCGTTACCCTAGTCTCAACCCCGTCACACCTAAATTTTTAGTGTTTATTTATATTTTATTTAACAAAAATGTATTTAATGTTTGTTGAACTCTGTCTGAAATGTTTAGAACAATCATAAGAATTTTGACTTTAGTAAAAATTCTGATGTTAACCAGATCTTTGACAAAAAATAATGAGGTCCCTATCAATAATTTGCCCATTCCAGGCTTTAGTAAAGCAAAAGTGGGAGATTGTATCTATTTTTTATATTTACAATTATTGAATTAGTGTGAGGGACATCTGATTAATAGGAAAATGTTAATTTAATTACAAATACATTTCATAATCATATTCAAACAGCTTCCAGAGTGTCCATAACAGGGTTGAGAAATAATAGTGCCATATTATAAAATGATGACCAATAATAATAGGGATTTAATGCCTGAGATGGGAAAATATGTTTTTCTGGAAGTTAAAGGATGGCTTTACCGTGGGGAATATGAATATATATCAATCTCACGCCCCTAAGGTTTTAGAATCCGTAGAAATTTTTTGAAATTGGAGCTTCACTGCCTGACCTATCAGGCATCTCTCACATTTTTAGGGAAGCCGGATGACGCGTTACGCGTCACCCGGCTTCCCTCCCCGCTTGCGGAACTCGAGCGCCTATGAACTACAAGTCTTGTGAGCCATGGTCCCGCCTCTAGAGGTCCTCCACGCCCCTTCAGAGCTCTCGACGAAAAGCAAAAGGCAGCCATCTTGTTCACCCGCATAGAATACTGTAGCTAGGTTAGCTTTCCATAGCTCCTTGCCAAGAGACCATTATCTCTGGAACGGAAGCACCAAAAGACACGGGACTGGCGGCATTGGAAAGCTCGTCAAATTTTACATCTAGTAGTAGGTGAGTTGAAGTAACGAAATCAACGCTGAGCAATGTACCCATTTTTACACATTTTTACAGAAAATAGTTACAACATCAGATGCGCGTAACTCCTACGAAAATGCCTTAAAATGCATGATTTTTTTTTTATGAAGACATCTCCCGACATATATACTACCGTTTACATTTGGTGCAATTTGGAGGCAATTTTATTTTTGATTTATTTCTTCTTCTTTGTATCTTTTATTGTCGAAGCCTTCTTCTTCTTTGAGTTTTATGGCGGTTGGCAAACATATATGTGCATTACCGCCACCTACTGGAGTTTGATATCAGCCAAATGCCTGAGAGGTGGGCATGAAAACGAAGGCCACGCGAGCCCAGTGCATTGTGGGAAATGTAGTATTTCGGGTCCCCGCACCCGCCCCTCCCCTCCACCACCCCCCCCCCCCCCTCCACACAGAGTGGATTTCTGGTGATATCTCTGGCGGGAAACAACCAATTTCAAAAATTTCAACGGATTCGAAAACCTTAGGGGCGTGAGATTTAATATATATTCATATTCCCCACGGTAAAGCCGGCCTTTAAATATGTCCATAATGTTGTGGGGTGTTCAGAAAAGTAATACATTTGGGTAGAATAAAAAAAAAAAAAATCCAAATGTTTAGTTTAGTTTAATAATGTCTCAGACTATTTTCAATGATGCAAGACTACTTCCCCTAATAAATGTCTGATTAACAATATCATTCATTAATCCATTGTTCCTTCCATTCATCTCTCTTCCCCTGCAGCAACGCCCTGTTCAGGTGACATCACTCATTCATAAATATGCACGCGTCATTCCTGTCCAATCAATGTCTCCCACACTTTCCCATGCTCTCCCTCTCCCTGGCCTGCTGGCCAATCACCTAACTGGAGTTCTATATCAGTTCCCTCGTATTTTAGAATGTTGTAACTCTTTGGTCCCTATCGTTGCATCGGCGCTGTTTCTAGGCCGAGCGCCTAGCGCAGCGCAAATCAGTGGGCGTGGACCAGCGCACTTGATATCGTCGTGCTGGCGCTACACGCAGCCTAAAGCATTACAACCACGCCTTTTAAGCGTAAAATTATGCACCGTCATGCTCATTGGATAACTGCAATAAACGAATCGCACGCTTGCCTTTTTAGCTCCAATTCCAGTGATCCCGCAAAACCAGACGAAAGCCAAACGCTCTGCCCCCCCCCCCCCCCCTCCCTTCATCCAGTCTGTCTGTCTGCATTATAGGCTATTATTCCATATTATTATGCTTCTCAAACCAATCTAACTGCAGTTTCAATACTGCAAGCATGTAAATACGCTACACTATAGCAAGATCAAAGTGAAAATAATGTTCTAAATGCATCAGCTAGAAAAATATAGCCTATTAGATTGGTGAAAGTTTGTCCAGAAAGATATAATTTTCTCTCGCCTGCTGCAGGAAGGATGATGCACATAAATATAGCCTACATTATGTAAAGTCATTGCATAAATGTGTTTTTATTGTAAAACTAAATGTGAAGTAGGGCCAAGTTATTGGAGCGGACATCACAGTATAGCACATCACAGAAGCAGCGCGTTCCGCTGTCACTTATCTAAATGACGTTAAACCCACAAGGGGACATATATGTTTCACATAGGGTGGTGTTTCATTTCAATGTTTTATTTGGTCCAATATTGAAATGTTCTACAATTGCAGGTTGTCTTACCATTACACATTATTTTAGATCTACCTTTTATATCTATTTCGGCTCATTTGGTTGCTATTTAGTAGCGAAATGGAGGACCCAATTGCATGCTGGGACATTCACAGGCACTAAACTTACAACTGCTATTTCCTATGGGAAGCTGGGTGCTGCTATGTGTTGTGTCTGTCTGAGCGAGGGAGTCAGAGTGAGAGAGAGAAGGGTGACAGAGAAGAGGCAGAAGAGCACTGGCGCACTGAATAGGCCTGGTTTCAGAGAGAGACAGAGAAGGGTGACAGGGGAGAGGCAGAAGAGCACTCCTTGACACTGGCGCACTGAATAGGCCTGCTTTTCAAAGGCGCAAAGCGCTAAATGTAGGCCAGGTGCGAAGATATCAGTAGGCCGGTAGTTAGCGCCGACACGCCCACTTTGGCCCATTCTGGGACTGCGCCACGCCCATTCGGCCTAAAGCGCATTTGGCAGCGTAAAGCCATATTGATATCGTCCCAAAACAGGCGCAAGGCACGTTTTTTTGCGTTTAAGGCCCGTTTTAGCGCCGAAGGCCTGTGGGAGAATAGGGCCCATGGTGTGTGCATTGTTAGGAAGTGTGGGTTATTGCCCATGATAGTCCACACTGGTTGAGAAGGGTCTATAGACCCCTTATAAAGCTGTCAACATTGGAGCTGCGCGCGCAGCAAGGACTCAAAAAGCCGGGAGCCCGGCAATGACAGAGACAGAGCTGTGTAAAAGCCGCCGCTGACTGCTCTGCGCCAATCTGCGACACACATTGTTTGATTTTTGTTTTAAAATGCAGTTACTGGCTTACTACAACATCTTATCGCCTAGTGATAAGCAATGTTATGCATCAAAATTAACGTTGGTTAATGGGTTACGTCTTACAGACGCATACGCATTGGCGCCATGTCAATGGATAAATAAGACAAGAAGAAATGGCCAAGCCTAGAGTGGCCAGCAATACATAGCGTATAGATAGTTATTCTGTAACTTGCAAAGATATATTGTTATGTTGATAATGCACACAACTCAATAATTACATAAAATGCTTTTTATTGACTATAGTTCTGTACTAAATAAGTTCATTTGGCCTACTTGTATATATTATTAGAATAGTTCATCTACGTATAAAGGCCAGTTAGGCAATGTTTGTACCTGACATGTTTCGGCTGCTGTTTCTGCATCTTCATCAGAGGTGTCACGTGATGTTGGTGTGACGTCATCTATGGTGTGGTTATATGGAGTTTTTTCACTTCAGGTGGGATGACCTTTGGATGGACCATCAGACGGCAGGGGGGTGCCCCGCCCTGGCACACGCCAGGGGGCACGGTGGGGTCATCTCGCCATTCCGAAGTGTCGGCATTCCGATCATTGACTTCTATGCTTTCGGAGAGGCGGCCCTTTTTATCTCCAAAAAATATTTCACCATTGTGAAAGATTATGGCCCCTATCGTTGCATCGGCGTAGTTTCTAGGCCGAGCGCCTGGCGCAGCGCTGATCAGTGGGTGTGGACCAGCGCACTTGATATCTTGGTGCTGGCGCTCCACTCAGCCTAACGCATTACAACCACGCCTTTTAAGCGTAAAATTATGCACCTTCAGTTCATTGGATAAGTGCAATAAACGAATCACAAGCTTGCCTTTTAAGCTCCAATTCCAGTGGTCCAGTAAAACCAGACAAACCCAACCCTCTGCTTCCCCCCCCCCCCCCTTCATCCCGTCTGTCTGTCTCCATATATCGGCTATTATTCCATATTATGATTAGGGATGGGACTCGTTCATTTTTATTGATATTGATACCATTTTCGAGTCTGCTTAACGAACCGGGTCCTTATCGGGTCCACTATCGATACTTTTATTTTGTATTATTTGGTGGAAAGACATGACGACATTTTTTTTTTACAGAACTGTTTTTTTTATTGCTTAACTGTGAGTCTGTGACTGTTTCATTTCTGAACAGAAGGATTAGCCTTGTCTCCAATAAACAAAAACTGCTGATGCTGTTGCTGTGCATTTATTTGAAAAGGAATAGGGCCCACATGAGTCATGACATGCAAATAGTGGGTAGGCCCCATTCAAATTATTATAAAATTAATGGTTGTATTCTCATTTAAATATTTGCTTTGATTAAAACAAAAATCTTGGCATTAGTATTTTGTATAGTCTATAACAAGCTGTTAGGAGTTAAACAGGTCATAATTCCCTCTCTCAATTTTATATTGCTGTGAAAACACATTTATTGTGGACTGCAAACTATTTGGGCTTATTTTTTATTTTTATATTTTTACGGAATACACATTGAATATCCACACTGGGTAGAATAGCCTCTATACCTAATATACTGTATACAATCAATGCTCTATACCCACTTTCACCTACAGTATTAGGCTACATTGCCGCTTGCCCTCCTAATGGTGGGACAACGGTAGGCTACATGTCATGAGTTGTCACAGAGCAGGACGCATGGCACAAGGAACTTTCATCACTGCCTGGGAGCGCATATTTTGGGATTATTATCAAGTGGATTATGTCAACGAACGGGATTTGCCGTGGAGGCGTGGACAATGCATACCTTGGGTGGATGATGATGATGCTGCGATTGGAGCAGACGGGGTTTCCTTGCGAAGACAGTCAAAGGTTTCGCTTTTATTTGTTGGCAAACGAAGGTGCTTATTCATGGAGGATGTGTTTCCACCCTTACAAGCAATCAGCTTGTCACAGATTTGGCATTTGGCTAAAGGCTTGTCTTTCACTTTGGTGAAGTGAAGCCAAGCTTTTGAGCGTTTCAGACGTTCAGCCATCCTGTCGCTTCCTCCTGTGTCTGTGTTCGCAATCGCAACCAAATTAATTATCAAAGGAGCAGTGAAAAGGGGGCGTGTCGCATCACGCCTGATGCACGTGATTCAATCCTTAATCGAATTAAAAGTTGTATTACAGTCACTCACATGCACGACAAGGCAGCACACAGGCTTGACTGAGTCAGTGGCAGGGCGCTTCACAGCGAATCCAGCGCACAGATCAGAGAGGGGAAACACTAGGCGCAGCGGACCAGCAGCACAGCGCAGCGGCCACTACTCGATCTTATTGATTTTCGGGTTTCGGCTTAGTCCCATCCCTAATTATGATGCTTCTCAAACCAATCTAACTGCAGTTTAAATACTGCAAGCATGTAAATACCCTACACTATAGCAAGATCAAAGTGAAAAGAATGTTCTAAATGCATCAGCTAGAAAAATATAGCCTATTAGATTGGTGAAAGTTTGTCCAGAAAGATATCATTTTCTCTTGCCTGCTGCAGGAAGGATGATGCACATAAATATACCCTACAAGTCATTGCATAAATGTGTTTTTATTGTAAAACTAAATGTGAAGTAGGGCCAAGTTATTGGAGCGGACATCACAGTATAGCACATGACAGTAGAAGCGCGTTCCGAAGCGCGTTCCGCTGACACTTATCTAAATCACGTTAAATCTACAAGAGATATATATCTACAAGAGATATATATAGGCCCAGGAGGACATATATGTTTCACTTAGGGTGGTGTTTTAATTTCGATGTTTTATTTGGTCCAATATTGAAATGTTCTACAATTGCAGGCTGTGTTACCATTACACATTATTTTAGATCGACCTTTTATATCTATTTCGCCTCATTTGGTTGCTATTTAGTAGCGAAATGGAGTACCCAATTGCATGCTGGGACATTCACAGGCAGTGAACTTACAACTGCTATTTCCTATAGGACGTGTGTTGTGTCTGTCTGAGCGAGGGAGTCAGAGAGAGACAGTCGTATTGTGCCTGTCAGACTGAGGAGAGAGGGAGAGAGTGACACAGAGAAGGGTGACAGAGGAGAGAGCCAGAGGGGAGGGAGAGAGCCAGAGGGGAGCGCTCCGCGCAACTGGCGCACTGAATAGGCCTGGTTTTCAAAAGCGCAAAGCGCTAAATTTACGCCAGGTGGAAGATATCATTACGCCGAGATTTAAGGCCGACACGCCCACTCTGGCCCATTCTGGGACTGCGCCACGCCCATTCGGCCTAAAGCGCATTTGGCAGCGTAAAGCCATATTGATATCTTCCCGAAGCAGGCGCAAGGCACGGTTTTTTGCGTTTAAGGCCCGTTTTAGTGCCGAAGGCCTGTGGGAGAATAGGGCCCATTAGGTCCGCCATTCCGACATAGCATCTTGAGTTATTTAGCCTACAGGGGTGGGAGAGGTTAGGTTTAGGGTTAGGTTCTGGGGGAGGTTAGGTTTAGGCGTGGGGGGTGGGGTGGGAGAGGTTAGGTTTAGGGTTAGGGTCTGGGGGAGGTTAGGTTTAGACGTGGGGGCTGGGAGAGGTTAGCTCCAGCCAGCCCCCGGGTTAGGGTTAGGGTTAGGGTTCTTTCGCGATGGCGAGACATATCTCCATTCCGCCAATTTTGGTCCACGCGCCATTAGTCTCAACCAGACCCATGAGAGTTCTTACACTGAAACTCTATGTTACTGCATGCTGCAGATCTCTCTTTCATTTATGTACAGTAGAATGCAGAGTGCATCGATTCAACATAATATTTGAGTCTGGGGAGAGACTAAAGCACCATCAACAACAGGCCAAACAGGACTGTAGATGCCAAAGGGTTAACAATGATGCTTTAAAGTAAAAGCCAGCATCAGCAGATCAACAGTGCACTCTTTAGCCACTGCATGGGTTAAGACTAGAGGGCAAGAAAACAAACATAATATTCACATTTATTTACAGTATATTTAGAGGATATATCTTTGTACAGTAGATAGTACAATAGTTTTGTAGCCTATTTCTTTGTAGTCTACTGTAGCTTTTGAGGTATTGGTTTCAAACCATAGGGTAAGAGCCATTTTACTGGATTATTTTATTTTATTTTAAAATGTATTTTTACAGAAGATATGCGAATCAAAGGGAGTAATCCATTTGTTTGAGTAGAACAGAACAGCTGTTTTTGTCTACTATGTGAAAATCTGACACCTTTTGAGTGGTGAGCATAAAGTGGAGCGCTTTGAGGGGAAGTGGTGACATGTAAGCTTGTGTTTACTTGTTGCGTGGGTTAGGGGGCACTTCTAGGAAATGCCTTTTGCTTCTATGAGACAACAGCAGCTCACATCCTTTATCACACGCCTGTGTTTCTCTGAGAGCTATATGACACAGAGAGGTATGAGAATGCTATGAAACCACACACGCATGCACACACGCACACATAAAAGTCACACCTGTCTCAAGCACATGTTTGTAAGTCTTGGAATCATAACTCATAACTAAATCATAATCTAACTCTTGTAATCAATTTCAATAATAAAATAAATAATATAAAGTAAGTATAAAGTTCAATAAATTTAAATGTGAGGAGGGTATCTGTGCCCAGGGGCCCTTTATCTCATAATCTGCCTATGATTATACCAGATGGAATTCTGGGTCAGGATCCAGTTAAATCATCACTTTGGGTGTTTGGCTCATCAATGCCCAGATCATTCTAATAATGAGAATGAATGAATAAAATACTTTCAAAGTCGGATAAGTTTCAACCAATCACTTTACCATTTTTGTTTGTCTGTTCATATGTATCCATATTGTGTCCACGAGTGTAGTAGTAGCAGTAGTAGTAGCAGTAGTCATATGGCAGTAGTACAGTACAATTCCCACACTTGTATTTACTCGGGTCCAGTGGACCCGAACACCACACAAGTGTAAATAGCCCAATATAGCTACTAGTGTGTCTATTATCACCCGTGTGCAAATAGACACTCTGTTCAAATAAAGGGGCATGCCCTCTTCAATATCTCCATATTATCTCAGCATTCTGAAGGATGCAATGCAACTCACACCTGTCTCACCTCTTCTCTCTGCTCTCATCTGGAAGGTGCTACAGGACCTTAAAGACCCACATGTCCAGGCTTAAAATCAGTTTTTATCCCAGAGCCATTACTGAACTGAACTCCATACAACACTGCCCCCGCCCACCGCCACACCCTCCCCCCAACATCACCACCATAACTTATTTTTTACTTTCTTTGATTTTATTATTTTATTGTATGTATGTACTGTATGTATGCATGTATGTACTGTATGTATGTACATGTATGTATGTATGTATCTATCCATTGTATGGCATGTATGTGTAAGACAAACTGAAATTGAGTCACTCATGCTGAGAAGCAGTGACTGAGACACTTTACCATATGTAAATATCAGTTTTAAGTTAACTGTTAAAATCCAAATATGGTTTACTGTACCACGTCTGTTTAACTGTCACGTTGAGCGGTGTAGAGCAGAGGTTCTCAAATGTTTTTTAGCCAAGGACCCCTTACAAGATAGAAAATATCCCAGGGACCCCTTCATTCTGATTTGTGATTTTGGGCTAAGCTTGTTTGGTAACGTGCTTGACTTTTAAATTGATAGGTTTGTTACATTAGAATGTAATCCATGAACCATTTTAGATTAAAAGCTTAACATATTTTCATTGTACTATGAAGCTTTTGCAAAAAAAAAGGTTTTATTTTTATTTTCCTGAAAACTTTTCACGGACCCCCTGGCAAAGTGCCCCGGACCCCCATTAAGAACCACTGGTGTAGAGGACCCAATTGCAGGACAATAGCAGGAGGCGGATGATGAGTAAACCAACAGTAACATATAATGACAGGTAACATGGACACAACACACGTGAACATACTAAATACACAGAGGGAAGTGATTAGACATGGGAAACAGCTGGGTGATTACTAACAAGACACAGACTGGAGACTAACATAAATCTGCTGGACCTCGACAGTGAAACATGAGGAAGCTGAGGGGACGAGACATAGGGACAGTCTGACAGAGTCACAATCGTGACATTAACAAATTAGTTTTGAGATGTCCCTTCTGTACTAAATGTGACGTGCACAAGTTTACACCCACCTGCAGTAGTGTTACTGTGGAGCATATTGCTCTCAGACAGTTTAGTGCAACTTCTGTGTCCTCCATAAATATGCAGTTGTATTAATTTCAATGCCAACTCTTGTGGTAACCAGGGGAGCTAGTTATGATCATTCATGTTTGCTCCTGTTTTATTGTATATATACTCTGCATGCATTGGTAATGAGTAGGTATGAATATTTTGGCTATAGCTATAGGTATAAGCTATAATGTTATAGCTTTAATCAGGGCAAGTTTTCACCAGTTCAGTACATTGTCACTGTAAAAGCGAAGCCTATTGGCAACCTTTTCAAGCTACTGTAATTTACTGAGCTAAAGGTTAAAACGGAGTATTTGGAGACCGACAGTATCAAAGTGCTGTGGGTCTTTGTACATCCATGTACAGTAGCCTATGTGTCTATTAAATTAATGTTTACTCTCCATTCATAGAAGTATCAACTTCTGTGGGAACTGAAGATACTGGTTATTCTGAAGTCAAACAACATCCGTCCATGGTCCCAACAGCATTCTGCCAGTACTGAGCAAACTGTTGGAAAAAATTGTGTATGAGCAAATTTAGCCTATTATTCTGCTAATGGTTTAATGCATATGCATATAGACCTAGTCCTAGACCTAGTCATTCCACCTGTACTGCCATGACTCAAATGTCTGATAGTTGGCTTTCCTCTATGGACAACTCAAAGCTTGTTGGTACTGTTTTACTATAGATTTTAGTGCCGCGTTTGATGTGATTGACCATGACATACAGAGA
This sequence comes from Poromitra crassiceps, assembly GCF_964638095.1. NCBI lineage: Eukaryota > Metazoa > Chordata > Actinopteri > Beryciformes > Melamphaidae > Poromitra > Poromitra crassiceps. The sequence goes on from NC_139628.1 coordinate 447,824, forward strand.
GTTTATTTTAATGGGGCGTTATCAAGCAGTAAGGCCCTTGACTGTGGGGTCCCAAGGTTATTATTCTAACTTTTTACAAATGGCATGCCTTTTGCAATAAGTAGAGCTAATTTGACAATGTATGCCGACGATTCCACTATTAATTAATACACAGGACAAGATGTTACTATCCCTTGTGCCAAAATCCGAGGAAAAACACATTTAGAAGCCCAATCCAGAATAAAACAAGCTAACAGGCTAACAAACTAATAAACAAGACACAAATCACCAGTTACCTACCCTAGCCAACAGCAGTATGAAGCATGTAATTGGGGTTTTCAAGTGGGCACTTTTCCTTCACCGACGTTTCGTTAAGTTAGGCCCACGACACCTCAAGAAGGCTTAACGGTGTAATCCAGCGTCCTGGAAACACCCCCCTCCATGCTACCACCGCACAACTGCATATTACCTCACTATCTAAGCCTAGCTATCCAGGTCGGTTCGGTATGACATTCCTGACTACACCACCACTGTCAATGATTCAGCCCTGTTGATGCGGACCGTCAATCACCAACAACAAACAATCCCACACCACCACTGTCAATGATTCAGCCCTGTTGATGCGGACCGTTAATCATGACCAACAACAAACAATCAATCTGACCTTAGCGAGCTCCCCAGCTAGCATGTTTCCTCCTTATCCACAGCCATTCACTTGCTCGTTCTGCTGCCTGAGACATGTTGCTAACTGCAAGTTTCAGGCTCCGTCCCCGAATGCCCAACTCAGTTAGTAAGGCAATAACGGACTTTGCCACAAAACCACGGCAGCCCACCTCTACAGGCCGCACTCGAGCCTTCCAACCTCGCTGCTCTGCCTCTGCTGCCATTTCAGCATACCTAGCTTTCTTGCGCTCATAAGCCTCCTCAACTCGATCTTCCCACGGGACTGTGAGTTCGATAAAATATACTCTCTTCTCTACCTCAGACCACAATAACAAGTCCGGACGTAGCCGGGTGCTAACTATATATGCTGGGATGACTAGCTGTTCATTCAAGTCAACCCTCATTTCCCAGGCTCCACCTACACTTAGCTGCCCTAACCTGTGCCTGACCTTAATTGGTCTAATCTTTTCTCCCTCACGTACAAATTTGATCTGTCTAGTCTCTTTGCTAGCAACTAGAGAATTTATTTATTTATTTATTATGCGGCTGCCACAAGTACAGAGCTTAGTCGGGTTCTGTCTAGTGAGCTTAGCATTATATTTAACTGGGTAAAATCAAATAAACCTATACTTAACATATCAAAAACAATGTGCATAATTTTCGGTTCTCATCACAGTCTGATACACAATCCCAAATTGAATTGACAGATTGAGGATCAAACCATACAACAAGTAAAGACTAGTCTGTGAAGCTTTTAGGACTATGGCTTGACTGTACACTGTCTTGGTCTGATCACATCAACAAGGTAGTTGCCAAAAGAGCGGTTGCAATAACACGCAAGTACTCTCCTTATCTCACATCATTGCTGTTTCATCAAGTCGTTTTATCTATGGTTTTATGTCATTTAGACTACTGCTCTGTAGTATGGTCATCTGCATCCAATGGTCTACTCAGTAAGCTACAAGTTGCTCAAAACAAGGCAGCTAGACTGGTCCTGGGCTGCTCACATATGGCTCATTTCCACCACATATAACAGCACAGTACAGCTCTACTCGACCTGGTCTTACTCGTCTCTACTAGACTCTGTTTCCATAGCAAGTTTACTTGCCTCCGCCCACACCTGGTCGTCATAGTGACCGCATATCTGCCCTCCGCCCATAGCCGAAGTAGGCTATAACGTATAACGTTAAAATGAAATCCATACACAGAACTTTTAAACTGTTTATGAAATACTGGCGCCTCTAAATGACCTACATGACCTACATGGGCAAATGTGACAATCGGCTAGGAGAATGGATATCACTTTGTTGTTACTCAAACTCACATGCATGCACTGCGCGGGGGACGGGAGTTGCGCTACAGGGAGAAGGGAAGCCTCTACCCCGGCGGCCTCTCACCAGGCAAGACCGCGGCTTCACTAAACCCCCGCCTCCGGCCTAGCGGAGCCAAGCCAAGCGCCTTCCCGAGGAGCGGACTTTTTCTCTCTCAAAACAATTGAAAACCACCATCATGTTAAAGCTGAGCAAGGAGATCGATTTTATTTCACCAGAGCCCGAAGGCAGCAACACAAAAGACTGATGGAAATAACATTAACAGAAGAGAAGGTAAGCCCCACTAAACTGGTATCCAGCATTGACAGTCAGTAGATACAGTAAACACAATTCTGCCTGACCAATCAGTCGTCTGCAGTGTTTTCACGCCACCGTATCGTACCCGGTTCACAGCGCTGGAACCTCAACAAAGCAGGGACCAAAACTAGCACGACTCAACCCGGGCTGTCCACGTTTTTGATCGGTGCAATGAAACAAAAAAGCGAGACGAGCTTGGCGGGGCCGCGCTGATACCAGCGGTGGAAATGGGCCAATAGGTCTAGTGTGGTTGATATGCATGCACGTCTCTCATGGCTTATTGTTGAGGAAAGACTTTCGGCCAACCTACTCATATTTTTTCATAGAGTGATTCTAACCCAGACTCCAGAATTTCTTCACAATAACATAATTTATAGTTCAAATATACATACACACTCGACCAGAAGGGCAAGTGGAGGACAGATTACTTTACCCCGACCTAGGTCTAACTACTTAAGGAAGGCTGTATTGTACAGGGCTATAGTTTCAAGGAACAGCGTACCTGGTGATATACGTTCTATCACAGGAAAGGCAGGTTTTAAAAAGAAACTTAGATTGTATTTATTTTCACACTAACTTGTATTTGATCTTATCTCGTCATACTTTGTGATGTCTGTTTTAGAGATTGAAAGTATCCGAATATTGTAGGTGATATTTTGGTCCTTGCTATTTTGTTCAATTTGATTCTACTGTAGATATACTTTTAATATTTTCTTAAAATGTTTCTTCTTTTTTATCTTTTATCTTTTCTTACTCTATGTGACATGTTTCTATTCTATGTTATTGTTTGTCTGACATGTAATGTATTTGTTGTCTTGGACCCCAGGAAGACTAGCTGACGCCTAGGCATCAGCTAATGGGGATCCTTTTTAATAAACAATAAACAATAAACATGGTAACATTAGAGCTAATGCTGCCATAACAAAATCATAGTAAATGTGTCTGTAAAGAGAAGTGTGTCAGGTCAGGCATTCAAACTAGAGAGACGTGGATTGCAAGAAAACATGAAAAGTTAAACATACATATTCCATGACACACTGTAACATTTACAGTGTTCAGCTGTGTGCATAGCTACTATGCCTGCTCATTCCAATTCAGGGTCAGGGGTGGAGCGTATCCCAGCAGGCATTGGGTGGAAGGAAGGGAAACGTGCAAAAGAGAGAAAAAATGCACAGAACTTATTTGATAGCAGAACAAATAGCAGCTTTATGTATGTGAATGAAGTGTGTTGTTCCCAGCACAAACTGCAGGGCCACTGAGACGTTTTGTTATAAGACTTTTTGCATATTGTTATATTCGTGGTGTCCACAGGGTCTGTAAGCTGTCATATTTATTATGAGGCCTGTCTCTTTAATAGCAGGCATCTATGCATTTAACTATGGTGCTCTGAGCCCCAATTGTTATATTTTAGTGGGGGGAGAGGGTCTGTACTATAACTACTATTTCTATTGGAGCTGACTCAACCAGATATCCTAATTATAAACAGAATATTAACTTGAAAATAATAACAGCGACTGGAGTGTGATTTACATATAAGATTTGAGATAGGATTAGCCCTCAGGCTCTTCTAAATTTCATCTAAAGACTACAGTAAGAGCCCTTGTATGGACCAGCCAATTTTCGTTAGGGAATCTGTGTTAGGCATTAAACTCACCTTATTTCTGCACTTTAAGTCACAGGTAGGGTCGCATGGGGCAACCTTATTATATCGGGAGCCTAGTTGTGCCAAAAACTGAGCAGTTGTTCTTTTAAAAGACAAAGTTTGACGAGAATCACCGAGGTGCCTGGAAACAGAGTCCAGACGCATGCGCACTGGCATCATTTCCTCTTCTACAGACATTCTGCAATGCATTTTAGACAGCCCCGGAATGCCTGACAGCAAAGATGTCAGAAAGATGGCAGATGTGACACATTGCTCAAATTGCCAACAACCTTTCAAAACAAAGGACCAAAACAGAAACCTTTAACATGCACTAGCCCAGAACCTTTCCCAGCAGAATCACCAAATGATGCCAGTGATTTCTCCTCCTTACTGAAGGAGGTGATTAATTCTAGGAGAGGGGGGATCGATTGTTCAGAGTTATGTAGGTATAATATTACGTCGTCGGCGCACAAACTGATACGCGCCTCAATACCTCCGACCTTCAGGCCTACAATACCTGGATGACCACGTATTTTTAAGGCAAGGGGCTCGAGCGCAACGGCGAAGAGTGCCGGCGAGAGAGGGCAACCCTGCTGGACCGAACAAAATAATGGAAACCTGGTTGACTTATTGCCATTGGTTATAACTGAACATATTGGACTAGTATATAGAGCTTTACCCAGGATATAAATGACTCGCCAAACCCTGCAGTGACTGGAACATATAAGGCGCCACTCAACCTGATCGAACGCCTTCTGTGCGTCGAGTGATAAAATCGCTGCACCACTGGTCTGGTCTTACTGTGATCTGCATACATGAAGAAGGAGAACCTATGCGGGATGAACCCTGTCTGGTCAGGATGAATAATGGATGACAAATGTTTATTTAGCCGGTTGGCCAGCGTTTTTGTGACTACCTTCCTGTCAAAATTCTGGAGCGCTATGGGTCTGTAGCTGGCTGGGTCTGCTTCCTCCTTCCCCTAAGATGAGAGAGATGTTGGCCTCATACAGTGTTTTAGGCAGGATTTTGTCCTTAGAGATAGATGTCATTCTGAGGAGGAGTGGGGTGAGAATGTCATGAGAATTTCTTATAAAATTTAGAACCGAATCCATCCGGCCCAGCTGCTTTGCATGGTGGAAATGATTGAATGGCTGAAGTTATTTTTTCCAACGTGAAATCAGACTCTAAGTCCTCTCTGGCAGCATCACTAAGTTTGGGTGTTTCAAGAGGGTCAAAAAAGTCATTCAGATCAGATTGAGCGGCACCCCCCCCCTCCCTTTTTAATAGATCATATTAATCAAAGGAGGTTAATCAATTTGTTTGAACAGAAAACAACACTTTTGTGTGCTTTATACACCTTTCGAGTGTTGAGTGGAGGGCTTTGAGGGGAAGCGGTGACCACTTCCTCATGCTGTCCACATTGGGTATCTTGTTCTCCTGGCCGACCCTCCATGATGTGTATGAGATCAGTCCGTTTACACAACTTTCTTCTTCCCCCTCCTCACCCCAATCCTCACCATGTCAGCCTCTGATGTCACTTTATTTGAAACACTGATGGTGATCTGATGTCATGACGTATACTTACCTTATGCAACAATTACATGTATTTTCTGCACCTGCTATCCTACATGTGTCTAGGTCTAGGTCAAACTAAACATTGTTTTGTGAGCTCTTCCAATAAAGAGGAAGGAAGCAGCGATTGTCTAAACTCATAGAAGGAGAAGTTGGACAAACACGCTGGCATGAAACGTCATTTCTTTCTCCTCGCAGCTCTCTGTCTCTCTCTTCCTGCACAGAGGTCTTAAGCTCACTCTGTAGGAAGTGGAACAGTTAGTCGGAAGCAGAGAGACAGAGTGGAGCTGAGCTGGATGTGAGGATGGGGTGCACCTGGCTCTGTGTGCTCCTGTTATTCTGTGAGTACAACACTGACTTTCTGGGCTCTATCTTCCCCCTGGCCTTAGGTGCTTAAGTGGCATTAAACGCAAAAAAAACACGCTTTGCGCCTGCCTACCCGTGACTCGGGAAGATAGCGTCATGTTTTTATGCCTCAAAATGCGCTTTACGCTGAAGAGGCGTCGCACAGTGCCAGAATAGGCCAGAATGGGCGTTTCTCCCTTAAATACCAGCCTAAAGCGATCTTCCCAACTGGCGTTAATTTTGCGCTTAGCGCTTTTCAAAACCAGGCCTTATTCAGTGCGCCGGCCCCGGGGATGCACCCACGGCGTTATTCAATCACTCTTTCTGCCGCTATCTCACTCTCTCTCCCCTCTCTCTCTCACTCCTAATGTGGGATATTATTAACATACAAACCCACTGTTTTTAAAGTCATATGCTTTGAAACTTATGGATCTGGTGAAATTTAAAACTGCACAAATAATATACAAAGCAAGAAATAATTTACATCCTGGCAACATTCAAAAAATGTTCCTCGACAGAGAGGGGGGGTATAATTTAAGGGGGAAACTTAATCTGAAGCAACGCTATGTTCGCACCAGTATTAAAAGTATGTGCATCTCAATTTGTGGGGTGACTTTGTGGAACAGTCTGGATGAAGAGATTAAAATTAGTAAAAATATTGCACAGTTTAAAAATAGATACAGAAACTGCATTTTGGGTAAATATAGAAATGAGGAGGGGAGTGCAATGCACAATCATCTTAATAGTGTCGGCTTTTCTATAAAAATGGGTTAGATACTTACATTCATGAATGAATACGGTTGTTGATTGAGTAACTGTGTTATAATGTTGATAATTATCTATGTAAATTTAGTCTCGTTATGACGAACTCTGGAACAGAGTATATTAGAGAATAGGGGTAGGACTAGACAAGCATCTGCTTCCTCCTACTCCTTTTCAGACATGACCATTTGATTAGTTATTTTGTTTTTTTTTGTCTGTTTTTATTTCTTATTTTATTTTATTATATATGTGTACATGTATATTTCCTTTTTTTAACGTTCAAAATACATTTTCACTCATTCATTCACTCCCTCTCTCTCGCGCGTCAATTTCTGCCCCTATAGCGCACGGCAAGCTGGTTTGGTTATGAAATATGATTATTAATAATTATGGATTATTAATATTCATAAGTGTATGAGATTTGACAGAAAATATTGTATTCTCTGTAAGATTCGGGGCACCAGCGTGCAAGGCCACACACCTGTCTAAAAGTCAAGTTATGACTATTTTAGACACCAAACCAAATTATCATATTAGTCTCATAATGATATAATGTACATTGTACTGTTAATTGAAGGGTTAAAGTCCGTAAGCTTCTGTCACAGATTTCCACAGATAAAATACCTCATGAATAATAACCAAGATTCATAGAATAATGTAAAAATATTTAATTAATCACAATATCAATGGACATGATTGAAATGTCAGTTCATTGCTCTAATTCTACAAATGAATCTATAGCGAATAAACATTACATCAAATGTGTGTGTGTGTGTGTGTGTGTGTGTGTGTGTGTGTGTGTGTGTGTGTGAGTATGTGTATGTTAATTAGCATTTGTGTGTGTGTGTGTGTGTGTGTGTGTGTGTGTGTGTGTGTGTGTGTGTGTGTGTGGGGGGGGGTGTGTGTGGGTGTCAGAGAGAGAGAGAAGGAGGGGGAGAGAGGAGGCCTCCTCAAAACGCACTTTTACTCCTTGGCCTTCGCTGCCATGTAGGATGCTGATTTTATGACCCATGAGTTGCTTTTATATTTTGTCTTTTGTTTTTGTTTTTGTTTTTGTTTTGTTTTTATGCTTTTTATTAATTTTGTTTTTATATATTTTACGCAATGTATTTTATTATGTTTTATTCATTTTATTCATTTTATTCATTTTATTCATTTTATTCATTTTAGTAATTTTATTCATTTTATTCATTTTATTCATTTTATTCATTTTATTCATTTTACTCATTTTATTCTTTTTATTCATTTTATCATTTTATTGATTTGATCTGATTTAATTGATTTATTGTTTTTAGCTGATTGCTCTTCAGTACCCTGTACAGCACTTTGGTCCTCCTCTGGTTGTTTTAAAGCGCTTTATAAATAAAGTTGGATTGGATTGGATTGGAGAAGAGGAGTGGTTCGTCAAGTTGTCTCTGTGATGTCATCACAGAGGTGGCTGGGGGGCGGACTGACACCGCCTCCTTTCCAACATGGCGGTTTTGCCAAATTTTAAGGAAGAGAGAGAGAGGAAGAGAGAGCGAGAGAGAACACACTGATGGCAAGTTGAGAGCAAACCGATCAAGTTCCTTACAGGTCATTAACAGTGTGCAATACATTCGACCTCAGCATACATGAAAATGTAATTACCCCTAACTCTGCCCAGAACCGGAAACCATGAACCTTACTTCAGTTCCTCTCAGCTGAGTGAAACGCATCCTTGTTTGGGAAGGTTTCTCTGTGCGGCATCTCTAGGGCGCCTGTAGAGAGGATGGCGTTGGTTTTCGGAAGCGGTGCGGCAGGAGTGTCTGATGGGGTTCAGTCGATGTCTTGGGCTGGTGTGCGGTTCTCTCTGTCAGTTGTCTGCTGCTTTGGGTCCCTCTCTGTGGCTGGTTGCAAGCCACGGTCTGTCTTTTGCATCTTTCCCCCTACGTGCGGTGCGCTTGGAGGGGAAACGCAGTGTTGTTGAGGAAAGGCTGTGTTGCTGGCTCCTCCTTGTCGGCTGAGTGGTCTGCTCGCGGTACGTTCTTGTTGGACTCATGGCCTCCCCTTGCAGCCGATTTCTGCCCTGGTGCTGCTGTCCTGATCTGTTTCAGGCCTAGGTGCTGGCCGAGGGGGCAGAGATGGGGTGGGGGGGGTATGTGCTGGCTTGCTGGCTGATCCTCCCCCTTCAAGACATTCTGCAAGACTGCTAAGAGATTAGTTTCCAAGCAGTTTTGTTACTGTATGGGGAACATGACAAAGGATTCTCATTGGCCTCTCATGTGTCTTTGGTGATGGTTATGGCCAATGATAGCGTTCTGTGAGTTGGAATGTGCTCAGCTTACTCTGTAAGGTGAGGCTTAGGGCAAAGGGGGTTTATGGTTATGTTATCTTGCTGTGGGGACAATGTCTTGATTAGGTTAAGGGTAGACAATGCCCTACTCCCTTTGAAGCTCACCCCCCTGCTGAGTCGGGGAGTGAGTTGTCCTCGGGAGACAGTAACAAAATAACCATTTGTCTTCTCTCATAGAGGTTTCTTGGCTAGAGGAAAGCATGTTAAGCCATATGTTCATTACAGTTCATATTTTGATATTGTACAGTCCACATTGTGTCCATCACAACAGTAGGCCACACCACAGAATGACAGCACCATCACTATTTTGGGGGAAAGTCCAGTAATTTATATGGCACTAGGCAGGCACAATGACCGATGAAAAAAAAGTTGTTATACCGTAGTTTTGAGCCCCTGTCATTCAGAGGCTGTTTCATCATCATACCTGTCTGCCGTGCAGAGGGGGAGAAGAAAAGGCAGTGAGAGAAAATGATGTCCAAACCTTCACCAATCTAATCTCATCATGACATCGAGGAATAGGCTATATTTCTCTAGCCGATGCGTTTAGAACATTATTATCACTTTGCTCTTGCTACAGTATAGTGTAGCGTATGCTTGCTGTATTTAAACTGCCATGAGATTTGTTTGAGGAGCATACTGTATGGAGACAGACGGGGATGAAAGTTGGCAGAGAGGGAGGGGGGGAGCTCAGAGCATTTTGGTCGCGGGGGGCTTCAGGGCTTTTCTGACCGGACTGGATCGCTCCGTGGAATCGGAGCTTGAAAGGGAAGAATGTAATTGGTTTACTGCACATCACCAATGGCAGTAACCAATAATTCTACGCTTAAAAGGCATGGTTAAATGGTTAGCGCCGGCTTTAGCGCCAAGGACAAATTAGGGAATGCGCCCACTAAAAAGGGGCCAGGCCTTAAACGCTAATTTAAAGCCCCATTCAGCAAGTTTTCCAAGTTTTGCTATTGGGGAAACTGCGCCCTCTGCGTGCAATAGTATCGATAACGATATCACCTTCAAAGTCAACAAAACACCGCGCCAGAAAGCTCTATGTACATGTTGTGACATCGGGTACTCACCACATGATGAAATAATAATCCATAGTTCCGTGAAACATCATTTTCGTAGCAAATCCGAATCGAATTACTTCCTGGTTTTCAGGAATACAACGCTGCCACTGTAGAGCGCATGCGCACATTTTTTTTTTTTTTATTGCCACGGGACGTGGCAGACAAACTGCTTAGTCCCAGGGCTGGCCAATGGAGTGCGGTGTGGGATAAATAAAGGCGAGAGTCCTCCCTATTACAAGTCAATCTACCATGTCCTATGACTAAAAAGCACTTGTATTACAGTAAAAAATGTCAAAAATCTTACTGATTGGGGCTTTAAGGCCAGGGGGAAGATAGTGTTCCAATAGTGCAGAATGACATGATGTGGTGGAAATGTGATGGAAAAATTGCTGAAATGCCCTGCTGATCCATCAATAATGAGATATCCGTTTCAAGTGTTTTTAGGAGGTTTTTATTCTACAATAACATCTGTGCACAGAGGTCTCCCCGACCACGTTGTCAGGCAGGAGCCCCGAATCATCGTTTACAACACATCATATACTGAAACTATGACACCCGCCCCCCACCCTGGAGGGTAGTACTTTTCCACTTCATTCAACCTCTCTCCAACTCAGTATATTTCCATGACGTCAATAGTTAATCTGATGTTCACAAGACACAACACTCCACGTCTATTCACCCAAAACAAGATACATGTTCTCCCTGTACAGCAATATTCTGCAATGATGAAGAACATAGTTCACAAAATACATCCAATCAATAAGCACTCAATCAATAATTTGCTATCACAGAAAGAACACAGCATCAGTCGTTTGTCTAATGTCTTTGTCACTGCAGTTTGAATCAATATGTGTCAATATATTGATGTAACTCAAGCTGTTTTAACTTTGTTGATTGTCATTTTGACAGTTTGATAGTGTCTGATGAGCTTTCAATCTTTCTTTCAGTGATGAGTACACTCCTCTACCAAGGACACACGCAAGGTGAGGACAGACTTTTCTCTATTTTTTTTATCTATTCATTCACTCAAGATGAATCGCCCTATTATCCTGTATTGCTTCCTCTTCCTATCTCTAAATTTTCCATACATATCATTTCACTGTATGTTTCTGCACAACTTGACTAAGTTTGTCGCATCATATATTGCTCAAAACAAAGATATTAACAGGATTGTTTTCCTTCTTCTAATTGTGTAGTGCTGTGTGTTTGTGTAGTGATAACAGATGCTGTGCTGACAGCGGACCGCAATTTGAGAGGTCCTGACCTAAGTTCTACATCCTGTCATGTTTTAATTCTGAGAAACTTCATTCCAACAGCTAAACCCAGGTCTGTCCTCACGGTCTCTCCTGAGTGGCTGAGTCCTGGAGCCTCAGTAACTCTGAGCTGTGAGGTTAAAACCTCATCTGCAGGATGGAGGTTCTACTGGTACAAGGCTGTTCCCAAAATATCAGACAACTCCTACACCTATGAGCTGCTGCCTGGTAGCAACGATGGCACTGCAGAGGGTTCCTACATCCTTCATGGACCCACACACACAGGAGGATATATGTGTAGAGCTGGGAGAGGAGAGCCAGTGGTTTACACTGATGACAGTCGACCTAAGTTTATCTGGTCTGGAGGTGAATGTGTTTCATTCATTCATTCATTCATTCATTCATTCATTCATTCATTCATTCATTCATTCATTCATTCATTCATGGGCGAGCCACCTGCCCATATAGCCAGCCTACAAATTAGCCTACTACCACTCACTCACTCACTCACTCACTCACTCAGTCACTCACTCAAGTTGCATTATTATCTTTAAATATGTCATAATATCTCTGCTGTCAGTTTGACCTCTGATTGTGTTTTGTCTTTCAGATCATCGCTCATCAGCTTCTGTCACAGTGAGTCCCAACAGAATGCAGCACTTCTCCTCTGAGTTTGTCTCTCTGAGCTGTGAGGGAAACTCTACTGAGTGGACAGTGAAGCTGGTTATATATGGATCCCTGTACCGCTGTTCATCTTGGGGCTCAATGAGTGGATCCAAATGCAACATCAGCATACAGTATACTGCAGTGTATTGGTGTGAGTCTGGATCAGGAGAGTTCAGCAATGCAGTCAACATCACTGTACACGGTGCGTTTCAATTACTTTTACTTTTTTTTTTACATTCAATTAAGTCATTCATCATTTCATGTGGACAAGTTTGAGAGACGGAAAGAGTAGTGACGTTTTTCACTCGGGTAGAAAGACATTGAGAGGTGAGTCATCAAGTGAGATCTAGGGAAGAGACTCTGAGTTAACCTTGTGAGACAGCTGATTCACAAGATCACGATCACAATAAATCCATCTTTCCACACTGCCAGATATGCATTTGAATCTGTCCCAGCAGTGGGTCTGGACCAATCAGTATGAGGCAGCTTCAGGTGGGATTTAAGTGTGACCAGAGCCGTATAATAGAAGAGTTGCGACATCTCCATTCACTCCAATGGACCAGTTTTTTACCTCACAAACGTTGCCGGAAGTAAGGTTCTAGATTAAGCATCGCTCTCGAGTTGCACCACAATGGACCATTTGTGATGTACTTTGAAATGGTCAAACGTTAAAGAATCAAATTGTATATTATCAGCTTTATTTTATGCATTCAAACGTAGCGCGAGCCTCCTTCCTGGCTGTTCATTGGCTACACGTGACGCATTTTGGACCGCCGCTGGCACTACTCTCTTTTACTAGATTGTTCTGGGTGTAACGACAGCAATAAGCGAGTCAGTGATAGACAGATTGTTCATCCAAACACCTGCCAGGTATTTTTATGAAAGCGCCCGCCCTTCCTATAATAAAATTGCCTTAGCAGGAGGGCGGACGGTGTCTGTCTGTCAGTCACGATTTGCGTCACGTTTTGTGTCAGCAATGTGACAGATTGGGCCACCCCCACCACGATACGATATCGATACTGATACCGATATCATGGTGGTACCTGATATCGATATCGACACCCCGATAACGATACCGATATCAATATCGGGTATCAATACCATTATCAGATTCATATTATATTATACTGTATATTTGGGACAACGTAAAGTAAAATGTATGTTGTTGGGGCAGCGTCCAAGCAGTGCATGTACTGTAATACACTCACAAGAGCTATAGGTTCTACATCATGTCATGTTTTAATTCTGAGAAACCTTCTTTCCAACAGCTAAACCCAGGTCTGTCCTCACAGTCTCTCCTGAGTGGCTGAGTCCTGGAGCCTCAGTAACTCTGAGCTGTGAGGTTAAAACCTCATCTGCAGGATGGAGGTTCTACTGGTACAAGGCTGTTCCCAAAATATCAGACAACTCCTACACCTATGAGCTGCTGCCTGGTAGCAACGATGGCACTGCAGAGGGTTCCTACATCCTTCATGGACCCACACACACAGGAGGATATATGTGTAGAGCTGGGAGAGGAGAGCCACTGTTTTACACTTATGACAGTCAACGTACGTTTATCTGGTCTGGAGGTGAGTGTGTTTCATTCATTCATTCATTCATTCATTCATGGGCGAGCCACCTGCCCATATAGTCAGCCTAGAAATTAGCCTACTACTACTCACTCACTCACTCACTCACACACACACACACACACACACACACACACACACACACACACACACACACACACACACACACACACACACACACACACACACATTGCTGTGTGGGTGAAAAGTTGCATTATTATCTTTAAATATGTCATAATATCTTGGCTGTCAGTTTGACCTCTGTGTTTTGTCTTTCAGATCATCGCTCATCAGCTTCTGTCACAGTGAGTCCCAACAGAACGCAGCACTTCTCCTCTGAGTTTGTCTCTCTGAGCTGTGAGGGAAACTCTACTGAGTGGACAGTGAAGCTGTTTACTAAGGGAGGATCCCTGTACCACTGTTCATACTGGGGCTCAATGACTGGATCCAAATGCAACATCAGCATACAGTATACTGCAGTGTACTGGTGTGAGTCTGGATCAGGAGAGTTCAGCAACGCAGTCAACATCACTGTACACGGTGCGTTTCAATTACTATGACTTTTATTTTATCTTTAAATATCTCATAATATCTCTGCTGTCAGTTTGACCTCTGATTGTGTTTTGACTTTCAGATGGTGGCTCATCAGCTTCTGTCACAGTGAGTCCCAACAGAACGCAGCACTTCTACAAAGACACTGTCTCTCTGAGCTGTGAGGGAAACTCTACTGAGTGGACAGTGAAGCTGTTTACATATTATGGATCCCTGTACCACTGTTCATATTGGGGCTCAATGACTGGATCCAAATGCAACATCACCATACAGTATACTGCAGTGTACTGGTGTGAGTCTGGATCAGGAGAGTTCAGCAACGCAGTCAACATCACTGTACACGGTGCGTTTCAATTACTTTTACTTTTTTTACATTCAATGAAGTCATTCATCATTTTATATGGACATGTTTGAGAGATGGAAAGAGTAGTGACGTTTTTCACTTAGGTAGAAAGACATTGAGAGGTGAGACATCAAGTAAGATCCAGGGAGGAGACTCTGAGCCCTATCTTCCCAAAAGCGGTAATTTAGCATTTGCGCTCATTTAACAATGCAAATTGGGGGCGGGCACAAGCGCATGCCTGTTATAATTGTAGGCGTGCCACATGCCAAAGCAGGCGTTTCAGCGCTAAAATGTGGGGATAGATGGTATTATCCTATCGTCAGCAGCGCGCAATTACTTTGCGCTAAGAGCTTTGAAAAGGACCTCTTACTCGCTAAATACCTCGCTGCGCTGGAGCGCACCATAATCTCCGCGCAGCGCAGAAACGTCATTACGCACGGACGTGCCACCCCAGTAGCCTACATCAAATTCTGCTGCTAAAATTGGGTAACCAGCAGATTATTCGGTGAGGCAATCAACTATAATTCACTGATAAACTTTTATCACATCGCAAGGAGGGGTATGGTAAATGAATTGAGAAAACTTGTACATTGTAGCCTACTTGCAATAGGCTATTCACCTGCACCTGCTATAACCCGGAGGGTCGTTGGCATCACAGCCGATCTGGCACAAGCCTCGGCACGAGTCGAGTTTTAATTGAGTCCACTGTAAATCCTCCAATCTTTTCTTTTGTCTCCGCCGTTCACCCACTGCAAACACGTTTCTATTGTCCCACCCCAGTCAACAAAATAACCCGAATTACATCAAAACTCAGAAGTTTTTAACAGGTATAGGATGTGATGGTGTTGTTATGAGATAGGGATAATATATACAGTCAATAGGCCTACAGTACACCTATCCAAATTACGCATGGGGAGAATTACAGCATGCCTCACGCAAACTGTATTACATGGACAGTAAGACGGGAATCTGGTTTGATTGATCTAACGCCCAGGCATTGCCAGACCACACCTGTGAATAATTCTGGTGGTTGAAACCGCCCAAATCCCGGTTGCGGCGTGCAATAAATGATTTGGCACACCTCTAATCTGCGTTTGCGCCCGTTGTTGTGACGAGTTATGCTTCCCTGCACCACCATGCATCGCCACCATATTTTGGGGCTGTTGTAACTTAAAGACAGGAGGGTCACATCTACCCAAACAATTATATAATTTTTAAACAGTTATGTTTCTGTATAAATCATTACAATATGTTCCCATGAGGTGGAGATGCGTTTTGCTGCTGCCTGGCGGGGGTGCAAAAATCGGCATAACACCTGGACAGCGGACTGCAATATTCCCTGCTTTAAGGCATGCACAAACAGGTGCGGAGCGCTAATAGGGGATATCGCCTGTACCAAGATAGGGCCCTCTGAGTTAACCTTGTGAGACAGCTGGATTCACACGATCACACAAGAAATCCATCTTTCCACACTGCCAGATATGCATTTGAATCTGTCCAAGCAGTGGGCCTGGACCAATCAGTATTGAGGCAGCTGCAGGTGGCATTTAGGTGTGACCAGAGCCGTATAATAGAAGCGTTGCGACATCTCCATTCACTCCAATGGACCAGTTTGTTTACCTCACAAAAGTTGCCGGAAGTAAGGTTCTAGATTAAGCATCGCTGTCGAGTTGCACCACAATGGACAGTTTGTGATGTACTTTGAAAGGGTCAAACGTTTAAAGAATCAAATTGTATATTATCAGCTTTATTTTATGCAATCAAACGTAGCGCGAGCCTCCTTCCTGGCTGTTCATTGGCTACACGTCACGCATTTTGGACCGCGGCTGGCGCTACTCTCTTTTACTAGATTGTTCTGGGTGTGAGGACAGCAAGAACCAGTGATAGACAGATTGTTCATCCAATCACCTGCCAGGTATTTTTATGAAAGCGCCCGCCCTTCCTATAATAAAATTGCCATGGCGGAAGGGTGGACGGTGTCTGTCTGTCACGTTGCGTCACGTTTTGTGTCAGCAATGTGACAGATTGGGCCAATACGATATCGATACTGATACCGATATCACGGTGGTACCTGATATCGATATGGACACCGTGATATCGATACCGATATCAATATCGGGTATCAATACAGATATCAGATTCATATTATATTATACTGTATATTTGGGACAACGTAAAGTAAAATGTTTGTTGTAGGGGCAGCGTCCAAGCAGTGCATGTAATACACTCACAAGAGCTATAGGTTCTACATCATGTCATGTTTTAATTCTGAGAAACCTTCTTTCCAACAGCTAAACCCAGGTCTGTCCTCACAGTCTCTCCTGAGTGGCTGAGTCCTGGAGCCTCAGTAACTCTGAGCTGTGAGGTTAAAACTTCATCTGCAGGATGGAGGTTCTACTGGTACAAGGCTGTTCCCAAACTATCAGACAACTCCTACACCTATGAGCTGCTATCTGGTAGCAACGGTGGCACTGCAGAGCGTTCCTACATCCTTCATGGACCCACACACACAGGAGGATATATGTGTAGAGCTGGGAGAGGAGAACCAGTGTTTTACACTGATGACAGTCAACCTAAGTTTATCTGGTCTGGAGGTGAGCGTGTTTCATTCATTCATTCATTCATTCTGCCCATATAGCCAGCCTGCAAGTTAGCCTACTACTCACTCGCTCATAATTACTGTGTGGGTGAAAAGTTGCATTATTATCTTTAAATATGTCATAATATCTCTGCTGTCACTTTGACCTCTCATTGTGTTTTGTCTTTCAGATCATCGCTCATCAGCTTCTGTCACAGTGAGTCCCAACAGAATGCAGCACTTCTCCTCTGAGTCTGTCTCTCTGAGCTGTGAGGGAAACTCTACTGAGTGGACAGTGAAGCTGGTTATATATGGATCCCTGTACCGCTGTTCATCTTGGGGCTCAATGACTGGATCCCAATGCAACATCAGCATACAGTATACTGCAGTGTACTGGTGTGAGTCTGGATCAGGAGAGTTCAGCAACGCAGTCAACATCACTGTACACGGTGCGTTTCAATTACTATGACTTTTATTTTACATTCAATTAAGTCATTCATCATTTCATGTGGACAAGTTTGAGAGATGGAAAGAGTAGTGACGTTTTTCACTCGGGTAGAAAGACATTGAGAGGTGAGTCATCAAGTGAGATCTAGGGAAGAGACTCTGAGTTAACCTTGTGAGACAGCTGATTCACAAGATCACGATCACACAAGAAATCCATCTTACCACACTGCCAGATATGCATTTGAATCTGTCCCAGCACTGGGTCTGGACCAATCAGTATTGAGGCAGCTACAGGTGCCATTTATGTGTGACCAGAGCCGTATAATAGAAGAGTTGCGACATCTCCATTCACTCCAATGGACCAGTTTTTTACGTCACAAAAGATGCTGGAGTAAGGTTCTAGATTAAGCATCGCTGTCGAGTTGCACCACAATGGACCGTTTGTGATGTACTTTGAAAGGGTCAAACGTTAAAGAATCAAATAGTATATTATCAGCTTTATTTTATGCAATCAAACGTAGCGCAAGCCTCCTTCCTGGCTATTCATTAGCTACACGTCATGCATTTTGGACCGCCGCTGGCACTACTCTCTTTTACTAGATTGTTCTGGGTCTAACAAAAGCAAGAAGCGAGCCAGTGATAGACAGATTGTTCATCCAATCACCTGCCAGGTATTTTTCTGAAAGCACCCGCCCTTCCTATAATAAAATTGCCATGGCGGAAGGGCGGACGGTGTCTGTCTGTCAGTCACGATTTGCATCACGTTTTGTCTCACCAATGTGACATTGGGCCACCCCCACCGCGATACAGATATCGATACTGATATATATCACAGTGGTATCGATAGTATCGGGTATCAATACCGATATCAGATTCATTTAAGCAATATCACACGAGAGGGAGTGCTGTTGTTGGCTAATATCGTCACGGCTGTGATTCAAGATAATCACAACCGTGACGATATTAGACAACAGCACGACCTTGAGTGTGATATTGCTTTTATACAACAGTTCTATTAAACAAAGCTGATTAAAAAAGTGACAAAAAGCTGAGAAAATGTATGATTTCTCTATTTATTCCTCCGCCAACAAAAATAGTCCCTCAGCTTTTCACTACCAGTTGCCGAAAATGTAGCCTAACTCATTGGCTGCCAGCCATTTCTGGAAAACGGATGCTCCCAGTGCCAGCCCTTTCAGAGCATTTTCAGTGATTTCTCAAGACCCACAGAATATTGTGTGATATTACTATGTAAACACCGAACACGCCCAAAGAACGATGAGACTCTCTTGTATCATCAGCAAAAAAAAGTTTATTGATATCATTTTCCGTTCTTTAGTTATCAGCAGTAGAAGATAGGTTGGTTTCACCAAAAACAGACGTTTCAAACTAGAAGCTGAGATAATGAGCCTTTTGTGAAATGAAGCATTTCAAACACATCACTGACTCTGAAGCTAATATTTTCTGATGTAGTGACACCTCAAAAATAATTTCCTTCAATAAAACAGCGAAAACAAAGGAATTTTGATGGCAAAATAATATTTTTTAGCTGCAACCAGCAGCGCTGGCCCCTGCGTGCGCAGACCCTACACCTTCTTGCTGGTCTTGATTTACTGCTGGTGGGCATCAGGTATTCTAGCTTGTGTTTGCCAATCTGTCCATCGAGCCTGCTGTCTGGGTCGGTGTTGTATGGTGCCCTGCGTGCCCCACCCCCCTCAACTGCAAACTCCTCCTCCGTGGGAGTGTCTCTGGTGACTCTCTGCTGCTCTGAACTTTCTGCTGCACGTTTCAAAGTGCGCTGCACAGCGTCTATTTTCACAGCGCTCCGCCGTTTTTGTGCACCAGCTCCCAGCGCTCCCAGCTGAGAATAATTTATCTTTTCAGAAAGACGCTGGTGTCGGGTGCTCCTTTTCTGGCAACTAATCATATGGAGAAACTATCGCAACAGACAGAAAGGCTCAATTGTGGGAGCAGATTGGCTGCTGTTCACAGGCACAGCTAACGTTACAGCATGCATCGGTTTCCGTTTCCCCACGGCTTCTTCTCTGTTTTTTCCTCACCTTTCTCTAATCTGGAGAGCACTGTCGCCACCTAATGGGTCCGTAAAATAGCTTATACACCTTCAACATCCCCCATATTTTTAAAGGAGATGCATCAGGCTTTGATCCACGTCCCACCGTCAAAAAACGCAATTGACGTCTTTAGACGTCATTGGCACTCTACGTTACTATTTGAATTGACATCTTTAGACGTCATTGGCACTCAATGAGCTAAATAACTGCAGGCTGCCTACTTTTTATCATACACATTGATTTGCACGTTTTCATTTATTGTACAGCCAGTGAAATAAGAGTTTGGTGATAGCATGTTAGTTATGTTAGGAAATAAATCCATCTTTGCGCTCTCAGTAACTGTGTTACGCTTTGTGAATGACGTTCAATGTAACGTGGCTGGTGTTTGTTTTGTTGATTAGAGCACCTGTGAAACATTTTAGACAACAGCACTCCCTCTCGTGTGATATTGCTTGAAGCGTTTTGTTGATTAGAGCAGCTGTGAAGCAGAGTGATATACACACAGTGAAGCACCAGTGCGTTATCGTGATATCAGCACTGGTAGAATCCCTCTTGTCCAATCAAATTGCTCGGCCGGCACTAACTGTTGTATAAATTATATTATACTGTATATTTGGAGCAACGTGAAGTAAAATGTATGTTGTTGGGGCCAGCGTCCAAGCAGTGCAAGTAATACACTTACAAGAGCTAAGTTCTACATCATGTCATGTTTTAATTCTGAGAAAACGTATTTCCAACAGCTAAACCCAGGCCTGTCCTCACGGTCTCTCCTGATTGGCTGAGTCCTGGAGCCTCAGTAACTCTGAGCTGTGAGGTTGAAGCTTCATCTGCAGGATGGAGGTTCTACTGGTACAAGGCTGTTCCCAAACTATCAGACAACTCCTACACCTATGAGCTGCTGCCTGGTAGCATCGAAGGCACTGCAGAGGGTTCCTACATCCTTCATGGACCCACACACACAGGAGGATATATGTGTAGAGCTGGGAGAGGAGAGCCAGTGTTTTACACTTATGACAGTGGACCTAAGTTTATCTGGTCTGGAGGTGAGCGTGTTTCATTTGTTTGTTTATTTGTTCCTTCATTCATGGACACGCCATCGGTCCATAGCCAACCTACAAGTTGGCCTCGCCGATTCTTTATCATTTCCCTCTTTCTCTCATATCTCTGTCTAGCTTTACTTCAGAATTAGAGGAGCATAATTAAAACCTCTTCAACTCTACCAGCTCCACCAGTGGGACCATCATTAAAATACATGTTGCGAGAATAAGCTTTGTTCAAAAAGTCAAGATTCAAAAGATAGAAAGATACAAAATATGCTATGCTGGGCAATGTGTAGACTACTCTATATACACTAGGCATCTTGCGCGCTACGTGCAATTGATTCCTAGCCCTGCAGCTCGCATATGCAGCTCGGCCGTTGCCTGGCCTCGCAACTCAGCTGCTGCGTGGCCTCACCTGCTCTATAGGCGTGCTCGGGTGTGTGTGTGTGTGTTGCTCACAAAATGTTATTGCCCTTAAGTTTACATGCACGCGGATGTATGTGTGTGTGCCCCTTAAATTTACATTAGTGCATATGACATCTTTCTATTTTCTATTCTACAGTTTTTCTATTTAAATGTCTCCCAATATATCTATTTATGACCCTATCTGTTGTTTGGTTGGCACTGGAGCCTATTCTGGGTTCGGGTAGTTGGAGGTTCTTGACATAGAGCCTTTATTTTGAAGTACTTCCCGTCTTGGGTGCTACATTTATATAATGTAACCTTTTATGACTTGTGTTAATTGCAAATGTAATGTTTTTCTAACTATGTTGCTCTACAACTAGATCCTTGCTTCTACCGGTGGTGCATATTGTGTTGTTGTAAAATGTTTTACTCAATAATTGAATATACTTCCGGCATGATTGTATATAGCCTATATATTTGCACAACGCTGAGGAAGGCCTATTAGCTGAAACGTTGATTGTTGCTGCTGCCCAGAATGATGATGAGTCATTAAAACCTGTGAAAGGACATTTGGCGTGCTGGCATTTTCTCACTTCTTAACTCTTTGCTTGCCCTGCACCCGAGTGAGTTTTGATCTATTTTTGGGTGTGCTCGAGTTTCAATTGTACATCAGTGCCGATGTCATAAGATGATTTTGCTCTTATGACATCACTGATGACATCAGTCTTATGACATCACCAATTACATCATCAGTGATGTCACAATGCCTCGTCAGTGGGACAAAAATGGAAAACAGAGAACATTGCCCACTTTCTATGATACACAGGTTACCTAACTTGGTAAGGTGTTATATTAAGCTCCTTGTTAGAAGCATTAATTAATAGGTAGCAGGCCCTTATAAGTCCTTATAAGGTGCTTATTAACATGATTAGGCTATATAAGGGTTAATAATGGCATCATGAACTTTTATTAACATTTTGAAGTAGTTTATAAATTGTTACGTTTCTTATACAGTAAGTGCTTATAAATGTCTCGTAATCTAACAATAAACGTGTTTCTGATGCTATTATCAACACTTATATAGTCTTATTAACAAATAATAGTGTTAATAAGAACTTTATAAGGTCTTATGAGTGCCTTATTACCTATGAATGAATGCTTATTACAAGGACCTTAATATAAAGCATTACTCTTAGCTTAAGTATGCATAGGATTCTTGATTCTTTGTAATACAATGGAATGTTAAAATAAATGTGCTGTTTGAAAAGCCAGCATGAGGAAAACAAGTCACACAATCGAAATGATTTCATTGTTTTACCCAATTGTGAAATCAAGGTGAAGACACAGCACCAGGGTTAATACATTTGTATTGAAAGCACATTTTGGCATAACACCCAATACTTCACCCTCTATAGTGTCAGTTCCACTTGACAAACTGAGGGGGTGTAGTCGGGTCTAATAATACACTCCACTGCTTCAATGTTTCATATTTTTACCTTGAAAAATGTCATAATATCTCTGCTGTCAGTGTGACCTCTGATTGTGTTTTGTCTTTCAGATTATCGCTCATCAGCTTCTGTCACAGTGAGTCCCAACAGAATGCAGGTCTTCTCCTCTGAGTCTGTCTCTCTGAGCTGTGAGGGAAACTCTACTGAGTGGACAGTGAAGAGGTTCACTGAGAGAGGAGACCTGTCACACTGTTCATCTGACTGGGGCTCAATGACTGGATCCAAATGCAACATCACCAGTATACTATCTGCTGTGTACTGGTGTGAGTCTGGATCAGGAGAGTTCAGCAACGCAGTCAACATCACTGTACATGGTGCGTTTCAATAATAAGAAGAATTATATATATATATATATATATATATATATATATATATATATATATATATATATATATATATATATATAGTATGACATTTATTTTCAACATTTAATACAAGTTATTCAATGTTTCATTATATTTTCTTGGCAAACTCCTAATGTGGACATGTATCCAGAATGCTACATGTCCATGTATTCAGAAAAACAAACAAACAAACAAACAAACAAACAAACAAACAAACAAACAAATAAACAAATAAAATCTATTTTAAGCAACAGTGTTTAGGTAGCTGGGGTTTCTGAATTGTATGTTCTACAGTAATATTTGTCCAGGTTGAACAGTCTATATATTATATCAGTTTGGAAACTCTTCATAATTAAATTACTCTTCCACAGCTCGAAGTCTTATTAAAGTAGGTGTGAATTCTTAGAGATTACTCAGAGGTTTTGAAAGGAGTAGGGTAACTGTAATCACTTTCTATTCCTGCTTTCAATGTTAGTCTGATGTGGATGTGACAAAGACTTTTAAGAATATAATCAAAATAATTTGTGTTGCATGATGTTATTTCACTAAAATAAGTCGGTGTTGTTCATATAGCCTACTGGTGACATCACAGGTGTGTTGTTTTAATAATACCTCTCTACTTGCAGTGGCCAGGCCTGCAAGCTCGGTGTGGTGGATCATTGGACTGGTTACTGTCATTTTCCTGATCATACTCCTGCTGCTGCTGTGGGTCTGCAGAAAGTACAAGGGTGAGACTTTCTCCTGCATATCTATTCAAATTCACTGAGCAACTCTCCCTTATGTCATGACACTGAATATCAGAGGAACCATTTGAAAGTTCTGTTTTTTCTGTAGTTTTTTTTAGATGAGATGATAAGATAAGATGTCTTATACTGCTACATCTCCATGAAATACTGTTATAGGCACTTTATTTTGTGCACTTTAATTGCAGCACTTTAAATTTGAGCCAGATCAGGCCTCCGCAGGTCTATTTGTCTCTTTTATTCTATTTTATTTTTACTCTTTTATACCTACACAGTTTTATAATATTTTGTCAGAGTTATTTGTTATGTATGTTTTATGTTTTTAAGCTCCTTGCACCTCAATCCCAATGTAGTTTCTACTGCAAATGGTAAATAAATTGACTCTGACTGTCTGACTGACTTGTGAAGCAATTGACTATATAACAACACGTGTTTTTCACAGATCCATCTTGTGGCAGGTAAGCACAGCACCAATTCTCTCATCTTAACCATAACAGTGGTAACTTCCATGTTATTTACTACATTTACTATATTTATTAGGCCCATCCAGCCTCAGAGCACCAACCAGACCTCCTCTACAGACCAGAGAGATGATCAAGATAATGCATACGGCACTCTTCTCCATGGTGAGTCTTCAAACTAATCATGACTGCTCTTCACAACTTAATACTACACTAACATTTATAACAATCACTTTCTACTCAATAGAAAGCTGATTTAGCTGATTAGCCAAAATGTGATACTAACATCTACAAAACAACCCAAGGCTCTATAATAGGTTCAACATGGTAGCTGTCTCTAAAATCATACATACTCCATTTCATTTGAACAAGACATACATTAGAAGAGATTAGGTTTAAGTTGGTATCATGGGATAAGAGTGATTTATTTGACTTTGACTTTATTTTTACTGACCTGTAGGTGATGCTGATGTCTATGAAACTATCAACGCCCCTGAAGACCGTGGAAATGGTACAATATTAATTTATTATTAACGTGCAGCAGTTTGAAATGGTAGAATCACAGAAATGAAGGTGAGTAACTGACTGATTTAAATTCCAGTGAAAATCTATATTTCAGGCGGAGCTGCAGGTGGATCCGGTGACATCGCCTTTTCCTCGATTGAGCTCAGAAATGTTCACGAGAATGGTGAGTACACAAATTATAAACATGAAATTAATACAGAAAAGCCAGCAATGTCTAAATGTACAAAAAAAAAACAGGTGTGATTTTATCATCCTCAACAGGGCAGTATGCTGATCCAGCAGAGAGCTCTATCTATGCAAATGTGATCAACCACAGGTAAAATTATAATGATCCTCCCTAACCTTCAGCCTGCTGGCTCATTGACACAAACTGTTCACTGAAACTGTATCACAGCATCATTACTAATGATATAGATGTAATCCTGAGTCAGGCTGCAGTTCCATTCACCTCAGTCACTTTGGCTGTTTGCTTTGTCTGAAGACATTGGGGGCTTAGCCCAGCCCTCTTTTGGGAGGTCCCCAGGGGATCCCCCTTCCCCAACAGACAATTTCACAATTTTCGAGCAATGTGAGACATGAATACTGAAAAACTACATCAGTGGTTCTCAAAGTGTGGTCTGGGGACCACCAGGGGTCCTTGAGAGGGTTCCAGGCAGCCCCCATAGCAAATTCATGAATTGTTAAACTTCACTCATTAGCCTTGATTGACAAACAGACAAGGAACCTATAAAGAAGGAAAATATATCACATCACATCACAGCGTTCGATTTTGCAATCTGTGGAAGCATTTTTCAATCAAAGGTGAAACTTGTTAAAGAAGATACTCGCACATCCAAGTGTCTCTGGTGCAGGTGCGTTGGAGAGTATCACATGAAATTGAGAAAAAGAACATCCCGCACACTGCTCTTGCAAAGCATCACCATTTATTGGAACAACGTTTCGGTCCCACTGGACCTTTGTCAAGTGTCTTACACCATTTCTGGTGCAATGATCTAAAGTAGATAATGCTCCACCTGTAGGAGCCAAATATCTATATTTTCATTCTTTGATTATAAATCAGTATTATTTAGACTGGTGGTTGGTATGCGCCCCATGTGGCCAACCTCAGAATTGCATAGACTAGAAATATACCCAGTTGATGGCATCACTGGTCATTAGGGCCAGCTGTGCTGGTAGCATGCTGCTGCAAACGCCAAGTTTGATGCTTAGGACGCCAAGAGCCGAAATAGTTTTTCAACAGGTTCAAATGACATTACTTGTTCGTTTGACAAGTGCGAGTTTAAGTTTACGTTTGTTTATTTTTCTTTGATACTTTGAGTTGCCGCGCGCTATTGTCTGCCTGTTCATATCGTAGTTAAATATAGTTAGATAAAGGAACGCTTTAATCACCACCTTCCACTCATCAACTACAACGACCATCACTGGACAGCCAAACCGTGAGTAACTACAGTGCACCACAAGCCTTGTTGAGACTACGTGATCTTGGTGATAGAAATATGGCTAATAATGGACTTTAGAAGGAAGCCATAACACCACCCATTGCACCCCCTCCACCCCACCCTGTGAACACAGGTGTAGGACAATCAGTCTCATGTGGGAGGGTCTCTCAATAATTGACAGTATGCTCAAGTCACCCAAGCCAAAGTAGAAAAAATTTAAAAAAGTGCAACACCACAACATATTAACACATACTCATGCCTACAGTCATACAGACATGTTATATTATCTACACTAATATTTACAAAAGTAGCACAATCAATTAATGAAAACATCAGCCTTGCAGCCTTCATAGGTCATACCAAAGTGTGCTACATTTATCTTGAATGCTCCACCAAACAAGATATGTGTATCCAAAGCTCTTTAGAGCATCACATGCCATGGGATGTCATCATTCAATCCTTTGGGAGATAAGCCGTGTGGGCTAGCCTATGTTGGGAAAACATCACGTCAATTAAAACAAAGAATAAGTGAACATAAAAGCTCAATCAAGAGAAATGATAGAGACTACCCCGTAGCAGTACATTTCAATGACTTCAAGCATCACATCACATCATTCAGGTTCCAGGGCATTGAAAAGGTGACTGCCTGAGAGAGGTGGCAACATTGATGCTATTCTAAGTGTTTTGGATTTATAATTTACAAACTTTATCTCCCAAAGGATTGAATGATGACATCCCATGGCATGTGATGCTCTAAAGAGCTTTGGATACACATATCTTGTTTGGTGGAGCATTCAAGATAAATGTAGCACACTTTGGTATGACCTATGAAGGCTGCAAGGCTGATGTTTTCATTCATTGATTGTGCTACTTTTGTAAATATTAGTGTAAATAATATAACATGTCTGTTTTTTCTACTTTGGCTTGGGTGACTTGAGCATGTTGTCAATTATTGAGAGACCCTCCCACATGAGACTGATTGTCCTACACCTGTGTTCACAGGGTGGGATGGAGGGGGTGCAATGGGTGGAGCATTATTTACTTTAGATCATTGCACCAGAAATGCTGTAAGACACTTGACAAAGGTCCAGTGGGACCAAAACGTTGTTCCAATAAATGGTGATGCTTTGCAAGAGCAGTGTGCGGGATGTTCTTTTTCTCAATTTCAATCAAAGGTGAAACAACACAGATACTGTATGATGGTTGATAGTGGGACTTTCCATGCCTGCCCCATTCACTTCAATAGAACTGTCCCCAAAGTCTAGCCCCAATGCACAATTTGAATGCTGTGATGAGAGTGATGTCTCTTCCTTCTATATAGGTTACTTGCAGACAAAGAGGAAACAAATTGTTGCATTTTTCTGATCAACTATATATCATATCATGACATTTTTGAGGGCTTTATAGCATGAATTACACATGAATAGATCTGGGGATTTTTTCTAAAAAATAATAATAATTAAAAGTCAATTAAAAGCCCCCTAATGCCCAGGCCTAATGATGCCCATGGTGTCCATGATGTGAAATCAAACAGAATTATTGGTTGCTTTTCTTTTCTACCATCTAATCACGGTGTTTCAGGTTGTGTGATAGAGCATACCGTGGTAATTAACCCTGACTTCCTCAGTTTCTCACACAAATGAGTTGACACCACCAGTGATAGCAGTGTTAATTTTTTCATTTTTTAATAATTACAATATATTTTGTGATGTTGAATTTGCATTCTGAACTTGTTTCTGCAACTTCTTAAACATTATGGGTGCATATGCACTATATGACACCTGCTAGCTGCTCTGCGTAAACAGATGAGTTCTGGCATCAATTGTGGTTACAACACTGACTAAATTTCACCATCACAGCAACAGTTCTCATGTACGTGTAAAGACAAACTGTGAAATGGAGTTGTTTCCACTCATGCTGACAAGCAGTGACTGAGCTTGTTTCTTTTCTGTCTCTATAGTTACCAGACAATTATTAAATGATGCAAATATCACTTAACTGTTGAGATCAAACAGCACAGTTTATCAGTCTGTCTATCAGTCTCTATCTAGTCTGCTTAATGAGCCTCTTCTGTACTGGAGAGTTATATTATGTGTGACGTGTGTGTCCAGGTTTACAGACACCTGTGTGTGCTGTGGTTTGTACTGTTTGTACTCAGACATCTTCTCCTGTTGTATTCATTTCAATGCAAACTCTTCAGCTAACCAGAGAGCTAGTTAGTTATTAGCATTTTCTCCAGTGTTTTATTGTTCTGTATCTATACTACTGCAAAAACTATTCAGACAGTATACATGCATTGCTAACTGCTATACAGTATCTGGGCTTAAGATTCACTTTGCAAACTTATGTTCTTCACATAGGGGGGATTTATAGATTTTGGGGGGATCTATAGACTTTGGGGGGGCTTTTTTCAGCCGATACTATAACCAACAAATATCTGCTTCTTCTGTCCGATAAGCGATAATTTCACATTTTTGTATTCAAAAAGGAAGTTCTTAATCTGTAGTTTATGCACACTTGAGTCTAAATTACTATGGCTTTTTGTCAATGTGTTTTATCTGCAGACTAGGAGCCATAGGCTTTTTTGTTCTATCAAAGCCTTTATTTTTTGTATTGAGTGATACACTTTAATAAAACACTCATCATCAAAAGTTCTTTGTTTTGTGTTCACAATAGTGATGTCAGTTAGATTTGGTTAGGTCAGAGCTCTGGAATATTAGTTAAATCATCCATCTTTGCTCACTACATCTGCCTTTTTTTTTTTACTTTATTTGGTGATGTCAACAAAACAGGGCACAAATACAAAAACAGACAATCACCGAGGATAAAAACACAATAAAGCCTCAGGCTTATTTCCATTGTGGTCCTCATGAACATAAAACATAAAAGAGACATACATGAGACACGGATGGGTATCACCGTCAACACTCAAATTAAGATTAGTAACATTATTACTAGTTTGAAAAGTAATAAAGGCACACTTCAATAGTATACAATACATATACATTTGTTGTTATATGTAAGGAATGTACAGACATAAAAACACATACAAACAACAAGAAGAAAAAGGGGGGGACGGGGGGTTGCAAAGGGGGGGTGGGGGGGGTTGATCTGAGGAAAGGGGGGGGGAGGATGCAAGAGAGCTATAGGGTGTAACAAGGCAGGGGGTTTTGGTGGGGGGAGAGGATCGTGGATGGGGTGGGATGTGCGTGTGTGCGTGTGTGTTTGTGAATGTGTATATGTGGGTCCGAGTGTAAATGTCCAAAATGTCCTTGTGTGTGCAATATGCCTGGAATTCCTTTCAGGGTCACAGCAGTCTCTGCACGGTTGTAGAGTGCGATAACACAGCAAGTTGCTATGGAGACAGCCTTGTGATGTACAGACCAAAGTCAACAGCAGGTGTCTATGGGAGGCGGGGGAGGGGTGAGGGTATGGTGAGCGCTGTTGCAGACGAAATTATCAGGGGAAAGAATTGCTGCAGTGTCCTTGCAGGTGGGGGAATCCAGATTATAATAGAAATGTTTGGGTTACGGGGGGGTGCACTGCACCAACTCAAGTCTCTGGATTCTCAAGTAAGTCCCTTTCTGTTTGCAGAGCAGTGAACATTTCCATGATATAAGCCAAGATATAATCCATTTTTCACAGTTCAAACTCACTGATCGCCCATCTAAATTTTCATGACGTCACAGCCTAGGCTCAATCGCTGTTGTCTTCCCGTACCCCGCGACGAAAGTTCCGTCTGGGCAGAGGGGGGTGGGGGTTCCCCGGACCCCGCATTCCTCAAAGTTGAGTTGATTTGCGTTGAGAGACCAGCTTAGTAAATCCAAATCCATATTTGTCATTTCGAATAGACGAATGCAAGTTTGCTCCGGTTAGGGTGGTGTTGCAGGCAGAGGGAAAGGTGGAAGGGAGAGATAAGGGAGAGAGCGAAAAAAGCGACCGCCTTACTGTCATGTTACTGGCAAAGCTGTAACAAATTTGGCATTGGGGAGAGTTCTATTGAAGTGAATGGGCAGTCATGGGAAGTCTGTCCCACTATAAACCATTAAGGCTATCTGTCTGTGTGTTTCCACCTGATTAAAGAAAATACATTATGTGATGTTGACTGATGTTTTATGTATTACATAAAATCACATGTTTTCTTTAATCAGGTGGAAGCGTTTTTCAATCAAAGGTGAAACGACACAGATCATGGTTTATTTACCCCACACACGCAATTTAACATAGCTGTTCTAGAGCCAGCGACCGACACAAAACCTGGACGTTTCATTTTGGGTAAAACATGAGGGTTTTTTACATGGATTACGCCAGCTCTGGGAGTATGAAGTACTTTGAATGCGCAATATTTGGTCACAACAAATATGCTAGCTTGCCGAGCGGGGAGGCTACACCACAGCCTGCAGTAACAGGTTGAGCTAACATTCCGCCCTCTAATGTGTCCGACATGGCGACCACTCGCCCATATTCAGCAAATGTTCGTTCCGCTCTGTCCGCTTAACATTATAGACATTGGTGCGCAAACAATTGTGGGACCTGTCCCCCATTATAAATTACAAATCTGCGGGAATTGGCAAAAATATGGGTGATTCTCGCAATCCCGCGCCAAATTTTAAGCCCTGAGTATACTGTATGTATGAGTACTTTGGGCATTGCCATAGTGTTATAGCTTTAATCAGGACAAATTTACACCAGTACATTGTCACTGAAAAGCAGAGCCTACTGGCAGCCTTTTCAAGCTACTGTTATTTACTGAGCTAAAGGAGTATCAAAGAGTTGTGGGTCTATTCACATCCATTTATTTGTCTATTCAATTAATGTTTATTTTCCATCCACAGCATCAACTCCTATGGGAACTGAAGATACTGGTTATTCTCAAACTGGGAACTGCCCATGGTAAAATTATAGCTAATTTCATAACGTATTCATGTTTTCTTCTAATGCTGCATTCTACAGATAATTAAATGTATTACAGTTGAATGGAACATGTCAGACAGCACCTGTACATTTACAATAATGTGTTGCAGGTCCGTAAAGAGAAGTGCATCAGACAACAACAAGAGAGACGTGGGGCTCTATCTTGCCCCTGGCCTTAAATTTGCGTTAATGGCTTGGCCCGGCGCTATTGGCCGTGGTCAGGCGCATTCCCTAATTTTTCCTTGGTGCTAAACAGCAGAATCCGCAGCGCTAACCATTTAACCACGTTTTTTTAAGCGTAGAATTATTCACAAATGTTGGATTGGTGGTCTCCAGTAAACCAATCACATTCTTCCCTTCCAAGGTCCCGATCCACCGAGATACTCAAGTCCGGTAACTCCGGTTGCGGCTGCATGCTGTCATCTCTTCATGGCAATTTGGATAAATCAGCGCATCACAGATCATAGCCTGAATAAAACAATTCAACCTACAGGCAAATACAGATCTGTTCAGCAGGGCTGATGGTCTCCCTGTACAATATAGAACGTTAACTATTTGTGACATTCCTGATACCATCCATTCCATGATCTTTATATGTTGTGAAAGTTATGTGTTCATAACTTTCACAATAGTGAACAAGCACCCCCACTCGGCTCATTCGGGGCAGGCTTAGTATTATAACTTGTAGGCTACCTGCTGCTCCTGCACATCACAGCACAGGCTAAATGATACGACATAAATATAGCCTACATTATGTAAAGTCATGGCATAAATGTGTTTTTATTGAAAAAGTGTCAAGTAAGCTAAGTCTTGTTGGAGCGGACATCACAGTCTTATGGTTGTCACTCGACTATAACACGTTGTATTTGCGTTTGCGATGGATATATATACGACCTGGATTACATGTATGTTTCAAATAGGGTTGTGTTTTGATTTTTATGTTTTATTTTGACCAATATTGAAATGTTCTAGAATTGCATGTTGTGTTAACATAAATATTATTTATATCTACCACTTAGCCTACTTAGGCTGATTTGGTTGCTTTTTCTTGTCAAAATGTATTAAGCCTCAATGCATGCTGGGAGAGATGCAAATGTATGTCTGTGTGTGGCGTTTGGTAGGGGAGCCGGCACACTGAATAAGGCCTGGTTTTGAAAAGCGTTAACCGCAAAATTAACGCCAGTTGGGAAGATCGCTTTAGGCTGGTATTTAAGGTCGAAACGCCCATTCTGGCCTATTCTGGCACTGCGCCACGCCTCTTCAGCGTAAATCGCATTTCGGGGCGTAAAAACATGACGCTATCTTCCCGAGTCACGGGTAGGCAGGCGTAAAGCGTGTTTTTTGCATTTAAGGCCAGTTAGCGCCTAGGGCACACATGGGCCCGCGGGCCGTATGCGGCCCGCGGGCGCCCCCTGTGTGGCCCGCGATGGAATTGCAAAAAGAAAAGAAAAAAAAAAGAAGAAAAAAATTACAGTGCACTTGAACGCAACATGCAGAATAAGTGTCCCGCTGAATAAGTGTCCAACTGTTCATGTCATTCTGGGCAATACTCTTCTGTTATAGCATTTCAGTCTGGAATATGGAATATCTTTCAATAATATTTATGACTAAAAGGCTAAAAGTAATCTCATGTGTAAGAAATGACTGTTCTACATTGAAGTAGAAATTTAAATAATTAACTTTTTGGATTTATTTAGCTTCAAGAGTGCATTTTTGTTCTTGTGTGACCCTCAACACAGGCTTTGAGAATCCCGGGCCACTTACTGATACTTATGCTTAAATTAACCCACTCATATTCTGGTTTATTTCAAGAAAAACATTTCGGCTAGTGGAAATTCTAATTGGCTGGTAACTTTAAAATCTAGCAGCCATATTGGCAGCTGGTGAAAAAAGTTAATTTCAAGCCCTGCAGGGAGAGCAGGTGGTGACATAGGAGTGAGTGAGGAAAAGGATCAAATATTGGTGGTTAAGACTGAATAATGACATCACAATTGTTAATTAGTTATTCCTCTAAACCTGGCTTCAAATGCCCCAAATTTTTCGCGCTGGCGCCGTTCAGCCCTCAGCAAAATCTGGTAGCGAGGAATTTTTTTTGTGGCCCTCTCTATCATCAAAGTTGCCCATCCATGGGTTACGGCATGACAATATTTGTTCGGCCCCCGGCAACAATCTTCTCATGTGGCCCCCCATGAAAAATAGTTGCCCGAGAATAGAGCCCATGGAGTACAAGAAAACACATTCTTACTTCCATCACACAACATTTCATTTAAAGTGTACAGATGTGTGCATATAATTGCGTGTATCTCTGTTATTCAAACATCGCACATGTATTTTCTATACCTGCTTATTCCTATTCAGAGTCAGGGCTGGATCAGCTTATCCCAGCATGCATTGTGTGGAAGGCAGAGAAAAATGTACATTGTTTTGTACAGAATTTATTTAGTCATTTTATACAGACAGCTGATGGAGGTGAATGAAGTTTGTTGTTCCCAGCACAAACTGACATTTTCCCCATTGTAAGAGTTTATGCATATCTATATACTGTCTATATATTTTACCCAATTATTTTGTCACGTGATTTTTAAAGCTGCACTCGAGCTGTGTTCACTGCTGATCAGCAGACAGTTTGTATTTAACTCTTTAGTTTGGCTTCATCACTTCCTGTGGGTGAGAAGTGTCAGACCTGCCACCAGAACATAATTTGGGCAAATAGAGAGAATCTGCTGGATCTCCATTAGATGGGATGGGTTCTGTTCTCTTGCAGCAGCGTGCAGGGTGGATTATTTTGTGCATAAAATATTTCCTAGTGCAGCTTTAAGTCAGTATCTTATTCAGTGTTAGGTGTGAAAGTTATCCAGAATTGTTTTTTTGTAATGTAATGCACTGATTTCAATGAGCATGAACATTGTGATTTTAACCCTGTTCTTTTAAAACTGTATAGATAGATAAGTACTTTATTTAGACTTCATATTGTATCTTTTCAAGCTTGGTCTTTTACCAGTTTATGCAACAATAAACATTGAATTTCTTCAGCAAGCTGTCAGTAGTGTTTTTATAATATATTGATATGATAATGTCCTTCCAGCCATGTTTAATCTGTTCTCCTCTCTGTATTATTGAGCAGTCAAGTATAATGGTCCCTTGAGAGGCAGGCTGACACTACTGCAGAAGCATGTGTCCAGGTTAAAGCATCATCAACAGGCCAAACAGGATTGTGGAGTATCATTTAAAAAATGAGGATACCCGTACAAGTACCAGTACCAGTACCAGTATATCCATGATACAGATACCGAATACTTCATTTGCTACCTTTTCCCCCCTACTTCATTCATTTTATAATTTGTTCATTCAACTCTGTCACTTGTAGCTGCTGCGGGATGGGACGATCACATGTCGCATGAAATCAAAGAATGCTTATGGTGATTGGCTGCAGAGAAAAAGAAACCCACTGACCTAAAAAAAATATATGGACAGAGCTATCCGTTTGATTTTGGTCATGGGCGATTATACGTTGGTGCACTGGCTGCACGTGCAACCCCTAGTGGCCAGATGATTTTTTTTTTTTTTAACCTTTTATTTATACAGGGGGAGTCTCACTGAGAGCAATGCTCTCTTTTTCAGGAGTGCCCTGTTCACATTCACACACACATTCATACCTGGAAGCTGACCAGTACAACCATAGTCTGATCTGTTGGCCACTGAGCAGCTCCACTGGAGCGGTTTGGGTTAAGGGCCTTGCTCAAGGGCACCTCAGTGGTGGTAATGAGGGAGGGGCAAGCGCTGCCTTTTCACTTTCCCCACCCAGATTTATCCTGCCGGTCCCGGGGATTGAACCGACGACCTTCTGGTCACAAGCTCGATTCTCTAACCATTGGGCCACCACTGCCACGTAAACGATTTAAACCAAATCTAATTGAATATATATCATGTGTTGTAGATATCTATATGTCGTTGTATTCAACATTATTCAATGCAATTTCTCGATTCATTGTGTTTCTGAAGAAAATAAATCTGTACTTGACCTCTCAACTCAGCTCACGTGATGCGCGCTGGTTGTGGTACTATGTGCTACTATGTGCTTGCGTCAGACATCAGCGACGAGACAGAGATATTTAACATGGCTAAAAGGGTAAACCAAACTCTCGACCGATTTTTCTCTAAGAAAACTAGGACTGATACAGAGAAACATGACCGCAACAATAATACCATGCCGGTCACCTCAGCAGCAGCTGGCGGCAGCAGCAACATTGTTCTCAGTTCGGACGACGAAGAAGAGAGGGGAAGCGGCGGTGGACCACCGGTCATAGTGACAACCACGTAGGCTGCGTCACTGCATCACAATGTGGCAGTTTGAAAGCTCCACCTCTGCTTAGATTGAACTGTCATTTCTCCAGACAGTAGTGTGAGAACAGATCAAGACATCACCTGACTGCAGCTTGGGTAAAGTTACATCTACTGTAGGTGTCATTCAGCATATTGTGATATGTTGTTGGAGAATGTGTTGTCATATCCTACTATAGCATTCAGTGTCTCCTATACAGTTATCTATTTGTGGAGGTACACCACAATTCAATCAGAGAAACACATTTCTAGAATGACAAGGATTTATTAGATGATAAGATACATGAGCCTGTAGGCACATAAGAGTTTATTTTTGGCGATTAGACTCCATCATAACGTCAGCTTGATTATGACGTTATGATCAGCAGGGGTAGATCAGCCAGGAATAGGAATGAAGATCCCCCCCGTGGAGTCTAGACCTGGTGGTGGTGACAGATGAGGTCTTGGTCTTGGTGGCGAAGCTTCTGAATCTGAGATCTCAGAGGACTGGAGGAGAATGGGGTGGAGGCGGGTCGCAGGAACGTACTGAAAAGCAACAGATCACACAGAGAGAACGGAGAGCTTTTAGCTTTGACAGCTTGATGGTGATAGGCTGAATGGGAAAAGGTGTCTTACTCTGATTGTCCTAAAATGAACGTTAACTCCCACAAACAGTGACGCTAGATAGAAGCGGGAAAAGGAGTGATTGATGACGTAATTTTATCAATGAGTGGGCGAGACAATTAGAGGGTTTCTCTTAAGAGGGAAAGAAGTGAATGACTGAAGAGCTGAATGAGTGCCCGTGACAAGTGACGACTAAGGGATTCTCCTAGAAGAGTGAATGAATAAAAAGAGAGTGAATGATGATAATTAGGTCTCTCTTAAAGAATTTTCGCTCTAGCTACATTAGATTTTGAGCACAACAAATAGATTTTGACTGCCACATATTAATTTCAAGTAGCTGACTGCAAACACCTGCTTTAGGAGCCCACTAGATGGTGCTCTGAGGCCCACCAGTGGGCCACGGTTCAGTGGTTGGGAAACACTTATCATGCAGATAGAATAGGCTATATAAGGAGACAATTATTTTTTCATCACTGTAAAGCCACAGCATAGTGCAGAGGATATTAATGTGATGTGTGTAGTTATTAGATATTAATGTGATGTGTGTAGTTGTGTAGCCTCTTCATTTTGCTCTCAGAGTGCCCCAGATTAATGTATTTTATTTTAAAATTTACACAGTTTTACAAAAAGGAGTAATACTGACTTCTGGGTGGTGCAACCCCTGTTTGGAAGGTCTAGAATCACTATATGATTTTGGTGTCGCGTTTGGAGTTGAAATGTTGGCGGTCGCCAACATCAGTGGCGCTGGAAGTACTTTTAGGTAGGGGGTGCTCCAAGGCTGAAGGTCGCCGCCAATTTTTTTTTGGCCACTTTGTCGCCAGATTAGAGGAATATTAACATTAAGATTAGACTGTTGTGTTATTATTCAGTCACCTTTTCTCCCTCACCTCCATGTCACCACTTGCTCCCACTGCTGTGTTGGAATCCTCATTCTCTCTCCCACCCTTTTTGGACTTTTAGCCATATTTAGAGGAATATTTAATTTTAAATTAACATTAGGATTTGATGGAAAGGGTTTTTCTGTACCTCGTTCAACCTAATTAAAAACAGCCCACTCCAATCAGAAGGTGTGACATATGTTAATACCTTTCCAGTGTGTCCAATTATTCCAGATATATGAAAAACCAATACAACAAGCAATTCTGATATTTAGAACATTATTTTATATAGAGAATATTGCATATTTAGTACAAAGCAGGTCAAGTTATATATTACCCAGAGATCTCCGTGGTGGATTTTCAGTGGTCCTTCCTAACAGCAAATATGTAGCAGGTCAAAAAAGACCCTTGAAAACCGACCAATTCTAATATTTTGCGTGGGCTTTTAAAGTGCATTTCCTTGTGGGCGTTCTCTCCCCGCAGGTTTCCTCCTCCATCTGGGGACATCCTTCACTGCTGCCTTGTCATTGGTGGTCATACGATCTCTCCTTCTGTCACTCCTATGCAGGCGTGTTTTCTCCCCCTCTTGGTCCGCATCATGTGACCTGGCTCTCCCACTGGAGGTCACAGCACTAGCCCTCACTTGAAATAGTTATCTATTAACTTCCTATCTACCAAAGCAACTGTCAATATATTTACTTTAAATTCCTATTTTCAACTCCTATAATTTGGTCAGCTAATTTAGCTATTTACCTATTTAGAAATCCTATAGCACTTTATTTATAATTACTTTAGACTATATAAACTAATTCTACATCCTGGATAAGATCAAATTCAGCTAATCATGGGTTAATCCCAGTCTGAACTGGATTTAAACATCATACAGCCCAAACCACTACCTCTTAGTCTAAAACCACTCTATTGAGTGTAAAAAGAGAAGAGGATAGTTCCTTATGGTTAAATTCAACAAATCAGAGAAAACCTCACCTTGTTTAATCAGGAGGAGGAAACTCTTATCAATTACCAATTATTAACTAATTTGACTATACATTTATTTTCCATTCTATAGTTGCAGTAGTAATAATAGGCTGATATTTATCTAAATATTATATAGCTCCCTTATTGTGTAGCAAGTAATGCAAATTGAAGTTTATTCAACACACCAAAATACAACATCTCACCCCATTCCATTACTGTTCTAGACACAGTCTATCATAAGATAACCAATATATATTCTACTGAGCATCTAATATTCCCAAAGACCAACGCCGGGCCGTCTGAGATTCGAACCCGGGACCTCTCTTCTCATATGGGCTGTGTCCTTGAGCCTGTCCTCATTTCTGGGGGAAAAAGGTTAGCACATCGAATGTATAGTCTAAACTTTATTTCATATCAGATATCAAAACCCACTCAGTCAATCAGTAGGATATATATGAATACAATGTTATGATCCTTCTCACCAAAACTTTGCATCCTGTGGTGCTTTGTGGAATGTGCCTCCCCCCCCTGTTGATGTTCTGCAGCCATTTGTCTTAGAGAAAAGCCATAAACTCTGTGTTGTTTTCCAGTCCTATCCCACAGTGACTAAGTGACTGAGCAGAGACATTAAAAGAATGTCCTTTTGTCAGCCGATCTCCGTGACCTCTGCCCCGACCATATCCTAAATGACCGTCCTTGTGCAGCTTATCCACCCGGCCATCCGAGACCCTGTGTAATGTTCTCCAGACCTTCCTTAAACAAGGCTTAAAGTAACAGCTTGTCACACACAAAACATTGTTCAATTTCCACTAAACCCTCTACTGGTTAATCCCCAAGGCCAGCACGTCTCCCAATAGAAAGGGGGAAAGTTCATTTAACACAAACTCACAGCAGCTCCTCAGGGACCTAGAACAGAACATTTAAAACATAATTAAAGATATATTTGAATTAACAAATGATAAGTCCATCTCTGTAATTGTATATTTTCATATCAGCATTCAAGGCCGCCCTGCTGAAGTATCCGCCTCTTGTTGAGTCCAATCTGGGCCTATGGGGAAATGTTTGATCAAAAAACCAGAGATTGGGGAGAGAAATCCTATCAGATTACACTGTTGTGATGTCATTATTCAGTGTCTTCTCCTCTTCTCTGCAGCATTACTCAATTTACCCTCAGGAATCAGGGACAGTGATAGCCTACCTGCTATTCCTCCCATATATCCAGGGCCAGATTAATAGTACCATGGGCCCCCGGGGCTATTCATTTTCTAAGCTATTCATTTAGCCTTTTAGTCATAAAGATTATATCTTCCAGACTGAAATGTTATAACAGAAGTGGGGTATTGGCCAGAATTACATGAACATTTGGACACTTATTCAGCGGGTATTTTGCATGTTGCGTTCAGGTGCACTTTAAAAATTATTTTTTTATTTTTTTATTTTTTACATCTCTTGCCACCAGGGGGTGCTGCAGCACCCACTGCACCCAGCTTCCCGCGCCCTTGGCCAACATTGTGTGTTCCTCCCTTCCCCTTCCTCCTGCTCCTCTCCTTTTTTCTCCCTCCTCACTGCTACTTGTCTCATCTCCTTCGTTTATTCAGCTTTCTGTCTAGATAGATAGATAGATAGATAGATAGATAGAGTACTTTATTCATCCCCGAGGGGAAATTCTGGCGTTACAGCAGCAGTAGCATCAATGACAGCAACAAGAGCATCAATGACAAGAGCATCAATGACATTAAACAATTAGACAATAAAAAAAGTTACACAAATAAAAAAAGTTACACAACTAAGGTAAGGTGCAGAAACAGCAGTATTAAAATATTGCAATAAGAAAAGAAACAAACCAATACGCGAAAATATACAATATACAATCTATACCACTTTACTTCCACCGCCTTTACATCTTACGTTTCCCAGAAACTGTAGGTAAATTAAATCAAATCAACTAAAAACTCCTAAATAGTATTGAAATAATACTATTATTTATATTTCTATTATTTCTATAACTAAACTAAAGCTGTAGTTTGTTATTTATATAATGATTGATATGACTATACATACTATACATAGTGAGTGTGCAATGTGGGCATGTGCACAGTGCATTGGATTCAATGTTCAGGAGGGCAGGAGGGGAGGGGGCGGTAGGGAGAGGAGGGCCCTCCTCTCTCTGCGTGTCCAGGAGTTATTGTAAATTGTTATTGCGGTGGGTACGAAAGACCTCCTGTAACGCTCCTTGCTGCAGGGAAGCTGACGGAGCCTCTGACTGAAACCGCTCCGTTGTCCAGCCAGCAGGTCATAAAGGGGGTGTGTCGTGTCATCCATGATTTTGAGTATTTTTTGTAACATCCTTCCCTCCACAACCACCTCCAGGGGCTCCAGAGTGGTCCCCAGCACAGAGCCCGCTCTCCTAAAAAGTTTGTTCAGTTTGTTAGAGTCGCTGGCTCTGATGCAGTTGCCCCAGCAGGTGGCTGCAAAGAGAATTGCGCTTGCTACCACAGACTGATAAAAGATATGCAGCATCTTGCTGCACACGTTGAAGGATCTGAGCCTCCTCAGGAAATAGAGTCTGCTCTGCCCCTTCTTGTAGACAGCCTCGGTGTTGCATCTCCAGTCCAGTTTTTTGTCCAGGTGAACGCCCAGGTATTTATAGCTGTCCACACTCACCACCTCCTCACCCCCGATGGAGATAGGGTTCGGCTCAGTGCTGGTCCTCCTGAAGTCCACAACCATCTCCCTGGTTTTGGACACGTTAAGGAGGAGGTGGTTTTCTCCGCACCAGTCCACAAAGCGGCTCACCAGATCCCTGTACTCCTCCTCCTCTCCATCTCTGACACACCCCACAACTACAGAGTCATCTGAATATTTCTGCAGATGACAGGATGTTGAGTTGTATTGGAAGTCAGAGGTGTATAGGATGAAGAGGAAAGGTGAGAAGACAGTCCCCTGTGGTGCTCCTGTGCTGCTGACCACCCGGTCGGACACACATCCCTTCAGTCGCACAAACTGTGGTCTGTCTGTCAGGTAGTCGATAATCCAGGAGGTTGTGGAGGCGCCTGCATCCTTTGAAGCTTCTCATGCAGTAGTGCAGGCTGGATGGTGTTGAAAGCACTGGAGAAATCAAAGAACATCATCCTCACAGTGCTGCCTGCTGTGTTGAGGTGAGAGTGGGCTCGCTGGAGCAGGTAGATGATGGCGTCGTCGACTTCAACCCTGGGGCGGTACGCAAATTGCAGTGGGTCCAGGTAGGTGTCCACCTGGGGTCTGAGATGAGCCAGCATCAGTCTCTCCAGGACCTTCATGATGTGTGATGTCAAGGCCACCGGTCGAAAGTCATTCAGGGCAGATGGAGAGGGCTTCTTAGGAACCGGAACAAGGCAGGAGGTCTTCCACAGCACCGGAACCCTCTCCTGGCTCAGGCTAAGGTTGAAGAGGTGCTGTAGAACCCCACATAGCTGTTCTGCACAGGTCTTCAGGACCCTGGGGCAGATACCATCCGGACCAGCTGCCTTGTTCTGGTTTAGCCTCCACAGCTGCCGCCTCACCTGTTTGTTGGTGACAGACAGTCTGGTGGTGGGGGTAGAGGGGGGATCAGCGGGTGGGGATGGTGGTGCTTCTTGAAGTCTCTGTTGGGAGGGGGGAGGGTCGTAAGGGGGGGGAGTGGTGGCCCTGAGTGAGCTGGTTGAGAGAGAGGAAAGAGAGTGAAACGACTGTGGGGGCAGGGAGGCAGGGGGGGGCAGAGTGGCTGGGGGCAGAGGGTGAGCCAGCTGAGGGTCCTGTGCCGCTGAATCTGTTGAAAAAGTTGTTCAGCTCGTTTGCTCTGTCCAGGTTACCCTCAGCCTGATCCCCCTTTGCTTTGAATCCCGTTATCTTCTTCATACCAGACCAAACTTCCCGAGTGTTGTTCTGAAGCTTGTTTTCCAGCTTTTTCCTATATGTCTCCCTGCCCTCCTTCAGCCTGACTTTCAGCTCTCTCTGTGTGCTCCTCAATAATTCCCTGTCCCCCTCCCTGAAGGCTCTCTTCTTTTTGTTCAAGAGCTCCTTCAGCTCACTGGTGATCCAAGGCTTATTATTGGGGAAGCATCGTACAGACTTGGTGGGAATTATGTTATCAACGCAGAATTTAATATAATCTGTTACGCAGTCATTCATGGCGTTGATGTCCTCTCCATGTGGCTCACAGAGCACATTCCAGTCAGTGATTTGGAAGCATCCCTGTAGAGTCTCACTTGTGTCCTGTGACCACCTTTTCACAGTCCTTGAGGTTACAGTCTGCCGTTTAACAATGGGTGTGTATTGGGGGGTGAGACACACCAGATTGTGGTCGGATCTCCTGAGGGGGGGTAGGGGAGTG
The DNA here is from genome assembly GCF_964638095.1 of Poromitra crassiceps. Taxonomy (NCBI): domain Eukaryota; kingdom Metazoa; phylum Chordata; class Actinopteri; order Beryciformes; family Melamphaidae; genus Poromitra; species Poromitra crassiceps. The sequence continues at coordinate 489,799 of NC_139628.1, forward strand.
GAGATGTATGCATCTCTAACGTTTGCATAGAGTAAATCTAGTGTTTTATTTCCTCTAGTGTGGCATGTAACGTATTGCTTGAAGTTAGGGAGTGTTGTGTTGTCTAGTAGTACCACAGGTCAAGATCATGCAAAGCAACTTCACTGCATCTAGACTGCTGTCTTTAACGTCACCGTGCTATACCGTTATCTACCTCAATTATGGCTCCTAAATTCCCACATCGCCCTGCTGTAAATTACCCATGTGTAATACATATTTGAAAGCTGTGGTGCAAACGAAAAGGTGGGAGGAGGTAGGAAGGAGAGGATGGTATGGCAAGTATGAACGGACGGGGGAGAGTTTCAAGCAGAAGAGTTTCATTTAAAAACAGGAAGGGTGGATGAGAAGAAGTAACAAAGAAAGGAGACTGTTTGCTAAATGAGTTGTGACACTTTGGGGCCCCTTCTCCTTCCTCTATCTGCTTTACATAATCCTCAGGATATTATGACACAAACTGCGTCTAAAGACGTCAATTCAAATAGTAACGTAGAGTGCCTGTTATGGCCAATTTTGATGGCTTTCCAATGTCCATTCGCCATAATACACAGGTAGGTTGGTTGGAGTGATCTTACGCAGACCAATGACATCAATGATGGATTGTCCAGACAGTGTATTGCAGTTTGTTGGTTGTTTATTGTAAAAGATGTCATACCATTTGTTTCGTGTTTGTTTCCAGTTTGTTTCCAGTTTCTGTGGTCTGTCTGGTCTGTTGTGTGGTCTGTCTGGTCTGGTAAGAACTGTGTAAGCTCCACCTCACCTGTGCCTAATGATTTCCCTCCTGTTACCTGTGCTTTATATACACCTCTGTGATCCCATTACCGCCACCAAGTGTCTAAAAATAGTAGTGCAGGATAATCTATAGAAAATAATAGGACATGCCAACAACATACATAAATGGCTTCTACACACCGGCCCCTAATTGTCTTAAGTATAACGAAACAATTACCAATAAATAATAAAGGAGCTATATTTCTACATAACTTTTTTCTTTTTCTTTTTTAATACATTTTTCAAAAAAGGTATGTAGTATGTGTTGGTATTTAATCTTTTTTTTTCTTTTTTTTTTCTTTTTTCTTTTTTCTTAAATGGCCAGAGGCTGCTAGCACAAGCCATATGAAATTTGGTGTTAACCACCAGTCCTTGCTGAACCTAGGTCCCTAGGTCTCAGCTTCTTGGAGCAGACATATCTTTGTTATTGGTCTTTCCAAAATGTTGTTCTTTGTTTGAAGTCGAACTGTGCGCACAAGACCTTGTGCATCTGATTTGCTCTCCAGTATTCTGCCCATTAACCAGGAGCCTCGTGGTGCAGTGGAATCAACCACCACAACAATGTCACCAGGAGTGAAACTTCTTTTTACTGTTGACCACCGTTGGCGCTCTTCGATTAGAGGTAAGTATTCTTGTGTCCACCGTTTCCAAAACAGATCTGCCATGTACTGCACCTGTCTCCATCTGCGTTTGATGTACAAATCCTGTTTTACAAAAAGTCCAGGTGGTATTATTGGCTTTGTTTTCAACAGAAGGAGGTGGTTTGGGGTAAGTGCTTCCAGGTCCATTGGATCTTCAGAAATCTTGGTAATGGGTCGATCATTTAGAATTGCTTCAACTTCACACATTAGTGTTTGCAATCCTTCATCGTCCAGAACTTGCTGGTTAAGAACAGAGCGTAGCACATTTCGAACCATGCGGATCAGTCGTTCCCAAACACCGCCGTTCTGGGGGGCGAGAATGTTGCATGTACATTGTGCAATGTACATTCATCCGGTATTCAACAAGATCCTGCTGCACATCTCCATCCGGCCACCAGAGGAAACGCAGATAGTCGATGTGTTTTTCTGATACTTTGACTTGGTGAAACATTGCTTTGATGTTAGCCATCAAAGCAACTGGTTCTTGTCTGAATCTGATGAGAACTCCGATGAGTGAGTTGGTAAGGTCTGGACCCTGCAGCAGTTGGCAGTTAAGTGATGTTCCCTTAAAAACTGCACCACAGTCAAAGACCACTCTTAAGGTTCCTTTCTTTGAGTGATACACCCCGTGGTGTGGGATGTACCAGAGTTCTCCATCACTTCGATTCAGCTGTTTGACTGGTATCATTTCTGCATAACCATTATCAATCATTTCTGTGAGGAAAGCTGTATATTCATCATGAAACTTCTCATTCTTGCCAAACTTGCGTTTCAAGCTCTGGATGCGCTGCTCTGCAATGCAACGGTTATTTGGCATGCTGGGATTTTCTTGTTTGAAAGGTAAGTCTAAGCAGTAGTGTCCATCTGTCATCTTTGCAGAATGATTCATAATATCCAAGAATTTTACATCTTCTCTGGACATTTCCTCTGTTTCCTTGCTTGTTCTTTCACTGAAGTCATGATTGTACTGTTTGACCAGTAGTTCTTCCAGGTTTACGATGGATATTCGATTGACAGCAGCAGCAGGGCAGCCATTTTCATCCCTGATGTCATTGTCTCCTCTCAGGGGTAGGGATGGGAATCGAGAACCGGTTCTTGTTGAGAACCGGGTCCCAGTGGATCGATTCCTTGGAATCGTTAGCCAACGTCCTGAACGATTCCACTATCGATTCCATGCGCGATGACGTCACACGCTGCGACACGCACGCAACGCAGCCTTGTTTTGTTTCCAGCCACCATGGCGTCTAGGCAGAAGCAAAACGATGACCACAGTGCCACTTGCAATGCTTGCAAAACCTCTATTTCTTCAAAGGGGGGAAATACTAGCAATATGCAGAAACATTTGTCCACACAGCATGCAATAATTTTGGAGGAATGTCACGTTTTTGATGTGCTACGGAGTGACGATAACATGGCTAACAGCAGCGCGGCTAACAGCAGCGCGGCTAACGTTAGCGCGTCATCTGTTAATATGGAGAGTAAACTCCTCCAGACCCTGTCTATTGTGTAAACCAGATTTCACCAATACTCCATTTCCATCCATTTAATTGAGAGGATGATGACGTTCAGAGTCAGACTGGTTCAGGGGCTGGTAGTCGCTTTGGGTCAGAGGCTGCAGCGAGTACTTCTTGTGCAGCTCTAGGCTAGAGCCTCTAGCCCCTCCATTCACCCAGGCAGCTGGGAAGAGTAAAATGACCGAGGCGAGGGTAAACGAATGTCCCCGAGCAGTGACTAAGTTTGTCTGACATGCCAGCTAAAGTAAAATGTCCAAAGTTGCATGTTGTCATTCTAACCACTAGTTCTGTTTCATTCATTCCCACTATATATTTTCTATGGGGAGATGACAAAGATGCTCAACCCAAAATACAAACCCCCAAACAGAGCCAGTTTAACAGACACACTGGTCCCTGCTTGGTATGGGATTGAAAAGAGCAATCTGATCCCAGAGCTGAATAATAATACATAATTATAATAATAATAATCTAAAAGAAAATTAATGTTAATAAACCCGTTTGTACTCTTTTTTTTCCCCCCCTTGCCCAATGAGAATCGATAAGAGAATCGATAAGGAATCGGATCGATAAGCAGAATCGAAAATGGAATCGGAATCGCTAAAATCTTATCAATTCCCATCCCTACTCAGGGGACCATAGATGACCCACCCCAATAGGGTCCTCACAGCATATGGTCCATCCTCTTGGCTGTTGACCAGCTCCCACGGTTCCAATACCTTTGAAGCATTTGTTCCAATTAGTAAGTCAATGCCAGAGTTTATTTCATGAATTCTTACGTCTTTCAAGTAAGGCCAGTGTGACAGGTCTTCTTGTCTGGGAATGTTGGTCTGGGAAACAGGCGTAGTCTTGTGTGTGTACACATCAGTTAGTTGAATGAAATTGTTGTTGTCCAGACTTGATATTTCCAAACCTGAGATATGATGACTGGTCACAGGCTTCATTTGATTCATGGTACGTAAAAGAACATTGGTCTTTCGTCCTGTTATGTTCAGCCTTCTCATTAAGCTTTCTGTGCAAAAGGTAGCATTGCTTCCCTGGTCAAGAAAGGCGTATGTCTGTAACACTGTCTCCCCCTTGTGGCTCTTTACTTGTACTGGAACAATGGAGAAGATGCATGTTTCATTACCGGCCCCAATGTGCCCACAAGTATGAGGTGAGAGAACAACATTACTCCCAAATGATTTCTCATTCTGTTCTTTGTGCTCTGGTTTCTTTTCTTTGTCCTTTTGTTCAATGTGAAGGATTTCAGGATGATTTTGTTTGCACACATCACATGTTAAACGACTCTTGCAGTCCTTGCTTATGTGTCCTTTTTTCAAACATGCAAAACAGACTCCCTTTGCCTTTAAGAAGTCTATTTTTTCTCTGTGCATCTTCTTCCTGATCTGTGGGCACCGCACCAATGTGTGACCACTCCTATTACAGAACAAACAAGAACTTTGAGAATTGTAAGTAAACATATTTCTTTTCATTCCATTAGGTGTCATATTTTCCTGCGTTGATGTGTCCACAGGTGTAACAGTTGTTGCAAAACTGCTTCGTCTTGGTCTTGACTGTTCCCTTGGTTTAGCAAAGCTTTTGACAGTTGTAATTGGCTTAGCATCCTGGATGTTTCCAAAAAGTGGATCTGACAGTATCTTCACTTGTCTCTCTATGAAGTCTACCAGGTCAGAAAATTTTGCTCTTTGTCCATGCTGCTCCTGTAACTGACACGCCCTGTTCCTCCACTTGTCCCTGAGCTTGTAAGGCAGTTTCAGAAGGATGATCTTCATATTGGAAGCAACATTCATTTCATCCATATAGGCAAGATGTTCCATTGCATTGCAACAACCTCTAAGAAACAGGGAAAACGCTTGCAGTGTTTTCACATCCTCTGACTTGATCGCTGACCAGGCAAATGCTTTGTCCATATATGCCGTGGCAATCTTATGCTCATTACCAAAATGTTCTTTCAGCAGATCTTTTGCTTTTTTATAGCCTTGGGCTGGAGGTAAATGTTGGCAGCTTTGGATTAAGTCTTTTGGATGCCCTCTAGTGTACTGTCCTAGAAAATGCAAGCAGTCACTGTCATCATCAGTCCTTCTTTCCACTCCTCTTTCAAATGCTTTGATGAAAACTTCATACTGTAAAGGATCACCATCATAAACAGGTATGTCTCGTGGTGGTAAAGTAGAAGACAGATTTTGTTGCGCAAGAAGAGCAGTGATGTCCTTTTGCCTCTGCATTATGTTATACATATCACCTTGGTTACCAGCATTCATCAGTAGAGGGGATGTAGTGTCAACATGAACCTGCACACCTTTTTGCATATGACCTTGGTTACCATCATTCAGTACACTTTGGCTTTGTGAGTATTGAGTTTTATGGGTGACATGAGGTTTACTAGGTGGTCCAGAAGTTGATGGCTTTGGTCTAACAACCGGTTGCTGAGAGGAAGAGTCAGTTTCCATCCACATATTTTGTTTTTGTTGCACTTGAACAGGTTGATATTCCTTTGCCTGTGGATTTAATGTATCCGATTGATTGATTTTGAGCAGTTCCTCTTCTCAAATAGGAGTTCATCCCATCAGAAACTCGAGAGCTGCTTCTTGATCCCTTGCTCTGAAATACATTAATTTTTGCATTGGTTGCTGCCAGTTCAGTCTCTAGTGCCAGCTGTTCTTTCTTTCTTTTCAAGTCTTCTTCCTTTCTTTCCAAGTCTTCTTTCTTTTCAAGTCTTCTTCCTGTGCCTCAAGGTCATGCTTTTTCTGCAGGGCAGCAACTCGTTCCATTAGAGCAGCCTTTTCTGCCTCAGCTTTAATGCAAGCAGAGGATGTTGAAGATGTACTTGATTTTGATGTACGTGATGAAGAAGCAGATTTGTGCTTTGATCCAGCTTTTGATAGATTTGACACACTGTCATCAGGTCCAATATCATCCTGTCCAACATCATCATTTATAATACTTGTTTGTATGGCACTTTCAACAGTGGGGTGTGTTTGGTGTCCAACATCAGATAACCATGCATTTACATCTTGTACAAAACCATAAAAAGTTTCCATTTTCCTTTGAAACCACTGAGTTTGCGTTTCAACTTCATTTTCAGGCAGTGGTAAATTCATCAATGTGTCATGGTTTTCTTTGGCTTCTTCACAGAACTTGATTAGCTTATCATAGTTAGATTTGACTTCAGTTGCATTTTCATTTGATTTCATGAGCTCTTTCATCATTTCCATTGATTTGTTAGCTGCTTTGCAACTCAAGTTTCTTGTCTTTTGACTCTTTTCAATCAACAATTGCAAGCCTTTCACCGTAGGTTTAGCAACTCTTTTTTCCTTTGCAGAATCCTTTCCACCATCTTCTTGTGGCTCAGCATCAGACTTGACACCAGACATATTTGCTGTCCCTTTAAGACTCCTTAGTGTGCTACAGTAGAATGTCTGTCAAACTGCTGAGATTGTCTCATTCAGTCAATCAACTCCATTATATTAGCCGTTTTCCAATACAGCTGTTCATAGCTTCTCCAATAAAGCTTAATGTTCGCACACATACTGTACCCACTGGCTCTCCATGCACTTTGACTTGTGTTGGTCAATGGTTTCCAATCTCCATGGCAGGTTAGCAGCACAGCAGATGATTTCCATCAGTCAATGTGCAGTTGATTGGCAATTGGTGGTATCCACAGCAGCAGCAGTCAATCAGCAGCAGCATTCAGTCACAATTTGTTTCCTTCCAGCAGCACAGCAGCATGTAAAGAAAACAATCCCATTTGTTCCACAAGCTCCATTTTCACTCATAGAGCTAGTTCTTACTTAATGTTATGGCCAATTTTGATGGCTTTCCAATGTCCATTCGCCATAATACACAGGTAGGTTGGTTGGAGTGATCTTACGCAGACCAATGACATCAATGATGGATTGTCCAGACAGTGTATTGCAGTTTGTTGGTTGTTTATTGTAAAAGATGTCATACCATTTGTTTCGTGTTTGTTTCCAGTTTGTTTCCAGTTTCTGTGGTCTGTCTGGTCTGTTGTGTGGTCTGTCTGGTCTGTTGTCTGGTCTGGTAAGAACTGTGTAAGCTCCACCTCACCTGTGCCTAATGATTTCCCTCCTGTTACCTGTGCTTTATATACACCTCTGTGATCCCATTACCGCCACCAAGTGTCTAAAAATAGTAGTGCAGGATAATCTATAGAAAATAATAGGACATGCCAACAACATACATAAATGGCTTCTACAGTGCCATTGACGTCTAAAGACGTCAATTGCGTTTTTTGACGGTGGAACGTGGATCAAAGCCTGATGCATCTGCTGTAAAAGTATGGGGGATTTTGAAGGTGTATAAGCTATTTTACGGACCCAGGTGGCGACAGTGCTCTCCGGATTAGAGAAAGATGAGAAAAAAGAGTAGAAGAAGCCGTGGGGAAACGGAAACCGATGCATGCTGTAACGTTAGCTGTGAACAGCAGCCAATCTGCTCCCACAATAGACTACTTGCACAACTCCACTACTTCCTGAAATGAGTAGGGCATCTTGGTTTCCTGTCCTACACTATTGGATGAACTGATTAATGTCAGGTGTGCCTGACTGCTGCGGTCACAACAACAGTGATCAGGCACACCTGACATTAATCAGTTCATCCAATAGTGTAGGGCCCAATTCCAATTCGCCCCCTTACTGACTCAAGCCCTTAGAGGCGCGTTCACGTGAAGGGAGTGAGGGTTTAGGGATGTCCCACGGTGAAATCGCAAAGTGAACGAGGGCTCAGAGTGAGCCCTTTCTGCCCCCTTACCGTAAGGGAGCAGCTATGGCCACTTAGGCAAAGGGAATTGCCCACAATGCATAGCGTTGTGAGGTATAAAACGGGGAAGGCTGCAAATATCAGTCAAAAAAATAAAAGAACACACGCGTGAAACGAACGCGGTGTTTGCGAGTGCACTGGAATGCCTTAATTGACAATGAAACATTACATTAATAGGGATTTCAGATTAGACAAAAATATTATATCAGAGGAATGCAAGTAGTTATTTTACACAATCCTAGAATAATCATCAATCATTTCTATTACAATTGCAATCACAACTTTTTTGATGAATGAGAAATAGTTTTACCGAATCTGTATTGTACAGTATTGACATTGTGTATAATGTCATTATTATGCTTATTTTAATTATAATTCCACATGTTGCAGATTTTGCAGTAGGCTACATTTATTTTTAAATTACCTGTTGTCCACTCTGTAGAGCTAGAGCCTGGATGAGAACACTCATCAGGGAGTCTATCCCTCAAACACTTTAGGCGTCTTGACAATAAACAATATATAGCGAGCCCCAAACCTGCCAGAGTCAACATCATCTTGTCAAGTGCAAAGGGCTCTGCTGTCCCAATCCTCATATTTATCCAATGTGGATCCCTTCCACACTTGATGACTCAACCACTTTCAGATGGCGGCCATTAGAGGGACTGAGGGTTCAGGGCTTGAGTGTTTAGGGGGCGGATTGGAATTGGGCCTAGGACAGGAAACCAAGATGCCCTACTCATTTCAGGAAGTAGTGGAGTTGTGCAAGTAGTCTATTGAGCCTTTCTGTCTCTGTTGCGATAGTTTCTCCATATGATTAGTTGCCAGAAAAGGAGCACCCGACACCAGCGTCTTTCTGAAAAGTTAAATTATTCTCAGCTGGAAGCGCTGGGAGCCGGCGCACAAAAACGGCAGAGCGCTGTGAAAATAGACGCTGGGTGCAGTGCACTTTGAAACGTGCAGCAGAAAATTCGTGCAGCAGAGAGCCACCAGAGACACTCCCACGGAGGAGGAGTTTGCAGTTGAGGGGGGTGGGGCACGCAGGGCACCATACAACACCGACCCAGACAGCAGGCTCGATGGACAGATTGGCAAACACAAGCTAGAATACCTGATGCCCACCAGCAGTAAATCAAGACCAGCAAGAAGGTGTAGGGTCTGCGCACGCAGGGGCCAGCGCTGCTGGTTTCAGCTAAAAAATATTATTTTGCCATTAAAATTCCTTTGTTTTTGCTGTTTTATTGAAGGAAATTACTCTTCAGATATTTGAGGTGTCACTACATCAGAAAATATTAGCTTCAGAGTCAGTGATGTGCTTGAAATGCTTCATTTCACAAAAGGTTCTAGTTTGAAACATCTGTTTTTGGTGAAACCAACCTATCTTCTACTGCTGATAACTAAAGAATGGAAAATGATATAAATAAACTTTTTTTTGCTGATGATACAAGAGAGTCATCGTTCTTTGGGCGTGTTCGGTGTTTACATAATAGGCTCGGATGACAGGCTAGGATGACAGAGGATGACGAGAAACGCATCAAGCTGAGCGCCCATTGGTTCAACACAGGTGCATCACAAACCCACAGTGAAGTGTAGAAACTTCAATTTTATATCTATTCCAAGCTGTCACTCCATATTTGACATAAATACCACCTGGAATGCCTACATTAAAATTAAAATAAGGAATCTGAAGATCTGTGTTATTTGAGCAGTGAGTGTGGGTGGCGCTAATGCATGTTTTAATTTGTTTACAAACCGCTGTTAAACCAAACTGTAGAAGAAGAAAAGCAGCAGCGAGTGTCCTGCGGGGGTGTTCGACTTGTTGACGCCTCGCCTGACTGTGCTCGCCTGCTCTCGTCTGCTTTCCAGGCGAGGCGGCAGTCATCTCAAACGAGCCTAATATCACACACTATTCTGTGGGTCTTGAGAAATCACTGAAAACGCTCTGAAAGGGCTGGCACTGGGAGCGTCTGTTTTCCAGAAATGGCTGCCAGCCAATGAGTTAATGGTCACCTTGTATACAGTAGTAACAAGGCATTCCACAGGAAGTCAAATGGTTAAATAAGATTGCTTTATGTAGGGGAGAGCAGGGCATGTGGTCACACTTTTCGCTCATTGGTGTATTTCTCACTAGTGCATTTGAGAAACAATATTTTTCGGGCACACTATAATAACTGTACACTACGAAACACTAAATAGGCTACTTAGTTATTCAATAACTGATGCGGACATTCCTTTCTTTACCTTGAGTCTCTTTTAGTCCAGCACTAGTTTTTTCAACTGGTGTGGGGATGTGTGGGGATGTTACAGTATTTAGGGCCCCAACCCTACATTTCTGACAAAATGTTCCATAGGTTTATGGGCAATTAGAGTGTACAGGTGAGTTTATTTCTTGTTATTGTGCTGTTGGCCTTGAGTGTTCACGTGGCTGTGTTGTAAATCCTGTTGAGATGCAGGTGAGTGTCTTAGTCATTATTCTGGCCTTGTGTGTGCGCTGTGAGGGGAGCCCTTCATGCAACCAGGCCCAGGGGCCCATCATGTCATAATCCACCTATGTTTATCAGAGCAAAACTTGACCAGGTCACTCCTAATATTGCCCCTCCATGTCTTTGTATTTATGTTGTTTTCAGATGTTATACAGGCTGTGGAAACAAATGTCAACAAAGAGGAAATAATCAATCAACAAATCTATCTATCTATCTATATATCTATCTATCTATCTATCTATCTATCTATCTATCAAATAACATTTGAATAGGCCCAATTATTTCATGGGATTATCAACCTAATACTGCAGTAATCTAATATTGACATAGAAGATTAATTAGGGTAGAAAATGATGCGATCATGCTGCCAAGCTAGCATCACTTAGTCAGCATGTATTTTCAGTTGATCTAAGTGCTGTTAGAATCACATGGGTTCAGTGTCAAAGTGGGGCTTCTCTACCTGTTAAAAGGGTACAAGTCAAGTTACAGCCTGTTGTCAGCAAACAAAACCCTACTTTTACTCTCAGGGCTTTGTCTTTATGTTTAATTAAAACTTATGGGTCATGATTTCAGTTGTGTCCTTTTGGCACTGAAAAGATCTCACTGTGACTGAGACATCTCAGTTGATAATACTCATTTTCCCCCAAAATCACACTTACTTTGGCTCCAAGCCATCGGTATACTGTATATATATATATACCAGAGGAGGTTTTTCCAGTGAGGCATAGGAGGATGGTCCTCCTCTATTAGATTGGGGATTTTATATTAAAAAATATCTAATTTTTTATTTTTATTTTTATATTTTTCATTTTTCATTTTTCATATTTTTTTTTTATAATAAAATATCAATCAAATGTGTTTTTTCTTATGTGCAGACGCTAATTTTTTCATTCATTATATTCTTAAAATGCTTCAACAACAGTGACCTGTAGGGCACTGATGGAAAGGAGAGCTCCTTGCAGACGAGTCACTCTGGCCCTGGTCCCAGCCTGGAGTAGGTAGTTAAAAAAACATTCGCCCTGTGGGCGTTTATTTATTTGGTAATTTATCTAATGAAAAAATATGATTGGTTGAAAAACACTTGCAATTCACAGAGAACACGTGAGAGTGATGTGTTTTCCAACCAATCAGAGCGGAACACGCCCTTAGCCTGGTGAAACCAGGTGAAACCTAATTGGTTGTTGGTTGGATAGATTGCTAGATTGACATTGTATCGTCGACTGGTCTCTCACGCTGAATCAAATAGGAAGTGAAATCCACTTTGCTGTGATGACCCATGTGATGACCTGGAATGATTTACGACATTTACTGACGACAGTAGCAGCATATTATATTTCCCCCTTATTTTTATTTACTTTTTATCAATCAGTAAGTGTTCACAAGCCAGACAGTCGTTGCATTGGATTACGACCCAAAACGAGTTTCGAGTTGCGGGAGCCTTGCGGTGCGCGATACTGGGATATTTGCAATGTCAGAAAACTGGAATATTTGCAACGTCTCGGCTGCAGCGGTTCCACTACAGACGGCATGGATATACAAGTAAGTCAATTGATTTCAAGTTATCCGGGCCTTCTATTAAATTCGACGTGGAAATGGTTCACCGAGCAGCGCTATTTTTGTCGTATTGAAGTTTAATGCTGTAATTTTTTATAATAAAACCTGCAACCTTAAATTCCCACATTTTTTAACTGAATTTGGCCTGTAAATCGATGGCTGACAGCGAGCTCATTTTTAAAGCGTGAGTGGTGATCTTTATACCATATGAAAGTAGAAGAAATAAGGAATCGATTGGGACAAAGCATGTCAACCTAGCATGTCGGGAAGGGGGGGTAAATAACGCTCCAAAGTTGATGAATTGGAATGTAACTAAACGAGTATGTTGATATAGTGCAGGGGAAGGCACATTCTCGTTCCAGATGCAATAAAGTGTAATTTAACGCTATTTGACAACAGTTTCGGCCATAGACTTTGTCAAGTATCATACAAACAGTGCAAGACAACCATTATAAAGACAGGTGGGCTGATTGAATGGACAACACCTGTCTTGTGAAAGCACACCTGAGTGTGATTACAATGACATCATAGGATCAGTCATGCAGTAATAGGCTACATTTTCGGTACTGGTGCAGATTAATCAAAACATTGATGTCACAGGTAGGCTGTATACCATAATATATCATGAATCTATGTGAATAAATAGATTTATATAAATAGTAATCACAGCCTAATGCATAGAGATAAATCCTGAAACGTTCTCACAACAGTTCTAGCCTAAGCCAGTGGTTTTCAAAGTGGGGTCCCCAGCAAAAAGGGGGGATAATCTATTTTCACTATAATTCCATGCCATCCATAAGTAACACAATCTAAGATAGTGTAGAAGTGAGTAACTAGGCTAATTATAACCATAACAGCACAAATAATTGACAAAAATATCAAAATATACAGTATTTACTCTGAGAAATGAAATAATGAGAAAAGGAACAATTATTGATGGTTAAAACTGAATAATGACAACACAACAGTCTAATCCTAATGCTAATTTAAAATGAGATTTGGGCGTTTTGGGCAAAAGAGAAGAAAAAAACGGCCACATTTTTTTTGACATCTTTACACATGTCAGCCTCTGATGCATTATTCACTTTATTTGAAGTCACTGATGCAAGGATCCATTGTCTTATGGATCTGCAATAATCACATATCTTTTCTGGGCCTGCTATCACAAAATATGTGTAGGTCAAACTAAACGTTTTGTATACTCATTCAATAAAGAGGAAGGAAGCAGCGATGGTCTAAACTAAGTTGGAAAAACATACTGCCATGGTGTGAATTCTTTCTCACCGCAGCTCTCTGTCTGTCTCTTCCTGCACAGAGGGTTTAAGCT
>NC_139628.1:507900-525400 GCF_964638095.1 Poromitra crassiceps
ATTCATTCATATTATTGTTCATGCATTTGTTTAGCACTTTGGTTGGAGAGTGAAGTAGCTGCAGATCTGTTCTCTATTGAATTACGACATATATAATGGTTGCATGGTCATGGAGATATGAGATTAGAGCTACTCATGACGAGTCACTGAAACTGGACAATTCAGCCCGTTCTCATTCCAAACCCGTCTCAGAGCCCCTCTTTGGTGACCTCCATAACGCTATGGAGCCTATAGCGTTTTATGGAACGCAAAGTTGCACTCTGCAGCTGTGTGTTCAGGGAAAGATATCAAACACACCCTTAGGCCCGCTTTGCCTGCGTCTCTCCAACCATTCATGTTAATCCACACTCATCTGGTGTTTCACTCTTCTGCAAACTACTGCACAAACCAAATCAGCTGTTTCACCTCCTGTTTGTAAACCACTGTCTCTCCGTGGTCACGAAAGTTGCTATGTCGGGCTAGATAATTCTATTAATATATCTTGTAGTGTGTGATGCAACTTGATCTTCTAAACTTGTGAGCTTGTTCGGGATTTTAGAGAAAGAAAAGCGGTTAAGTTTCTCCTCATATGTGTGATGCAGCCCAATTTCAAATTCAGTTAGGATTTAAAAACTTCTGTAGTGTGAGCTCAGCTTTACTTGACCAAAGTTCAGCCTTCTGCCTCTGCCATCCTGCATTTCACCCCCCCCCCCCCCACACACACACACTTTGTCAGTTGGAATGAGCACACGCACGCACGCACGTCGCACACACACACACACACACACACACACACACACACACACACACACACACACACACACACACACACACACACACACACACAGACACACACACAGACTTTTAGTCACACACTTGACCTCCATGCCAACTTTAAGCCATCTGCCCCTTACATCATGCATTTCAAAATGTGCCCCCCCCCCCCCCCACACTGCCCCCCTCTTAGCCAATAGAGAGGCAAAGTGGAACGTCATTTCCTGCTTCAGCACTGTACCAGAGATATTCATCCGCCATTTATCTTCCCATAGACATTTCGTAAAATGCTTAGAAAATAGTTTTACTTCATCGAACCAAAAAGTTCAGCTAACGCTATAATCGGGAGAGACCATAGAACATTTCACTCGGACCAAAACTTAAAAAAACAACATCAAAAATATATTTTCTTTAAACGCGTATTTTTTTTACGTTTTGGTCCCAGTGAAATGTTATGTGATCTCTCCTGTTTGTAAATATATCTGTACCATTTGGTTTGAACCAGTAAAACAATATGTTGTGTTCTGCACAGCAGAACACAACATATGGACCCGGGCAATTAAATAAAGCACGTCAGGTCAAGCTCCTCGTTAAGTCACACACCCAATTTTCAAGCTCTGTAAAGCAACATCTTAGGAGCGCCTTGACGGAATTTCTTCAAATTTGCCTCAAATGGTGATTTGGACTGTAGAATGAACTAATGGAAACACTGGAAACAAGCTTTCAGGAAGCCCACAGACGTAGAATCTTGTCTCTAGCACGTAGGATAATATCCGACCCAACGCACATTATTTTTAATGAATTTGAGCTGTTGCCTTCAAATAGAAGATTCAGAGTCCCACGGGCTCGCTTAAACAGACTGAGGAACTCATTTGTGCCCCAGGCTGTCAAGCTGTTGAATCAGGCTAGAGGCTCTAGATAGGGACTAAGGAAGCGCTGCAGCCACTTTCTTTTCCTTATTCTTGTCTTTTGTTATTCTTTTGTTTTGTCTATGCACTTTGAGGATGGTGTTGGTTGTCGTTTTGCACTGTTGTATGTATCAATGAGAGACAAGTGTCTGTGGATGCAAGACAAATTTCGGACTCTGTCTGACAATAAAATAATATCTTATCTTATCTTAATGGCGGAGGCATAAGTCAGCGTTGCGGTCATTCTAGTTTTAATAATATACCTCTCTAGTTCTAGTTGCAGTGTCCAGACCTGTAAGCTCTTCATCTCCTGTGTGGTTGATCATTGTACTGGTTGCTGTCATGTTACTGATCATCCTCCTGCTGCTGCTGTGGCTCATCTGCAGAAAGTCCAGAGGTGAGACCTTCTCCTGTTAAGAGTGAGGATTACACTGTGACTATTCAAACTCACTGAGCAACTCTCCCTTATGTCATCATCACACTGAATAACAGAGGAGCCGTTTGTAAAGCAAGACTATATAACAACACATGTGTTTTCCACAGGTCCATGTTGTGGCAGGTAAGTACAGCACCAATTCTCTCATCTTAACCATAACAGTCATAACTTCCATGTTATTTACTATATTTACTACATTTATTAGGCTCATCCAGTCTCAGAGCACCAACCAGGCGGCCTCAACTACAGACCAGAGAGATGATCAAGACAATGCATACGCAGCTCTTCAACATGGTCAGCCTTCAAATATCATGACTGTTCTTCACAACTAATACACACATACTACACTAACATTTATAATAACTAATACACACATACTACACTAACATTTATAACAACTAATACACACATACTACACTAACATTTATAACAACTAATACACACATACTACACTAACATTTATAACAACTAATACACACATATTGGCACGTAATGTATACTTACTCTATACGTATTTTGCTTACTCGCATTTACTACTGTTTATTCTATGCTATGTTGTGTTCTTATTCTTATTCTTATTCTTCTTATTCTGCTTATTTTGCTTACTATCGCATTTACTACTGTTTCTATGTGTGTTCTGTGAGCGAGCTACTGTAACTTGTCCCAATTTCCCCCCGGGGATCATTAAAGTCTTTCTGATTCTGATTCTGATTCTGACTACACTAACATTTATAACAACTAATACACATATACTACACTAACTTTTATAACAACTAATACACATATACTACACTAACTTTTATAACAACTAATACTAATAATTTTCTGTTTATTTATTTATGTATTTATGTATGATAAACCAAAAACCAGCTCAGTGGCCTTGTGGTCTGAGTGTCCGCCCTGAGACTGGGAGGTCGTGAGTTCGATCCCCGGCCGAGTCATACCAAAGACTATAAAAATGGGACCCATTTGCCTCCCTGCTTGGCACTCAGCATCAAAGGGTTGGAATTGGGGGGTTAAATCACCATGTGATTCCCGAGCGCGGCGCACGCTGCCGCTCACCGCTCCCCCAGGGGATGGCTCAAATGCGGAGAACAAATTTCACACATTGTGTGACAATCAGTGGGACTTTACCTTTACTTTACTCACCTGAGTCTGGACGAAACAAAATGTCATAATAACATCTACAAAACAATCCAAGACTCCGATATGAATCAAAATTGTATAGCTTTGCTTACATCTGTCTCTAAAATGAACTCCCACTGAACATATTGCATTTGAACAAGATGTGTTAAAAGAGATGTGATTTGAGTTGGTATCATGGAATAAAAGGGATTAATTTGAGTTTTATTTGTACTGGCCTGTAGGTGATGCTGATATCTATCAAACTATCAATGCCCCTGAAGACAGTGGAAATGGTAGAGTATTTACTTTATGATTAACATGCAGCAGTTTGAAATGGTAGAATCACACAAATGAAGGTGAGTAACTGCCTGATTTAAATTCCAGTGAAAATCTATATTTCAGGCGGAGCTGCAGGTGGATCCGGTGACATCACCTTTTCCTCGATTGAGCTCAGACATGTTGACGAGAATGGTGAGTACACAAATAAACATGAAATGAATACAGAACAGCCAGCGATGCCTAAATGTACCAAAAACAACATGTGTGATTTTTAATAATCTGATCATCTTCAACAGGGCAGCATGCTGATCCAGTAGAGAGCTGTGACTATGAAAATGATATCAACCACAGGTAAAGTTATAATGATCCTCCCTAACCTTCAGCCTGCTGGCTCAATGACACAAACTGTTCACTGAAACTGTATCACAGCATCATTACTAATGATACAGATGTAATCCTGAGTCAGGCTGCAGTTCAAATCACCTCAGTCACTTTGTTTGCTTTGACTCGTCAATGTTCAGATCATTCTAATAATGAGACAATTAAAATACTTCCAAGGTGTCAGATTGGTTGTTTGCTTTGGATGTGTCATGCCCATTAGAATAAAGGGGGCATTGTCCTCTCCAATATCTCCACACCGTCTCTTATGAGATGATTTGTAGCTTGTCTCTTCTACCATATACTGTAGGTGTTTTAAGATGTGTGGTCGATCATATCAACTAACCCTCACTTAACTAACCAGAGATAGCTGGTGGTGTCAAGACTGATCTATTGCTAACAATATCTGTGTCAATGAGAACCATTGCATTGTGGACTTGTTTATGCAAATGTCTCCTCCAACACTCTGGGTGCACTATATGATACAATCTGTGCGTGCACACATGAGCTCTGTGGTTACAACACTGTAAATTCTGCTCTCACAGTAACAGTGTAAAAACAAACTGTGAAATAGAGTTTTTTATAATCATGCTGGCAAGCACTGGCTGAGCTTGTGTCTCCTCTGTCTCTATAGTTACCAGAAAATTATTAAATTATGCAAATATCAGTTTTAACTGTTCAGATCAAATACCACAGTTTAGCACATCTTTTTAACAAATGAGTGTTGAAATGTCCCATCTGTACTAGAATAATCATGTGACCTGTGTCCAGGTTTACACCCACCTGCAGTTCACAACATATTGCTCTGACACAGCTTAACGTGACTTCTGAGTCCTCCACAAATACACAGTTGTATTCATTTCAATGCCAACTGTTGTGGTAACGAGGGAGCTAGTTAGTAGGGCTGTGGCGATTCACTTATCTCCCGATTCGATACTATCACGATTCTTGGGTGCCGATTCGATTTATATTGCGATTCTTAAGTATTGCGATTCTACGATTATTGCGATTCGATATTACGATTTTTTGCGATTTTTTTCTTTTCTTTTTTCAGTTTGTTTGCTTTTTTACACTAGATTAGAACATGGGAAAAGTTTAATCATACACTAGAGACTGTATATTATATATCATGAGTAGAGCTGGGCGATATAGTTAAAAACAGGGGCGGACTGGGATCATAATTCAGGCCGGGCATTAGATACCAAGCAGGCCAGGCCGATATGGGCCGACGCGCGTGAAATTTGGGCCATTTGAAGCCCAATTTGGGCCGTTTGAAGCCAGATTTGGGCCGTTTGAAGTCCAATTTTACAATGAGATGCACCCACTTTAACCCTGAAGTGTAATTATTACTTCAGACTAACTAATAAAGTAATAAAACCACTAGTAAACCAGTAGGCGGCGCCTGGCCTGCTGTTCAGTGAGTGGCCTGACTGCAAGCACCAAATTTTTTATTTTTTTATTTTTTTGCGATTATCGATTCTGGAATAAAAGATCGATTCAAAAAATTGTGACATTAAAAATCGCAATACTTAGGTGAATCGATTTTTCCCCCCACCCCTACTTGTTAGTGATCATTCATGTTTTCTCCTGTGTTCTATTCTTATGTATGTTAGGATGACGTCATCATTCCTACTTTGACGTCGTCATTCCTACTATGATGTCATCGATCACTGATGATGTCATGATTCATAAGTGTCTTTCATGCCTTTCACTGGTGATGTCATAACACAGGTGATGTCATATTCGGATCTATAAGGGCCTGTTCCTGCAGGTCCTGGCTAGTGATTCATAAACTAAACTAGGATCACATCAACCTCTGAAACCTCTGCAACCTGGAACCCCTGCAACCTGCAACCTCTGCAACCTCTGCAACCTGCAACCCCTGCAACCTGCAACCTCTGCAACCTCTGCAACCTGCAACCCCTGCAACCTGCAACCTCTGCAACCTCCGCAACCGTTCCCAACCTTGAACAGTGCAGACTCAGCTATCAAGTTCCACAACACCCCAGCTTCTCAAGACTTACCAAGTTTCCCGTGGCCCTCAACTATCCGCGAATAGATCCACATGTCTTCCGACGCCGATCCTGACAGTATGAATCACTCTGAAATGGATTTAGCGGGTACCCCAATCAAGGAGGAAGGTCCCGAGAGGCCAGCTACCCGGCCGGCCGCTTCAGCCGACCCACCAGGCGGTCAGCTGGATATCTCCACTCTTCCTGATATCTCCACTCATCCTATCACGTTCGGAGACTTGCAGGCATTTCAGCGAGACCAGTCCTCTATTCTGCGAGACCTTTTACTTGAGCTGATTGCCCAGCAAAAAGCAATCCAGGCTCTGGCTTCCAAGGCCGATGATCGGTACACCTTCCTGGTTAGCACAATCCAGGCTCAGGCTTCCAAGGCCGATGATCGGCACGCCCTCCTGCTTAGCACAATCCAGAATCTGGCTTCCACTGCCCAGGATCGGTGCGCCCTCCTGGTTAACCGGCTAGATCGTCTCGACGGACTAAATCCTCCTGAGGGTGTCATTGCCTTCCGCTCCTCCTGCCCCAGCTTCCGAGGGCACTGTCGTCCCGGAGGTTTCCAGACCTGCTACCCCCCCAGCCACTGCGGCCGTTGCTACTAACCCTCCCTCTCGGTCGCCTCCAGCTGCTAAGCGCATATTCTGGGGGGGAGTTCGCGTCATCCCAGAGCAGGGGCAGCCACATTTGAGTCCCAGCAGCCATTTGTACCGTGATCTGACCGGCAGGGTTCGCAATCACACCAGAGGAGAGGCAGCGCCGTTTGGACACCCGGAGCTGCCTGTACTGTGGTCGAGCCGGGCATTACCTCTCCTCCTGCTCCCGGCGTCCAGTAAGTGGTCCCACCGCTCGCCGGCCCATGGTGCTCTCAGTGGATCAAGACTCTACGTGTCCAGCCCCGAAATCTGTATGGTTGGGCAGCGTCCCCTGCAGGACCCAGGAATGGCAGTGTGTCTCCAAGAGGGTTAAGGAGTTGGAGAGGACTGTCGATCGCCTCATTGGGAAGTTCAATCACTGCCTGCAGATCAGCTCCGTCCCCCCGCAGGGGGCCTCCGAGTCTGCTGGCCCTGAGGCACAACCTGTGGACCTTCCCCTCGCCGAGTCTGAACCCGTACCTCAGCAGCAGCCAATTCCAGTTCTTGACCCACACGTAGGTTCCAGCTTGATGCTGGGAGGTCCCCGTAGTGTCGTCAGCCCTCGGTCAAGAGCAAGAGCAAAGAAGAGGCGTTTAAAGGAGGAGACGGTGGGTGTCCTCCCCAAACTACAGGTCGGGAGGGCAGGCCTCGCTGAGTCAGATCCCCCTGTGGCTCTGCCTTCGGAGACGGCGGCATTTGACCCTTTTGATGGTCTCCAGCCTCCCATGTTTGGATCGTGCCCCGGGGGATGGCCGGCTCCAGAGGATCCACCGGACCCGGTAGAAGTTCTGTCTACGTATCGGTCTATCTATGGCTTCGATATCCAGTATTAGGGAGGAGCACCTCCACTGTCCTACACCCCCTTTGGGGTCTGACCACCTGCATCTAACCACCTGCATCTAACCACCTGCTGAAGAGCACCTCACTCTCCTACACCCCCTTTGGGGTCTAACCACCTGCGTCTAACTACCTGCTGAAGAGCACCCCCACCAGAACCGGCGAATTTTCTGTCTCCCAGATGCCATCCTTGATGGCCTCATTGGACGCCAGGTGGCGTCCGTTGAGGGGAGGGTACTGTTAGGATGACGTCATCATTCCTACTTTGACGTCGTCATTCCTACTATGATGTCATCGATCACTGATGATGTCATGATTCATAAGTGTCTTTCATGCCTTTCGCTGGTGATGTCATAACACAGGTGATGTCATATTCGGATCTATAAGGGCCTGTTCCTGCAGGTCCTGGCTAGTGATTCATAAACTAAACTAGGATCACATCAACCTCTGAAACCTCTCCAACCTGGAACCCCTGCAACCTGCAACCTCTGCAACCTCTGCAACCTGCAACCCCTGCAACCTGCAACCTCTGCAACCTCTGCAACCGTTCCCAACCTCGAACAGTGCAGACTCAGCTATCAAGTTCCACAACACCCCAGCTTCTCAAGACTTACCAAGTTTCCCGTGGCCCTCAACTATCCGCGAATAGATCCACATGTCTTCCGACGCCGATCCTGACAATGTATACATACAACTTTGGACAAAGCTATGCAGCATTGCTAGTTATAGTTACAGTTGACAGTTTATAGCTGTACTTTGGGCATTACCATAGTGTTTTAGATAGCTTTAATCAAGGCAAGTTTTCACCAGTTCAGCACATTGTCACTCGGCTCATACTGGCAACCTTTTCAAGCTACTGTCATTTACTGAGCTAAAGGTTAAAACTGAGCATTTGGAGACCGAGTATCAAACTGCTGTGGGTCTGTTCACATCCATTTATGTGTCTAAAATATTAAATTCATGTTTATTCTCCATTCACAGCAATGACCAGTCCCGCAGGAACTGAAGATACTGGTTATTCTGAAGTCAAACTGTGAACCGCCCATAGTAACATTATAGAGCTGATGCTGCCATATATCATATACTGATTGTGTCTTGTTCTTTGAATGTTGCATTCTACAGATAATTAAATGAGTTACAGCTGAATGTAAAATGTCAGACAGAACACGTACTCAGGTGGTCCCTAAAAAGAGAGACATGAATTAGAAGAAAACATGAAAAGTTAAACACATTCTTACTTATATAACACACTGTATCCTGTACACTGTACAGATGTACCTGCATTCATCTCTACTATTCAAACATCACATGTATTTTCTATACCTGCTTATTCTATTCAGATTCAGGGCTGGAGCTTGTCCCAGCATGCATTGGGTGAAGACAGGGAAACATGCATATTATTTTGTACAGAATGTATTTGATAGTAGATAATTTTAGGTTTTATTTTAGTTTTAATAGTTTATGCATATCTATATACGGTCTATATATTTTTTTTATATAATTATTTAGTCACATTATTTTGAAAGCTGCACTCGGGCTGTGTTGCTCCCTGCTGATCAGCAGACAGTTTGTATTTAACTCTTTAGTTTGGCTTCATCACTTCCTGTGGGTGAGAAGTATCAGACCTGCCAGCAGAACATCATTTGGACAAATAGAGAGAATCTGCTGGATCTCCATTAGATCTGATGGGACACTGTGTTATCTTGCAGGGTGGATTATTTTGTACATAAACATATTTCCGAGTGCAGCTTTAAGTCAGTATCTTATTCAGTGTTTGGTGTGAAAGTTGTCCACAATTGCTTTTTCATGTGTAATGAACTGATGTCAATGGGAACGTTTATGATTTTTACCATGTTTTAAAACTGTACATAGACAGGTGTGTAGTGTGTAATGTAGCGGTAGATTCCCTGCCTACCAACACAAGGGTCACAGGTTCGCGCCCCGTGTTACCTCCGGCTTGGTCGGGCATAAATACAGGCAGGAGTGGCTGTCTGCGGGTGGGAAGCCGGATTAGGGGTAGGGTATAGAGATGCTGCGATCCGATCATGTGATCGGATATCGGCGCGATATCAGCCAAAAAACATGGATCGGATCGGATCGGATTCCAGCGAAAATGACCGATCCAATGCTCCGATATAAGCACTCCATTCCATGACTCCGCTCCAGGATTTCTATCCAGCATGCAGCACACTGAGGCCGCGTTGAGCCTAGGATGGCCAGGGCCAAAACGTTGTCTTGCTTCAACATACATCGCATTGCATAAACCATTTCCACCCGCAGGTTTGAGGAGTAGCTAACATAAACGTCAGATAAATACTCTCTATAGGCTAACGTTACCCACTGAGGCAGCTAACATGGCTAATTAGCTAGCTAACAGCAGCTATCTTTCTCCTCTAACTAACGTTAATGACACGTTAGTTGACTGAGCGAACGGCGCTGTACAGCAGGTCGTTATCAAAACGTATTGCACTGAAGAGAAGTAACAGAAAATGACAAAAGACTCCTCCAATCTGGCAGTGGAAATGTATGCACAAATGTTGTGTGTGTGTGTGTGTGAGAGACAGAAACAGGGACAGGGCTGTGTGTGTGTGTGAGAGAGAGAGACAGGGACAGGGCTGTGTGTGTGTGAGAGAGAGACAGGGACAGGGCTGTGTGTGTATGTGTCCTGTGTGAGACAGAGTGGGGGTGTATGTGTGAGGAAACAATAATTATTTGTGTCCAGTGTTCACCCATTACAAAATAAGTGTGTATTTGATTGTTATGTTTTAGTTTTACATCAAATTAATTAGATGAACTAAATCGTTTACATACTATATTACCAAAGCACACACATACATACCTAACCCTAAAAATGTTTGTTGCCTGCTAGCTATCAGACAGCATAGAGAGGCTTAAATATGTGCTGTATCGGTATCGGATCGAAATCGGTATCGAATCGGGTATCGAAATTAGATCGGAATCGGATCGGTTTTGAGGCTAAAATATCGGAATCGGATCGGAATTGAAAAATCTCGATCGCAGCATCTCTAGTAGGGTATGTGTGCTGGTCGCTGCACTAGCGCCTCCTCTGGTCGGTCGGGGTGCCTGTTCTGTCAGGATCGGTGTCAGACATGTGGATCTATTTGCGGGTAGTTGAGGGCCACGGGAAACTTGGTAAGTCTTGAGAAGCTGGGGTGTTGTGGAACTTGATGGCTGGGGCTGCACTGTTCGAGGTTTGGGAACGGTTGCAGAGATTGCAGAAGTTGCAGGTTGCAGAAGTTGCAGGTTGCAGAGGTTGCAGAGGTTGGTGTGATCCTTGATGTGAGTCTATGAATCACTGGCCAAGACCTGCAGGAGCAGGCCCTTATAGACCCGAATATGATATGACATCACCTGTGTTATGACATCACCAGCGAAAGGCATGAAAGACACTTATGAATCATGACATCATCAGTGATCGATGACATCATAGTAGGAATGACGACGTCAAAGTAGGAATGATGACGTCATCCTAACATGTTCGGCGCTAAGGCAACTGGTGGGAATAGCGTGATCCTCCCACGTGCCACGTCCTGCCGGTGAAGCTCCCCGCTGTCAAGTGAAAAGAAGTGGCTGGCAACTGCGCATGTGTCGGAGGAAGCATGGTGCTAGTCTACAGCTCTCCCCAGATCGCCAAAGGGTGGAGCAGCGACCGGGGCAGCACGGGAAATTGGCCAAGTACAATTTGGGAGAAAATTAGGGGAAAATTAGAAAGAGAAAAAACTGTACATAGATAAGTAGCCTACTGTATATATCCTGGTGTTCATATTGTATCTTTTAAAGCTTAAATGTATTTTATCATTTTATGCAACAATAAACATTGAATTCCTTCATCAAGCTGTCAGTAGTGTTTTTATCTTGATATGAATATTTTCTCCTTGCAGCCATGTTGAAACATGTTCTATAGCCTATTTCCCCCTGTATTACTGATCAGACAAGTCTTCTATAAAGGTCTCTGTAAGGGGCAGCAGTCGAGGATGGAGATGTCCCTATTCTCCCACAGGCCTTCGGCACTAAAACGGGCCTTAAACGCAAAAAAACGTGCCTTGCGCCTGCCTCGGGAAGATATCAATATGGCTTTACGCTGCCAAATGCGCTTTAGGCCGAATGGGCGTGGCGCAGTCCCAGAATGGGCCAGAATGGGCGTGTTGCCAGGTCGCACTTGAAAATGAGATCTAGGTCTCAAGGTGATGCACCTGTATAAATAAAGGTTAAATAAAAAAATAAAAATCTCGGCGTATTGATATCTTCCCACCTGGCGTAAATTTAGCGCTTTGCGCTTTTGAAAACCAGGCCTATTCAGTGCGCCAGTTGCAAGGAGCGCTCTTCTGCCTCTCCCCTGTCACCCTTCTCTGTCTCTCTCTGAAACCAGGCCTATTCAGTGCGCCAGTGCTCTTCTGCCTCTTCTCTGTCACCCTTCTCTCTCTCTCTCTGACTCCCTCGCTTAGACAGGCACAACACACTTCCCATATAGGAAAAATAAGTTGTAAGTTGCCTGGCATGTCCCAGCATGCATTGTGCTTCTCCATTTCGCTACTAAATAGCAACCAAATGAGGCGAAATAGATATAAAAGGTTGATCTAAATTAATGTGTAATGGTAACACAACCTGCAATTGTACACATTTCAATATTGGACCAAATGAAACATCGAAATGAATACACCACCCTATGTGAAACATATATGTCCTCCTGGGCCTATATATATCTCTTGTGGATTTAACGTGATTTAGATAAGTGACTGCGGAACGCGCTTCTACTGTCATGTGCTATACTGTGATGTCCCCAATAACTTGGCCCTACTTCACATTTAGTTTTACAATAAAAACACATTTATGCAATGACTTTACATAATGTA
The DNA here is from genome assembly GCF_964638095.1 of Poromitra crassiceps. Taxonomy (NCBI): domain Eukaryota; kingdom Metazoa; phylum Chordata; class Actinopteri; order Beryciformes; family Melamphaidae; genus Poromitra; species Poromitra crassiceps. The sequence continues at coordinate 520,147 of NC_139628.1, forward strand.
GGGTATATTTATGTGCATCATTCTACCTGCAGCAGGGGAGAGAAAACGATATCTTTCTGGACAAACTTTCACCAATATAAAATTAATCTCATCATATAGGGATAGGCTATATTTTTCTAGCTGATGCCTTTAGAACATTCTTTTCACTTTGATCTTGCTATAGTGTAGCGTATTTACATGCTTGCAGTATTTAAACTGCAGTTAGATTGGTTTGAGAAGCATAATAATATGGAATAATAGCCTATATATGGAGACAGACAGACTGGATGAAGGGAGGGGGGGGGGCAGAGTGCTTGGCTTTTGTCTGGTTTTGCTGGACCACTGGAATTGGAGCTTAAAAGGCAAGCGTGCGATTCGTTTATTGCACTTATCCAATGAGCATGACGGTGCATAATTTTACGCTTAAAAGGCATGGTTGTAATGCTTTCGGCTGCGTGTAGCGCCAAGACCAAGATATCAAGTGCGCTGGTCCACGCCCACTGTGCCAGGCGCTCGGCGTAGAAACTAGGCCGATGCAACGATAGGGGCCGTGGGCTTGTGATCGCAACACAACCATCACACCAGAAGAGGGCGTGGATCCAAGCCACCTCACCAGTCACAACTGCCCCGCTCAATCAATCCAGAGACAATATGAGAGCTGAAAAATGGTCAAAACAGCTGTCAGAGTTTATGACTTGACGGGCCCCTGGGCCTGGATGCATAAAGGGCCCCCCTCACAGGCACAATTAAGGCCAGAATAATAAGACATAATAATGATTGGATGTATATAGCGCCTTTCCAAGTGCTCAAAGCGCTTCACAGAATCATTATTCGTTCACACCATTTGTACCGGTGGTTCGAAAGCGTGGCAGCCACACATCGGCGCTCAATGCCCCCTCCAATCATACGAGGCAAGGAGGGTTAAGTGTCTTGCCCAGGGACACAACAACAGCAGCTGGGAGGGAGCGGGGATCGAGCCGCCAACCCTTGCGTCATTGGCCGACCCGCTCTACCTCCTGAGCTAAAGCCGCCCCGACATGAGCTCACCTGCATCTCAACAGGATTTACAGCACAGCCACCTGAACACTCAAAGCCAACAGCACATAACAAGAAATAAACTCACCTGTATCTAACACAGGATTTACACTGCAGGTACACTCAATTAAAGCCAAAAGCACAATAACCCTCTAATTGCCCATAAACTTATGGAACATGTTGTCAAAAATATAGGGTTAGTCCTAAATACTGTAACATCCCCACACATCCCACCAGCAGTTGAAAAAACTAGTGCTGGACTAAAATAGACTCAAAGTAAAGAAAGAAATGTCCCCATCAGTATATTGAATAACTAAGTAGCCTATTTAGTGTTTCGTAGTGTACAGTTATTATAAAGTGTTCCTGAAAAATACAGTTTCTCAGTAGTAAGGCACTAGTGAGAAATACACCAATGGGTGAAAAGTGTGACCACCTGCCCTGCTCTCCCCTACATAAAGCATCTTATTTAACCATTCAACTTCCTGTGTAATGACTTGTCACTACTGTATACAAGGTGACCATTAAGTTTCTGGGTTGATTTGTCTTACTGCCTGGTTGTGTGCCAGGGTGAGATCTATAGCCAACTGAAACTACGAAATGGAGACTCTTGAGAGTGTGTGTGTGTGTGTGTGTGTGTGTGTGTGTGTGTGTGTCCATGTGTTATCTGTGCAGGCAGGCAGTGTGTGTCATAATATCCTGAGGATGATGTAAAGCAGATAGAGGAAGGAGAAGAGGCCCCAAAGTGTCACAACTCATTTAGCAAACGATTGCTTTGTTACTTCTTCTCATCCACCCTTCCTCTTTTTAAATTCAACTCTTCTGCTTGTAACTCTCCCCCGTCCGTTCAGACTTGCCTTTGCAACCAGCCTCTCCTTCCTTCCTCCTCTCACCTTTTCTTTTGCACCACAGGTTTCAAACATGTATTAAACATGGGTAATTTACAGCAGGGCGATGTGGGAATGTAAGACTTTAATCATGAGAGAGATAACGAGGAAAAGAGTGGAAGAGAAATACAAAGTATGGAGACAAGATAGGTGGGTTTTTATCCTCATCTAGACTTGGACAACTATTTTGATACCATATCACTTGTGAGGGATCAGGTCGTCCCAGGCCTGGGCAAGAGACATGGTGGCCCTGTGAAGAGGCTCTGGGTTATGGGCCCCCTGAGCTCTTGGGCCCCTGGGCCCCTGGGCCTGGGCCCGGTAGCTAATACATCCTTGGGTTCAACCAGTGCAGACTTACCCACAGAACCTATAAGCTACGGTAAGAAGTGTCTCGCCTCGATCGTCAGAGGAAACAGATGATGGAGATGTGTTAGTTAAAGAGCGCCACCAATAGTCCAAAGGGAACTAGTCTAGACTGTCACCCTGTCAAAGGCTTAACAATGACACTTGAAAGTAGGCTAAAAGCCAGCATCAGCACCCAGCAGCACACTTTTGCTACTGGGCTATAAGAGGGCATCAAAGCAAATTGTAATATTCACTATTTTTTAAATAGGAGGATGTTTGTAGATAGCACAATGATACTCTAGCATTTGAGGTTATGGTTGATATATATATATATATATATATATGTATATGTATTGTTGTGATCGACACATTATGGACTGTACTGTATCATGAGAAATATGAATGAACATATCATGATTTAACATGTTGTCTTCTCTAGCTAAGAAACCTCTATTCAGAGGAGACAAATGGCTTTTGTGGTTGCCCCAGGACGTTTCACACCTCTCAGAGCCTCAAAGGATTCCGGCCATTGTTTTATCTCCAAGGGTAATCAAGCCATAAAACCCCCTTTTCCCTTGCCTCACCTTACAGAATGGGCACAGTCCAGCTCACAGAGCGCTATCATTGGCCAGAACCATCACAAAAGACACATGAGAGGCCAATGAGAACCCTTCGTGATTTTCCCCAGACAGTACCAAAACTGTTGGGAAACAGTTTTAACTAGCAGTCTACAGTAAGCTTTTGATCCCGTCAGACCTTGATGCGGAAAGGACTGGAGGAGCCAGGCGGCTCCCCTCCCCCGCTCTCTGTACCCTCTCTGGAACAAAGGAGACCAGGGCCTCAGGAGGAACCAGGCCTCACTCAGAAAACGCCTGCCAAAGGCCAGCCGTAAGTAGAGCTGCAACTATCGATTCTTTTAGTAATCGAGTATTCTACCGAATAATCCATCGATTAATCGAGTAATCGGATAAGAACCCTTTTTTGTGTTTTCAAAGGCTTTTCGTAACTATACACCAAAAAATAAGATAAATCTCTTCAAATAAACAACTACATTAGTTTCTTTCTTAGAAAAAACAACATTTTTATTTTTAAATTGCATAGAACTGGCAGTGTCATCTTTTCAACCTGACGTTTGAGTTCTTCCAGTGTACAGCAACCGTTAAATAATATGAATGAATGGCTTACTAGCTAGTTTACATCGTTCATTTACCTTACAGCTGCATGAGGCAACTTCACACATTGCTGCTTCCAAATGGCAGCGGGAGATAACTGAAACATTTGAACTTTAAGACCCAGAAATCCTGTAATGTGATGTCAGTAAACTGTGCACAAGCATGCTGGTCGCTGTATGATAGCTTCACAACAAAGGAAAATGGAAGAGTACACACATTAGTGGTTTATATTGGAACACTTTCAAACTTGCATGCAAAAAGGGGGAAACCACAACCAAGTTAAATTGTAGAAAACTGTATTTATTAACTCAAGGTAATTGCACATATTTACTGCTTTAGTTTTAACATGAACCCAACCAGTGCTTTTTTTTCTTTTTTCTGTCATTATTGAGCGAGGTGACGTAATCTGGGCCTTGCCTTGCTAAGCAGTGCCTAAAAAATAAAATAAATAAAAATAAATGTCTCTACACATACTGGTGTGTATTAAACTAGTGTCTTCTTCAGCTCAAGTCCAAGTCAAGTCCCAAGACTTTGAGGGCTGATTTTTTTATATATAAAATATTGAAAAAAAAAAAATCCAAGTCCCTCACAACACTCTCTCTCCTTCACTGCCTACTTCCTTTAGCCCTTCACCACTTCACTTCCTCTCTCCTTCACTGCCTACTTCCTTTAACCCTTCACCACTTCACTTCCTCTCTCCTTCACTGCCTACTTCCTTTAGCCCTTCACCACTTCACTTCCTCTCTCCTTCACTGCCTACTTCCTTTAACCCTTCACCACTTCACTTCCTCTCTCCTTCACTGCCTACTTCCTTTAACCCTTCACCACTTCACTTCCTCTCTCCTTCACTGCCTACATAACCTCTTCAATCCACTCTGCAATATGTGCACCCGTGTGTCTCTCTTCAAGGGGCATGGTTGTAAGGCAGTGGGACTCCATTTCCCAATCCTCTCTCAGAAAGTGACACGTCACCCCCATATAGGCCTCTGTCGCTACACTTGTCCAAATGTCAGTAGTGAGTGCCATCATGTTTGGCGTCTTAAGCCTCTCGATCAACTTGCCTTTGACCTCCTCATACTTTTTTCTCCATCTTATTCGTGAAGAAGGTCCTTGAGGGAAGTGTGTAGTTCGGGTTGAAACTCGAAATCATCTTTCTGAATCCTTTATCTTCCACCATGGACAGAGGGCGCATGTCTGTCACAATCATATTCAAAATGCTATTGCTGAACTCAGCTGCTTATTCACTTGAACATGATGGACCCGTCCTTATAAAGCTGTCCATTGTACGCTGTGATCCGCTGAAAAAGAGGTGAAATAATAATTAATATTGATATTTATTAGGTAAGTTCATAACAAAACTGGAGAATGCGCATTTACACACCCTAGACCTGTTGCCTATTATTGACACAAATATCAGAATAGCAAGATAACAGGTCAGGTGGTGTAATAATTGGAGCCTAAAATGCACCAATTAAATAGTTGTTTGCAATCATCAGAAGAGTCGACCGGTCTAGGGTGTGTAAATGTACATTCTCCACACACACACTCTTTCTCTCTCACACACACACACTCACTCTCTCTCACACACCAACAGGCTAGTGTGATCACACACACACACACACACACACACACACACACACACACACACACACAACGCTGTTAAATTAGCCGCTAACGTTAGGTTAACGTTAGGTTGAGCTTTGTATTTCTCACAGAAAACGGCAAGCCACATCACAAAAATGCAGCGTGAATGCAGTTACTAATAGTCATATTGGCAACGTGGCAAGCCAGCAGCACAACTACTACTAGTCTTAATATCAAGTAGCAATCATTAGCATA